>NC_142364.1:5897336-6231086 GCF_059441175.1 Urocampus carinirostris
CTAATAAACGAGAAGATGACGCATCCGCCGTGGGTATTTGCAGCTGTGCGAGATGTAATCCCACACTTTGATCACGTGGGTACGGGGGGGGGTGCATGGGTGGTGTGTGGTGGGGGGACCGCTCAAATGGGAAAGGCGAGTCCCTTGTTGTGCTACGACCGCCATTACATTGCCGCGCGTAAGAAAAAAGGGGGGAGCGCGTGGATTTAGACGCGTGCGCGTGCGTGTGTGTGTGGAAGGCAGTGTCATTGGATGTTGCGGGAGCGTGCGCGAGCGCGCGCGGACCCCACAAACGCCCCCACCCTCCCTTCCTCTCCTTCCCTCCCTACGAGTGATGGGGGATTCCAGCTCTTTTTAGAGAGCCGGCTTTTTTGGCTCGGTTCGCTGAAAAGAGTCGACTGTTTCCGCTCCCTAACTCTTTTCTCAGTTTATTTATTTTTGAATGATATTTTACCAATAACGACGAAAAATTATTTTCATTGAAAATGTATTATGCTACTCTATTATTATAGCATTTATTGTTTCAGTATACTGTTATCCTTTACATCTTGTTTAAGTCAAGTTCATCCATCCATTATCTGCACCGCTTCTCCTCAGTAGGGTCGCGGGGGTGCTGGAGCCCATCAAGTCATGTTAATTTGGATAGCCCTTGATCACAAGAAGTCTCAACTAAACAATAAGCGCAGAGATGATAAACGTGCATATTGACCGGTCACAAGTGCCTCTGAAAGAGTGGAGAGAGAGGGAGGGAGAAGGAGAGAGATTGGGCGAGAAAGACCAAGAAGGGGAGGTGAAGGGAAAGAATGTGAAAAAAGGAGGGAAAAAATGGGAAAATGACAAAGACCAACCATGAAAGAAAGACAAAGAAAGACAGAAATAGAGGTAAAGAGTAGAGAGAGTGGGAGAGAGAAAATAGAATAAGAAGGGTGAGAAAAATAGAGTGAGAGGGAAAAGCAACACAAGAGAAATAGGAGAAAGGAGAGAGTAAGGGAAAGAGAAAGAAAGAGACAATGAGGGAAGGAGAGAGAGAGAGAGATACAGAAAAAGAGAAAAAAATGAATAGGATGGTTGAGAAAAAGGATAGGCAAAAAGTGAGAAAAAAAGAGTGAGAAGGAAAAAATCACACGAAAGAAATGGGAGAAAGGAGAGAGTAAGAGAAAGAGAAAGAAAGGCTTTCATTTCATTTCATTTCAAAGGGACAATGAGGGAGGGAGAGAGAGAGAGACATACAGAAAAAGACAGAAAACAGAAAAAGAAAAATTGAATAGGATAGTTGAGAAAAGGATAGGCAAAGAGTGAGAAAAAAAGAGTGAGAAGGAAAAAACCGTGAAACAAATAGGAGAAAGGAGAGAATAAGAGACAGAGAAAGAGAGAGAGGGAGAGAGAGAGAGATTAGGGAGCTACACATTAAAAAAAGGTGAAAAAATAAGACAGGAAGAGAGAGCTAGAGAACGGGAGAATGGGAGAAAGAAAGAAAAAGAGACAAAGACAGAGAAAGAAAAAAACATGAGAAAATGATAGGAAAGGA
Source organism: Urocampus carinirostris (assembly GCF_059441175.1). Lineage (NCBI taxonomy): Eukaryota > Metazoa > Chordata > Actinopteri > Syngnathiformes > Syngnathidae > Urocampus > Urocampus carinirostris. The sequence goes on from NC_142364.1 coordinate 5,898,865, forward strand.
GAGAATACCATGGGCGAGCGTGGGAGAACGAGAGGGAGAAAAAGATGAAGGGATATAAATAGGAGAGAAAGAGTTCATGAGAAAAAAAAGATAGAGGGAGACAAAAGAAGAGGGTGAAAGACTATGCGAAAGGTATAAGAATACTGTACAAACAAAAGCGATAGAGAAAGAGAGCTTCGAAGGGAGTCAGCTCCTTATTGATGGCGCAGCCGACTCCCGCCGTTCATTTCAAAGATTCTCCCAACAGAGCCGTTTCCTTCGCGAACGACCCATCCCTACTCCACAGCACCGCTTCTTATTTACCAACCTCAATGACATGATCACACATAGCGAGGACGGCAAATCCACGCGAGAGCGAGCTTTTTTTTTTTCCCCCTGAGCCGCGCGCGCGCGCCCACCGCCCCAACGTGCAAAGAAATCGCTGCGTTTTCTCCCCCTCACTCGCGCGTGTGCAGCAGCGAGAGGACGTGTCGTAATCATATAAAAACTGAAAGGAAGGAAGGATTTTTTTTTCCACGCGCGCACACGCACAAGCTTGCTCGTCGCTTTCCTGCCATTGGAGTAAAGAATAGTTTCTCTGTGTGGTTTTTTTTTTTCCTCTCGTGGATTCTTGCCCCACTTTTGTCCACCCGAAGGAAAGGATCGAGAGGACAGGAGGAAAGAAAACAGCGTTTTTGGGATTTTCCCCCCCCCCCTCCCTTCTTCATTTCGGAGAGGATCTCCATCGTTTTCCTGAATAGAGAAACAACAGAGGGATTAAAACATTCCTGGCCGGGTTACATTGTGCGCCGTGCTAAGAAAGGCGCCTATAAATAGCTCCATTGCGCGATTCTCGTAAACTATCACAAGTGGTGCAAGGAATCGCACGCGTGGAAAAGAATCACGCGCGGGATCGTTTTTTCCCCACCTCCCCCTCCACTCGAGAAGTTTTTGTGCGGTTTGCCACCATGGATTATTATTCCGATTATCACTACGATGCTCGTTTGAGGCTAATCTTCAACAAACGGCGTGGATGTGTCCGCTTGACCTGGATTGGAATCGTGTTTTGATCCCCCCTTCCCCCCCCCCCACTCCCCACGCGTGGATTATTTTCAATATGATCATGGGATCATCGTGCACTTCTTTGCTGTGAATACGCCCCATTATTTCGCCGCTGCTTTTATTTATTTGGACCTCTCGTCAGGAGGCTTCTCTTGGAGGGTGTGTGTCGTGGACCCCAAGATTTGCGAAGGGACCCCCCCAGTTTTGTGTGTCAGCCCCCTCGGGGGTGTTGATGTAGGATTTCGACATGCCCAAAAGTGAGGAGCCGAAAGTGGGAGCATTATGACGGCAACGACGAACTGGGTGGCGAACGGGGCAAGCCTTGAGGACTGCCACTCCAACGTCTTCTCCCTGGTAGGACACCAAAAACCGAGAAACGCTTTTTTGACGTCACTCTGCAAAGTTACTAATCCAAATCGGATCCGAATCTTGAACCGAATTCATCATATTTTGAAACATCGCGGTGTCCTGTTAGACGTTATTGACTCGTTTCAAATTGGCCAGGTAGTTTCATGCAATATAAATTCGATTTTATACATATACAATATGATTATATTATATAATCATCAGACATTTTAAAATGTGAACATCAAAGCTGCAAAAAAAAGATTATTTTAGAACAAATGATATTAGTACAATAACGAATTATCAAATATAGACCTTATACATGATTTTGCTTTCATTCTGAAAATACAAAAATACCACTACAGCAGGGGTGTCAAACTCATTTGAACTCGGGGGGGGGCACACGATAGAACAAACATTCTGTCGGGGGCCGAACTAGTAAATGAAAGAGAAAGAAAAAGAGAGATATTTAAGAGAAAGAGGGAGGGAAAAGGAGAGAGGGCGGGACAAAGAAAGAAAAAGAGAGAGAGGGAGAGAGCGTGAGAAACCAAAGATAAAAAGTCGTGAGAGAGGGGGGAAAAGAAAAGGAGAGGAAGAAAGAAATCCAAAGAGAAATAGAAAGACAGAAGGAGAGAAAAGAAAGCGTGAAGGGTATGAAGGGAGAAAGAGAAAAGAGAGAAAAGGAAAAAAGGAAGTTAGAGCAAAAGAGGTTAAAAGACACAGAGAGAGAAAGAGACAAAGAGAGCAACAAAGTAAGAGAAAAAGAGACACAGAGAGTGAAAGAGACAGAGTGGGAGAAAAGGGGTGGAAAAGAAAGCGAGAAAGAGAGAGAGAAAGAGAGAAATAAATACAAGTACAGTGTCTTTGTGAGTGGCACCTGGCTTTGGCAACATATTTCATATTTCAACCTGCCGCTTGTTTTTCTCTTGCGCTTCTCTGAGTGTTGTGTCGCGGGCCGGATTCAATCCCTTAGCGGGCCCGATTTGGCCCGCGGGCCGCCTGTTTGACACCTGTGCACTACAGTAATACTTCATTACAGAATACTATTACATGATTATTTACCGGTACTCATAAAATACTACAAAAAGACAACTATGGTAATATTACAAAAATACGAAAGAAATATGAAAAAAATACGACTACAGTAATACTATATTACAAAATACTACTACAGAATTATTTATTCAAGACAACTAAAGTAATATTACAAAAATACTAAAGAAATATTACTATGGAAATACTCCAAAAATTCTACACAAATACTATTAAAATACTGATTTGGAAATACATCAACTATAGTTCTACTGAATAACTAAAAAAAATACAAATACAAAATACAATAATATAAAGATATCTGTACTTTTTTATCATTTGATCAAATAATATTTTACAACAAAGCTTGATTTGAAATGGGTTGAAAATGTAAATGTATAACCATTTAGGTCCGGGGTCACCAAAGGTAGCCCCCTAAAACACCTGGGTAGCCCTCTGACCGCTTCTAAAATACTTACCCGTGATGGGTCACTGTGATTTTCTAGGAAATTAGATTTTCAATCGGCAATAAATGTTACTAGTTGACTGAGCCTATCCATCCATTCATTATCTGCACCGCTTATCCTCAGTAGGGTCGCGGGGGTGCTTGAGCCCACCCCAGCTATCTCCGGGCAGTGGGCAGGGGACACCCTGAACTGGTTGCCAGCCAGTGGCAGGGCACATGGGGACAGACAATTTGCTCGCTCATTCACACCTAGGGACAATTTGGACCGGCTAATTCACCTGACGTGCATGTTTTTAGAATTTGGGAGGAAACCCACGCAAGCACGGGGAGAACATGCAAACTCCACACAGGAGCTTCGATCTCATGACCTCAGAACTATGCCGCACTCGCGCTAACCACTGTCCCAACGTGCTGCCCAATAAAATAACAACATAGTAATATTATGATAGCTGATTTTAGAATTGTTTATCAAACCGTTAGCTCTCTGTGCTAATAAGTAGCGATCATCTATAAAGGAAATGGTGACCCTTGTTTTAGGTAACATGTCAATAAAGTTAATGTACTCGTTGTTTTTAAAAATAGCTGGAAAATACCAAATGTTTAGATTTCCCATTCATTCATACCCATTCACACACACACTCACACACCAATGGGGCGTCAGCTATGCAAGACGCCTACCTGCCTAAAGCTGGCCTTATCATTTAAAGAATGTCAGCTCCAATTTTTGTGCCTTGTTCTTCCTATATTATGCTTTATCATTCAACCAACACTACAAATTATAATCACAGATGATAATGGATCTTTTCTAAGCACAACACATTTATTCCATAACAATGGAAAATGATTTGATGTTTGGCATTAAATGAGTTAACAACGTATTTATTGTAACAGTTGAGTTAATGCAGCTTTACACCTGAACCAACACATCACAAACAAACTCAAGAGCTATGAATAAAAATATGCTTGTCTCACTTCTCAAACTGCCTTGGAATAAACAAAAGAAATACAAATAAGAGCTTTAACCGTAACCCAGACTACTATGCCGGGCTTACTGAAGCTGAGAAAATACGGCACAATATTGTCTTTGATATGAAACAGGACTGGACATAAGCTCTTTACACCTTCTAGCGGCAGGAAGGAGCATTTAGTTTGTATTTATTCCCCAAAATCATAACTCCTGATAAAAATGAACTTTTTTTGGTCACCTATCCAAAAAACAACAACAAAACACAATAGTATACCGAGCAATATAATAATGTTGTATAATAGAATATGAGGTTTCTGTTTTCATTAAAATACTTAATGAGTAATATAAACTGGCGAAAATGTATGTCAACTAAAATGGAAGATTTTGAGATGTAATGCAAAAGGTATAAACTATCCCTTATGGAAAAATAGTTGGAGATGGAGTCATGAGGCTCTTTAACTCCACCCGGGGGGAGTAAAAGCCCACATTAAACCCGACCCCCGCATTTGCATATTACCCCATTTTTATTAGAGTGTGTATTTTATGTAGCACTATTTAAATACTCTATATCAACACGTTATATATTATTATTCTGTATTCTATTTCTTCTATTTTATTATTTTATTTTTCAACACAAGGATACTGCTGGAAGTGTGAATTTCCCCACGGGGGTGAATAAAGTATATCTATCTATCTATCTCTATCTCTACCAGCTCAGTAGCCTAGATGGTAGTGTGCCCGCTTTGAGACTGGGAGGTCGCTGGTTCGCGCCTCGGCCGAGACATACCTAATTGGTATAATGGCGGCGCCCTCTGTTGGCTGCGGCTGCATCGACTCGCTACAACGGGTCAGGTGTATCGACATTTCGTTCTGTGTACATTGTTACAAAGAATGACAATACAAAGGAAATTATTATTATTATTATTATTATTATTATTATCTATCTCTATCTAATTATTGATTAGTTAGTTTCATTTTTAGTAAACATTTAGAAATCCAGCTCTGGATTAATGAAAAAAAAAAGATGTAGAATACAGAACTAAACATGGATGCAAATAAATGCCTGGAATCCAATATGGGCTCCCTTTAATTGGGATTAGCTGCAGTACTCAGTAATTTCTGTGCAGTGCTTCTCAAACATCACTGCCTCATTCTGAGGGTTGTTCGTTAATAATGTCGATTTTACATTTTGAATGGAGTTGTTAGGGTGCTCCTTCAGAGGACATCTGAAGTTGTGTAATATAATTACAAATAAAAAAAGATGACATGTTTGACTGCCATCTTACTGCTACGGAAGTCAAAATGAAGATTTTGCAAAGGTTTCTTTTGCTTTTAGCACAGGACAGCCACTTAACTTCCACAGCTGGAGTCCCATGATTCGGCCATCTTCCACATTTTTCCCCACTGTTTCCTTTTCTAGCCACTTATGTTGCCACTTGGTTGTAGGTTATATCTCAGACTGGCCATTATTGTGAGCTGTTCCCTGTAAATGAAGCAAGCCTTCAGTTTCAGTTTCAATCACCTTCCATAGCGAATGTCGCTGGCAAATTCAATCTCTTACTAACTTTTTTTTTTTTTTGTAGCTTCATCTGTTAGCAGCTAAAGTTAGCGACTCAAACCAGTTCTAATCACCTCCACCGGTTCGTTCTTTTCCGCCGCTTCGAGTGTATCTAGCTTTGTCATCTTGAGTGGCGATGAACACCAGCTTTCATGTCCTGGCTGAAATCTATCCTTGCTGATTCCAGAATATATGTAAATAAGCTTCAGAATTGTATCTTTCTGGCTTCCAATGCATACACTTCAGCTCCATTCTAAGCTACAACGACCTCTAGTGGAGAATTATTATACAAAGTCACTAACGTTTTGTGAAATGACATAAATAACAAGTTATTGTGGAGAAGAAGCTTCAACTTTTTAATTTGTGGACATCTAAGAGTCATTATCTTATCGTATAACCGACTTCAAACCTTCGTAACGAAGAAAATCCAGAAGATATGAATTGGTCCAATTTGGTAGTGTTGACTGGAACTGGTTAGAAGAACCACTATACAAATAATGCATAATTAAATGGTGTATGTATGCATTGAGGATTAAACCATGTTTAGCTGGTGAAATATTAACAGTGTCTGAAATAACGTCTGCATCTTTTACGTCGGGCGTACAATTTCCAAATGTCTCCGCCCGGGTGGCCGACAACTTTTTCAAGAAAAAAAAAAACTACATTTAAAAAAAAAAAGAATGTTTTCAAATCAAACATTTTGCTTTATTGCGATTTCGAAATCTTCGTTCGTTTTGGGAATTTCGGTTCGTCTGTCAATTTGCATGCTCGGCAGCCAATCAGAAGCCCGCATCGAATAACTTCATGGACTTTCCCGAGCGTTATAAGGTCGCATATTTGCATATCATTTTCCAAAGTAGACCCACAGAGAACACAAAAAAAATGGAGAAGTGGCTAGGAATGGTTAAGATTTGTCAATTCAATAGCGCTCTTACTCGTGGTATTGCGGTAAGCCGTTTTCCATTCTGTGACGTCATTACGCACGCTCCATTTTTTTGTTTTGCTAATTGTCGATCGACATATTGTATCGAATGGAGCCGTGTTGTTGTTTGCTTGCTGTTGAGGAATACATATGCTTAAAGGCTGAACCACAATGTCCTGATTATAATAATAATAATAATAATTTCCTTTGTATTGTCATTCTTTGTAACAATGTACACAGAACGAAATGTCGATACACCTGACCCGTTGTAGCGAGCCGATGCAGCCGCAGCCAACAGAGGGCGCCGCCATTTTTACCAATGTTATAATCTCCTCACGCATGAGGAAACTGCCCACTCTGACATATCCTTACCAGGAATCAAGCCAAAACCTCAGCCCCAGAAGAAAGATTCAAAAGAAGCTAACAAAATCGATGAGGCTACAAAACGTAAACGTACATTAAAAGCATTGTGGGAAGAGGAGTTCACGTGGCTTGTAGCAAACATTGCATGAATGAAGATGAGTCAATACAGGTACATACTGATGGCAGATGGAAAACAGCCATGTCATATACATGCAATGAATGTTATAAGTAGATTTAAAATTAAGTTTATTATAAAGTGTTGTTCTGTTATATATTCTGATTATCGATCCAAGCATGCTTAAAGGCACAGTGTTTAATGTTTAGTGCATCCTTGTGGTACAAACTTTGATTCAGTAAAAAACTATCATAGCATCGTTATTTTCATTAAAAAAAGTCATTGTTCGAGAAATTCATATTTCTTTTACATAATGTAATCCATTACTTAACGTCCCCACCATGTTTTTCTGGCAACTTTCTGCTACGCTGTGCTCATATGAAGTGGTTTTCATTCACATTAGACAACAGTGCCTACCAAAAAACATATCAAAGTTCTGTTTTGTGATCCGTTCGTTTGTTTTATCTTTGTTGTACTAATGTCATGAAGCAGAACAGGATCAGGACCCAAACGCGTGACGTTACTCACATAAGCCTTTTATTTTTCGGGAAATGGGGAGTCCTGCACGTTAGGCAGCAGTCTTGTGTGAAATGATAGGAAGCCAGAGGCTGACGAGATCGATACCAATTTTCTGAGTTGATATCGGACAGATGGGGTCGATACTGGACAGGATGGGACAGAGGATAGATAATGAAAAAGGAAAATAAACAGGACAAACTAAACGGGAACGAAAAGTGGAGAGAATAATAAACAGGACTAATGGTGAATTTATGCATTAAGGATCAATACTGTTTTTTTTTTTTTATAAACCATGTTTAGCTGGTGAAATATTACACACTGTTACTTTAGTGATTCGCCTCCAAGCATGCTTAAAGGCACAGTGTTTAGTGTTTAGTGCATCCTAGTTGGTACAAACAAACTTTTATTCACAGCATTGTTATTTTTATAAAAAAGTCATTGTTTGAGAAATTTATATTTCTTTTACATAATGTAATCCATTACTTAACGTCCCCACCATGTTTTTCTGGCAACTTTCTACTACGCTGTGCTCATATGAAGTGGTTTTCATTCACATTAGACAACAGTGCCTACTGAAAAACGTATGTGATCCGTTCGTTTGTTTTATTTTGTTGTACTAATGTCATAAACCAGAACAGGATCAGGACCCAAACGCGTGACGTTACTCACATAAGCCTTTTATTTTACGGGAATTGGAGAAATAACCGAAAAGAAACCGGACAAACTAGACGGGAACGAAAACTGGAGAGAATAATGAACTGGACAAATGGTGTATTTATGCATTGAGGATTAATACTGAGGGTTTTTTTATAAACCATGTTTAGCTGGTGAAATATTACACACTGTTACTGTAGTGATTCGCCTCCAAGCATGCTTAAAGGCACAGTTTTTAATACTTTTATTCAGTAAAAAACTATCACACCATTGTTATTTTTATAATTTGTATTTTTTTTTACATAATGGAATCCATACCTAAGGTCCCCACTATGTTTCTCTGGCAACTTTCTGCTACGCTGTGCTCATATGAAGTGGTTTTCATTCCCATTAGACAACAGTGGCTACCAAAAAACCTATCGTTTTGCAGAATAGAAATCTGATTGATTGCGTTGCTGCTCTACACGCCTGTAAATCATATGAATAAACATGTAGTTCAATTAATAATGCACAAGCACATTTAGCGCACGAGAGGGGTGATATATTCATTATAGTCCGAGCGTCTCATCAATAACTAATGCTTACCGTGACGTGAGGCTAAAAACTACTATTGCCGAAGATGTCATTGTGCTGCAGTGCTTCTCAATTCTTTTCTGTCACGCCCCCCTCGGAAGAAGAAATCCTCCCCTAGATCGATCTTTTTATTTTTTGTGATAATATTGGTGTCAGAACCAGAACAGGAGGAGGACCCAGATGCGTAACGTTTCTCACACAAGCTTTATTTTACGGGAATGCACGTTGACAAAAACGCCAGTGATTCGGCGATCGCTGGGCAGAAGAAGTAAGGCAGAAGTCTGGCGTGGAACAACAGGAAGCCAAAAGGCTGACGAGATCGATACCAGTTGCACGAGCAGATACCGGACAGATGGGGTCGATACAGGACGGGACGGGACAGACGGGATTGATATCGGATACAGGAGACTGGAGTTCGATATCAAACAGGATGAGATAGACGGTGTTAGGAGGTAAATATTAAAAAAATGTACCGTTTACCAAATTGTGAGAATTAGTTATCTGACTCCATTAACCAAACACAACCTGCATTCTCCTAACAATGCACGCTCGTTTCTTGATGGGAAAATATGGCCAAGAGACTGGCATTTCCACACGGGGGCAGATTTAATTTCTTAAATAATTTAACTCAGTGAAGTCCATCGAATTAGCAGAATTAGTGTCGCTCGAGTCTCCGTCAAGCCTCCTCTCTCGATCTTCTACCTTTCTCTCGACCCACGTCTCTTCCGCAAGCTGGTGTGCCGGTTCCTCCCATGGGCGTGCCAGGAAAACCCCCACGTGGGGTCCAAACACCTCGCCTCGATGTCTGAAATGGTCAAAACATCCCCGAGCGTTTCTACGTCACTAAGGCCGCCTGCGTCGAGAAGTGCTGATTATCTTATCAGCCCTTTGTCCCTGTTCCCTGCTGTTCCTGTAAACATCGTTCTCCACTAGGTTGCATTGACCTCGCCCCACAGCTCAGCCAATGAATATCTTTTGCATTTAAATGTAATTTGTATTTGATCGTATAAAATCCCTTATAGTACAATGTATAAAATCCTTCAATGGGGACGATACCCGATACTGGAGATTGTAGCAAGGTATCAGACAGGATGAGACAGACGGGCTCGATACCAAACACTGCAGTCAGATATCAAACAGGGCGAGATAGACGGGATCGATACCAGACAGGATAAACAAACAGGATACAGGACAGAGTCAAAACACGCGTCTTGCGGGTGCAGAGGTTTGTTGAGGGACTGACAAAGGGCGAGTAAAAGCAATGAGCTTAAAGAGGAGGGAAGCCAATCAGTCAACAAGCCACAGCTGGCGCAAAACGGGCGGGGCCAATTGGGGTCAATGGGCAACCGTGACACTTGGTGGGGACAAAACAAAGATTTTGATGGTAACGCTTTCGGCAGATTTTCGCTGAAGAAAAACTCGAGTGTGACTGGGTTGTAATGTCTTTACGTGACAGATTATTTTATTTGGTTTCATGCTGTCTGCTGCCCACAATTATAACATAGCAGGCACACCAGTCTTTGCTTGTCTCCCTCCAAGGTCCCAGTGACATTCTACAGGAGGATGCTTTGTTTTTTCCTTTTACCCCATCCCTCTTCGCCTGTCCCCGCAACCGTGTTAAATAATCGCTCATGGTCACCCGAGGCCCTGCTACACTTCCTGTCTGCATTTCATACTCAATTCTTACACTCTGTGGTTAATAGAATAGAATAGAATAGAATATACCTTTATTGTCATTGTCACAACATGGGATATATTGTGACAACGAAATTGGACGTGGCACTCCAGTTCCACATTTTACAGTGAGAATAAGGAAAACAAAGAGATAAAGGAGCAAAGAAGATGTTTTAACTGTCTTTGTTGTAAAGGCTTTGTTTTCCTCCGGAGGGGGTGAGGGACAGACAGAGATGGGCGGATCCAACTAGATGTTTGATCTTACTGTACACACGGTCCAGTGTTAATTGCACCATATGATGGCTAAATGTAAACAAAACATTATTGCCCCCTAGTATAGTGGATGTGTCATTGCACTTTATTCTGGGAAAGTTAAAATAAAACAGTTTGAAGTGAAACACGCCTTACAATGACAGAGCCCCGTGTCCCCCCAGGGGGCCCCACTATTTGAGAACTGCCGTTGTACTGTCAAGTGCAGTCCCTAAAACAAATCCCCATCGGAAACCTTCGTGGAGGGTGAAGATCACCCCCAGAGATTCATTTTAAATAATCATTTCAGTCTCCCATTCGGAGCCGGCGGCTGCCCCTTCAAATATTTCTCCCAGGCATAATGATTTCCTCATCTCCAATACTGTAATGTGTCAAGCTACACAAACAGCTTACCAGCTCATAAATCAGAGGATCGTGCGAGGCGAGGAGCAGTGGAAAGCTTTTCACTCCTCCTCCTCCTTCTCCTCCTCCCATCAACCTTCCAGATAAAAGCTGATAAAATGTTAATGTGGTCCTCACGGAGATGGCTTGATAGCAGTTTTCTGACAGGCGAGGCCATTGCGGCTCCAGGTGAAATTTGGTGACTTTGTCGGGAGGCGGAGGTCCTCTTTGCTAGATAAAAGAAGAAGCGTGCTAAATGTCCAGCTCCCTTAGGGCAGCCATGCAGAAAGGCATGCGAGAGACCCCGGTTCCATGCTTTGGTTCCCTGCAACCAGGGTTGGGTAGGGTTGCTTGAACTTGATTACTTTCGATTACTTTTGGATGACTCCAATACCAAATATGCTAATAAAAGACAAAAGAAAGTAAAGAGGAATAAAATGATGACTCACAACACGTGGTAAGCTTTCTCTCCTGGCTTTGATCTCTTTGATCTCTGGCAAAGCTCACATAAAATGCGACAGTAACAGGGTTGGGTAGGGTTACTTTAACTTGATTACTTTCAATGACTTTTGGATTACTCCAATACCAAATATGCTAATAAAAGACAAAATAAAGTAAATATGAATAAAATGATGACTCACAACACGTGGTAAGCTTTCTCTCCTGGCTTTGATCTCTTTGATCTCCGGCAAAACTAACAAAACATGCGACAGAAAGAAAATGAAAATAAATCCAAACGGTAAGTAATCAAGTTAAAGTAACCCTACCCATCCCTGCCTGCAACAACGCTGAGGTGTCGGGAGCAAGGAAGGAAACGGATCCAATGTAACTAAAAAGCAAGATTTGCATTCCTAAGGTGAAGAAAATAATCAATATCATGCATCAGATTAGGATTTGGCCTTGTTTTTTTAAGAAAATATGTCGTTGAGTTTGTGACTTGAGGAAATGGGTCTCCAACGTGTTGCCCGCCGGCACCAGGGCGCCCCCTAAGGACGATTGAAGTGCCCGAGGACTGTTCTGGAACACGCTTCTATTCTATAGCACATGAATAACCTATATTGGGGGCGGCAGTAGCTCAGGAGGTAGAGCGATCGTTTTAGGATTAAGGGATCCCAGTTCGAATCCCGGCTTGTCCGTGTTACATGTCGAAGTGTCCTTGGGTAAGACATTGAACCCCTAATTACCCCCAATAAGCAGGTTAGCGCCTTACATGGCTGCACAGATCACAGCCGCTATTGGGAAATGTGAAGCACAATGTAAAGCGCTTTGGGAAGTCTTTGACTTGAAAAGCGCTATATAAATGCAGATCATTTCATATTTTATGTTGACGATATTTGTGTATTATTTGTTATTGCAACATCCATTGCAGCCTGGTCATCCTGAAAGGGGGATGACCTCATGTGCGGTCCCTTCTCAATGTTTCTTCATTTTCCTCATGTTGAGGTTTTTGAGTTTTTCCTTGCCCTCATGTAGGTTATAGATCAGGGGATGGTGTCATAATAGTCTGTGGTTTGCAATAATCTGTGGTCTTTGCAGCCCTTTGAGACTCTTTTTGATTAAGGGTGTCACAAATTACCATGACTTGAGGTTTTTGAGTTTTTCCTCGCCCTCGTGAAGGTTTTAGATCAGGGGATGGTGTAAAAATAGTCTGTGGTTTGCAATAATTTGAAGTCTGTGCAGCCCTTTGAGACTCCTTGTGATTAAGGGTGTCACAAATAAACATGACTTGACTTTCCTCATGCTAAGGTTTTTGAGTTTTTCCTTGCCCTCGTGTAGGTTTTAGATCAGGGGATGGTGGAATAATAGTCTGTGGTTTGCAATAATCGGTGGTCTGTGCAGCCCTTTGAGACTCCTTGTGATTAAGGGCGTCACAAATAAACATGACTTGACTTCACCAGTGCGAGGTCATCGTGATTATCTAGTAAAATGTTTTTTTTATTGGTTGACTGAGTCTTATTAGCCCTATTTTTAATAATGAACCTGGTAATAACAGGATCAAATGGTTATTTGAGAAATTCAACTAAAGAATTTCCAGGTCTTGGACAAAAACATCTATTCAAGTGTTGATAGTTATTTTTAAGCAACTAAGAAAACAAAATGAGAATATATTCATGTATTAAAGACATTTATTCACTTTTTTACTGATTTATTTTACAGGAAATACAACAAACTAAATTCAAATTGCTGGGTTTTACAAGGTGATTCAGCAACAAATGTGCAGTTTTAGCTAGCTATCCGGCTACCTTTCTAGCTTTGTAGCTAGCTATCTCGTTCTGCTTACATTTCTAGCTATTTATCAAGCTATTTAGACAACTTTTTTTACACGCTATCTAGCTAACATTTTATCGTTTTTTTTGCTAGTTTTAAGCTAAATTTTGGCCTCCTTTCTAGCTAGCTATCTAGCTTTTTTAATTTTTTATTTTACCTTTCTATCCGGCTATTTAGTTGGCCTTTTAGTCTTTTGCGTAGTTATCTAGCTCCCTTTTATTTATTTTTATCCTTTTAACTTCCAAGCTACCTTTTTAGCCATTTGACAACCCATCTAGCTGAGTTGATATTTTTGAAATTTATATAAAACTAGGCGCCCTTTGCTTTATCAACCCTGCTTTAGGAAATATCTATTTGGGGCAAGGGGCATAAATATATTAAAGCTAAGGTTTTACAGGTTTTGAAAGTTCTTGAATTTCGGGTGAAGTGCTTGTAAAAGTTTGAAATTCTTGCCATGTTTCCCAGCAAAATAAGGCCAACTCTGATCTCTAGTGGCTTCTTCCCCCGTGATTAACGGCAGCTGACATTAGTTTGTACGGCATTGTTCTATTAATTGTCATTGCCCTGTATGGGTCGCCCACAATAGGACAGGTGCATGGTACACCTGAACCGGGCACTATAATTTATATTAGTGAAAGGATTTTGTATCAATTACAGACATTTATTGTGTGCCTTGCAAAACTTTGAGGTGGTGTTTCCCAGTGTTTGGGGTAATGGGTTATTAAACTGCAGAGAATAAATCTACTCCACTGAAATCAAACTTTGTACACTTTCACCAAAGAACTAGCCGCATTAGCGAATAGAATCGGTTTAATGGCTTGTTTTGTTCTATCCACTCTTTTCCCTTTATCAGTTAATGCTATATCATTTAGCAGATAATGCTACTTACACAGACCTTAACTGCTAATGCTCATACCAGCATTGTAGACATGACCACAAGCTGCAAATGCGAGTTTATTTACATCAATGCTTTATGTTAAACCATGCTTATTTTTTGTTCCAAAATAAGTCCAGAAAGAGAAATTCCTGAAATGTAAGATATTTTGTTATTAGTAAATTGTAAAAGGAAACCAGTCAGAATTGTGCTAATTAGTCAAATATTATTTTTCGTTAAAAGAAATCTTGGTCTGATATATTTGCCACATCGCCCATTCTTTTTGGCAACAATTTTGTTTTATTTTTGTTGTACTCGTGCTACTTTTGTGAAATTTTAAAAAAACATATAGAAAGTATATGTTTTGCAGTGACCAGAATTGCAAAACATTGGTTGAAATGGGATTCTAACCCAGGTGACGGAGGTGAGAACACTGAATCTTAACCACTAGATCACCAGTCATATAAACAGGGTTGGGTAAGGGTTTACTTTAACTAGATTACTTTCAATTACTTTTGTATTACTCCAATACCGAATATGCTAATAAAAGACAAAAAGTAAATATGAATAAAATGACTACATTTTGTGCAGTCTTTGGGAGTAACGGAATACATGGAACTGCAAAAATGATGTGAAAATGATTCATTTTGTTTCTGTCGCATTTGATGTTAGTTTTGCCGGAGATCAAAGAGATCAAAGCCAGGAGAGAAAGCTTACCACGTGTTGTGAGTCATCATTTTATTCATATTTAGTTTCTTTTGTCTTTTATTAGCATATTTGGTATTGGAGTAATCCAAAAGTCATTGAAAGTAATCCAGTTCAAGTAACCCTACCCAACCCTGCATATAAATGATATACGTAAAGCCATTCGAATTTTTCTCTTTAGCACAGTATTTTTACTTACTGTACTTGAGGGACATGTTAGAGAAAGGAGAAAACAGAAAGTAGTCCTGAAAGATTGAAATAAATCGGTTAATTAATAAGACAAAAACATAAAAAAATGTGTTTGTAAATGTATAATATAAGTATGATGTAATTTGGGCGGGACTGTGCGTTTTTAAGACCAGTTGAGAACCACTGCAATAGACCATAGATGACGTATGAAAAGACATTGGATTTGATTTCATGATCACGCTACTTTTATCCACGGTACCAGAGACAAATGTTAGAGAATGGAGAAATCAGAAAGTTGTCCTGAAAGATATAAACGCAAAAAGAGAGGAGGGGAAACATCTCTTTGGTGCATCTGATTTGGACTTTGAAGGATATTGAATAAATAAATGGTAAATTTAATGATGGGGTTGAGTTAATAGTTTACATTGTTAATCCGGAATTAAATCATGGCGGCACCCCTTTTGCGTTTGTCACTTACAAGTGAAACAAAATAGACTGATTTTTAATAAAAAACATTATGGGTGCACCATCCATCCATCCATCCATTGTCTGCACCGCTTATCCTCAGTAGGGTCGCGGGGGTGCTGGAGCCCATCCCAGCTGTCTTCGGGCAGTGGGCAGGGGACACCCTGAACTGGTTGCCAGCCAGTCGCAGGGCACACAGGGACAGACAATTCGCTCGCTCATTCACACCTAGGGACAATTTGGACCGGCCAATTAACCTAACACGCATGTTTTTGGAATGTGGGAGGAAATCGGAGTGCCCTGAAGAAACCCATGCAAGCACGGGGAGAACATGCAAACTCTACACGGGAAGGTTCGATCTCATGACCTCAGAACTGTGCCGCACACACGCTAACCACTGCGTCGCCGTGCTGCCCCCATAGGTCGCTGGTTCGCGCCTCGGCCGAGTCATACCTAAGACTTATAACATTGGTAAAAATGGCGGCGCCCTCTGTTGGCTGCGGCTGCATCGGCTCGCTACAACGGGTCAGGTGTATCGACATTTCGTTCTGTGTACATTGTTACAAAGAATGACAATACAAAGGAAATTATTATTATTATTATTATAAGAAGATTTGTTGTTAATGTGGGGGCAAATTCTGTTAAAAGGGGTCTACTGTATTTATTATTTACTTTCTATCTCTCTTTTTTCTTTTTCTTTCTCACTGTGTCTTTATTTTTCTCTTTTTATTTATTGCTTTATCTCTTTTTCTTTCTCTCTCTCTCTCTGTCTTTCTCTCTTCCTCTCTCTGTTTCTCTCTAATCCACTAGACCGGCCCCCGTGATCATGTTTTTTTCTACTATGTTGTCCCTGAACTATAAAAAGCGACCCCTGGGTTCAGGTATCCGTGATTACCAAGGTATTGGATCCAGATTCTCTATTGGCAGATAGGAAAACAGTCAACCTTTTTGTCCCTCTTGGCCCGGCCTCTCTGTCAATATTTCTGAACTCGATGCAGGCCGCCATTAAAAAGGTTTTTCTATTGCTGTCCTGGTATCAACTGGGCATGACTTGACCTATGTCGAAACATTTAAAAAAAAAGTCTCGGCTAAACGGTCTGACAACCTGTTTTACTACATTCTGCCCATTGGGTAACCTTGTCGCTCTCACTGATTCACCTGCTTGTCACTGCGACTTGCATCATTATCATAAAAAAAAGAGAGAGAAAGAAATCATCATTCACTGGAATGGAGCATCAACAGTCTGGTGCGCTCGGGGATTATCCCGTCTGGGATGCAGAACGAGACCCGCGTCGGACGGGACGAATGAGACGAGAGGCGGGGGCAGGGCTGCACAATTAACTGAAATTGAATCGATATTGCTGTGTGACGTAGTGTGATTGTGTTCACTGGGTTTTTTTCAAGGAGTTCCATGGTTGTGATTGAGTGTTTGGCTCACCAGAATTTTCAGCGTTCGGGTTTTAATGGTATTAGCCAGCAGGGTTGGGTAGGGTTACTTTAACTGGATTACTTTCAATGACTTTTGGATGACTCCAATACCAAATATGCTAATAAAAGACAAAAGAAAGTAAATAAGAAATCTATAGTCCGTCAGTGTTCCCTCTAAGCTGCGCACTGCTTGCACATTCTCAGCGCACAAGAAAATCTAGCCAGCGCACAAAAATCAGGGATCAAAATGACTAATTAAGAAGCGACTTAAGTCAAAGTTACAGTGCATGAAGGTAAAAATAAACGGGTTCCCCCGACGTTGTGTCCTAAATGCGGTATTTTGAAGTCGAGTCGAAGGAGAACGAAGTTGAGTAAAGTTAGTAGAGTTTGTTGGGGCACCGGCTTCTTCGGCTCGGCTCACTGAAAGGAACCGGCTCTTTCGGGTCCTAAACGGCTCTTCGGGTTGTTTGTGCTTCCTTAATCCCAACATGACCAAATATTATGTAAAATTATGCACAAAATGACTTAGAGGAAGGGGGGAATAAAACAAAAAAGAAAAAAAATACAAAAATGAAAAAAGTTGTGAAAAAAGTTCTGAGAAAAAAAGAAACAAAAGGAAGAGAAAAAAGAAGGAAAAATTTAGATAAAAAAGCCCCCCAAAAAAGAAAGAAATGTAGGAAAAAAGTAAATAGAGAACAAAAAGAAAAAAGTAACAGCTCGGAAAAAATAAACACATTAAGATTTTTTTTTAGGGGAATTAAAAAAAAAAAGTAGAAAAAAAATACGGAAAAAAGAAGAAAAAGTTTGTGTTGCTTTCAAATAATTTCCAATGATATCAAGTGAATCTTGTTGCCAACATTGTACTTCCACTAAAAAATGTGACAACCGACCGACCGACTAAATAAGCCCCCAAAAATGTTAATATTATGCGACAAAATATATCAGGAACATGTTTGATAATTAATTATCTTGCCACACTTGGGATTACGGTGGCTCACTGTTGTTTCAAGCGTTGCTCACCGACTTTGTGTGAACGCTCAGACCCGTAAGGAAAATTACAGGGAACATAGCTTACAGTATATATGTTTTTTTCCTTCTTAAATTATGCTGATACGACCGATACTTTGGGGAGACTTATAGTCTGGAAAATACGGTAGGTTTTCTAGTGCTAGTCTCCTGTTTTTCAGCTCTGACTCAGAGAGAGAGAGAGAGAGGGAGAGCAGGGCTAAAGGACTGCAGTGGAATCTGTTTTCATTTTAGGAAAGTATTATGACTGATGTGCATTTCCTGACTGCCGGCCTCGGCTCCCCCCGTTTCAGACGCGGGGAGAGAAAATTAAAGAGCGAGGGAGCATAATGAGAGAGGGAGGGTGGAGAGCGAGGGAGAACAGTCATCTGGCTGTGGACATGTGCACTTTATTGTATCGGTGACTCAAACTAAGCAAAGGCGGAGACGATTAAAAAAAAACAGAAGGCTCCAATGGGTTCTTTGTACACTTGTCGGTCATTAAATTAGGTACACCTGCACAGTCGAAAGCAATTTGCTCGCATTTATTAGGCCAAGGCATGTGTGTAATTACTGTGTATTTGTGTTGGATGTGTGCCTTTTAAAGGGACTGTGTGATAGGTTGGTCGTTTTGGTTGTAATATTTCTCAGAATTCACTGTGTGAATATAACTTGTTTTCATATTCCTAAATAGAAAAACAATCTTTCACACACACATGAAGTAACGTTTCAATAATCAGTCGAATTGCATCTCTTGTACGTTTATCAGTCTTGTACTCTTTTATTTTGAAGTCGCATTTCCGGTGTATTTTTCTGTTTCCTGTGTGAATAAAGTTAACTACACACACGGGAGGGGGCAGTGCTGCCGAGGTCGTGGCCCGGATGGGCCACCGGACAGCGCTCTCCCGCTTGGGAAATTTATTTCCCTTAATGCTTGTTTTTATTTGAGTAATTCTGCCAACATAGAATTCTTTATAAGTTTTAACTTTAACACAGTGTGTAGTGTTATTTAGCGCCTCCTGGTGGTAGAAAAAACTCAAAAAAACGACAAAACAAAAATAACGTTCATTTAAATAGTCAAGTCAAGTTCATTTGTTTGGCCCTTAATCACAATGAGTCTCAAAGGGCTGCACAGACCATATTGACTTGTGGGATGATCACGCTGGTGTAATGACTTTGTAATTTAAACGGACGTACCCTGTTTTGTGTTACGTAAACAGTTTTCGCCAAACTCTCAGGCTCGATTCGATTATTCACCCTCACCCTGAACTTCAACCGGTATTTTCCAGCAAGCTTGTTCAAGATGAGGTAATAATGTCCAAATCGTCCGCAATTCAAAGGTGGAAGAGTGAGGGACTGGAGCCCTTTTTCACCAAGTCAGCCTTAGAGCGCCCTAGCTTCTCCCTAACGCCGCCCCCTCAGCATTAGCGACCACAAGAAAGCAATTGTGGTAGGTCATAAACACTATGTGTTTAGGTAGTGTCAAAATGTGTATTGCTTTTTATTCCAAAAATATTATTTGGTTTGTGCAATATGAATTATGTTCTCAAAATTTCATGACATTCATTTTCAGCTTGGACAATAATTTGATTATTTGATGGTTTTGTCGGTTTAGAAAATTGTGTTTGTTTTTTTCTTTTTTTTTTTTTACTTTTTAGCATTTATTTCACACAAGATGATTCCCCCATAGATGGAGCTGACATGATTGGCTGCCATGTTGCTGCCAAGCCTACCTACCTACCTACCTACCTAGCTACCTACCTACCTACCTACCTACCTACCTACCTACCTACCTACCTACCTACCTACCTACCTACCTACCTACCTACCTACCTACGTCATATCCCTCAAAAGGGGTGACCGACAGCAAGACAAACACATATACAAAAAAAAAAAAAAAAAAAGAAAAAAGGGTAAAAGTGGCAAAGTGGCAAAAAAACAAAAAATTTGACCATGGCCAACCGAAATGCCCAAACACCCAAACAAGTTAAGCACCTCGGCACCCGAGTTGGTCATGCTTTTGTCCCTCCAGATGAAAAGGGACACAAGAAAGCGGCCATGTCACTCGGGTCAGGGTGACGCAACACACTCTTTTCTTCAACAGCAGGGTCCGACAGCTTTTGCTGGTTTACCCCTGTCGTATCATACAGGTGCCCTGCCCATCCCTTAGAACACGTCTAAACATCCCAATATCCTTTTACAACACCTCTCTACTCATTCACCAACAAAAGCTCTAGCTTCCACTATATTTAGACTGCTTTCCTGCAGTTATATTAATTATTTTTTCACAAAAAAAAAATGGAACGTAATAGAAAAATGATGTAAATTATTTTTTTTTACGGTTGTTCAAAGCAGAGATAGTAGAGTATAATCACCCTATTCTCAAAAACAAAATGATCAGTAAAACGACTTCAACTAACATTTATAGTCACACATAAGCAACTCCCTAAATCAGCTCAAAATAGCCACATACTCAAAGGAATTTTAACCCAAAATATCAATAAAACATGTACCTAACTATTGATAATTATGATTTATTTACTGGTAAACAGCTAAAAATATAACATTTTTAAACCAGATACGCTTCAATGTCAGACACTCGTGCACGACTTTCATATTTCGCAACATTTTTCCACTTGATATCTGTTGTCACTTTTTCCCACGTTTCACTAACTTTCTTGGGATTTATTATTATGAGGAAAAATGGAAATAAAACGAAAATTAGAAAAAAAATGTGGTCATTTTAAGAGCTATCGGAATGGCGTTGATTGACTGAATAGAGAGAAGAGGGCATCGTCGCCATCGACTGTTTAGGAGTGTAACTGACCCGCAATGTTCTTAGCATGATTTTGCCAAGGCGGAACCTGTGCCCCACTGAAAACAGGTTTGCGACTTACTTTCGGGTCCCGACCAACCAGTTGAAAAACACAGCCATCAGTGGATGTCTTGCTAAAATGGATCTTTGATGTCTATTAAAGTAGAACACATTTGGGAATTTTCTCGATTTGAGTTGCTGGGGATTTTTTTTTTTTGACCAGCTGACAGACTGCTGTGCATTGTTTGATCATTATTCATGATTTCTTGTCAAGTCAAGTCATGTTTATTTGTATAGCCCTTAATCACAAAGAGTCTCAAAGGGCTGCACAGACTATTAGAGACTATTATGACATCATTGATCTAAAACCTACATGGGGTCAAACAATACATAGATATTGTCAACATAAAATATAGGTTATTCATATGTTATAGAACAGAAGTGTGTTTTAAGCTTAGATTGAAACATTTCCACTGAGGTTGCAGATCGGATCTCAGGGGGAAGAGCATTCCACAGCACCGGGGCCCGGATGGAGAACGCTATCGAACCTGCGAATCTCTTCTTGGCTCTTGGGATCACGAGTAGACCAGCGTTTTCAGAGCGAAGGCTCCGGACCGGAACATAGGGGGAAATTAAATCTGAAAGATATGAGGGAGCAAGTCCATGCATGATTTTGTATAATACCAACAGAACCTTAAAATCACATCTTAAGCTAACAAGGAGCCAATGCAGGTTAGCCAAAATCGGGGTCATGTGATCAAACTTTCTTGTCTAAGTTAAAAGCCTCGCTGCAGCATTTTGTACCAGCTGTAGACTCTTGATTTTGGACTTCGGGAGACCGGAGAGTAGCGCCTTACAGTCATTGAGACGGGTGTTAACAAACGCATGAATTCTAATCTTCGCATCCGACTGAGACAATGCTGCTAAGATGGAAAAAAGCTGTTCTAGTACCGTAAATTCCGGACTATAGAGCGCACCTGATTATAAGCCGCACCCACCACATTTTAAGAGGAAAACTGCTTTTATACTTACACAAGCCGCACCTGTTTATAAGCCGCATGCGCCCACATTAAAACATGTAACACAGTCACAAAAGTAACCCAAAACCCGACTTTTATGATCGTAACGGAATATAAAGTACACAGTCCCAAAAAAACACAGGGGCTAAATGAAAGGAAAATGATACCGGCAGCTAAGGTTTGATGCAGACCTGGAGAGTTCGGGTCCCGTTGAAAGTAATCCAAGGAAAAAAAGTCTATATTTCCAAAGGTAAGGGTGGGAAAAATATATATCCACTATTGTCCGCCGCGTCCACAAACACGTCTCCCCTTTACTCCACTTCCTGTCAGCCCCCGTTGCTTTCGCCCCCTTCTTTTTGATTCGCCCGTTGAAAACATATCAGAAAAAGTCTCTAAAATAAATACATTACAAAAATATACAGTTGCAAATACATATTATACATGGTTACACATATTTACAAAGAAAGACGGTACACCGAGAGAGTTTTTAAAGCTTTAATAATAATAATAATATAACTTTCATCCCAAACCGTGACTGTGACAGGTAGCAACACGCTACTAGCAACACGCTCGCAAAACAGTAAACGGGTCTGTTAAAAAAATATACCGTACTTTTAAAAATCACAGTAAACCGTTCTCATCTTCCTCCTTATAACTGACGCAATCAAAGTCATCTTCCTCCGTATCAGAAAGAAACTTTGTCAAATAGACGTCGTCCCACGCTCCCTTATTCCAAAACATATTCCAAAACACGCTAGCAACACCCTCACAAAGTAAAGTTTACGTGCAATAGCTCTGTTTCCTTCTTCATCCGATTGCTTTTAGCTTGAAAGCTGCGTCATGTGCCTTTCTTTTTGCAATTTGCATGATGAGGGAAAGTTTACGCTAATTTAATTTGTGCACAAGCTAAGAAGTTGCAGTCTTCCTCGGCGCATATATTCCAGCGGTCTAAATCTTAGCTTTTGTACTCGAGCGCCGCCGGCGGGCATTAGAAAAATGACATAAATTGGCCGCATCACTGAATAAGCCGCAGGGTTGAACGTTTGGGAAAAAAGTAGAGGTTTATAGTCCGGAATTTGCGGGAATATTTTCCCAGAAGCTTATGATTCAAGTTGTTTTTTAGGAAAGAAAATTAAATGGCGACCAACTATATCAAATCACAATACTTGTAGAATCACAATGGTCGCACCTTAGTCAAATCATGTCTAAAGCATATCGTCCCACCCCTAATAGACAATGATCCATTCCAGCTCGGTTGCCACTGATGGCTATAGACGTCAAAGATCCATTTTAGATAGACTGCCATCGACAGCTATAGACGTCAAAGATCCATTCTATTTACCTGCGGTCTGCCGACACCCAGGAGACAACCTTCAAACGGCCGTAGATTGAAGGCATCCGCACGGCGGCTCGAACATGTCAAGTCAAGTCAAGTCATTTTTATTTGTATAGCCCTTAATCACAGTTAGTCTCTAAGGGCTTCACAAGTTATTACATATAAGAAGATTAGGTTACTCGTATGCTATAGAGTAGAAGTGAGTTTTAAGCCTAGATTTAAACATGCAGTATGTATCTCATATCGGAAAGACACTAAATCTGCCAGCCGCACTTGGACATGCACGCCGTATATATGTTTTATGGACTTGAAGGAGAGCTCGCTTGAGCGGGGGGGGCTGCGAAAACATCCCCGCCAAGGACGCCGGCTTGTGCAAACACAGGTAGAATGCAGACTCTTTAATTAGAGGACGTCTTGTGTTGCAAAACAGCCGCCCCCCCCCCCCCCCCCCCCCCCCCCCTTGCCTGGATGGGTGAGGAGTGCACCGCTGGTAATTAAAGTGTCCTCGAGTGGAGGTCTAATGTGATCAACTAAGAGGCGCTCATTAGCACAAACTGTATTCCAATGGAGATCCCGCCTTTATAATAATGATGCGACGGTCCGGCCCAGGAATAAAGTGCTAAGCTAGGCAGCTGTGGGAGCGCCATTAAGAGCGTGGTCTTGATTTATGGCCGGGCAGGCGCCGCGGCTTGTAAGGAGATGCAGGTGATCAGGAGCGGCATGGTCTTTTTAGCCGAGGGTTGTTTGCCTTTAAGAACTATGCCACGTGTCGGCCTACTTTCAGGTTTTGTTAAAGGGACAGGGTGTTATATCTGGTCAAGTCATGGTTATTTGTATGGTGTTCTGGTTTGCGTCCATCATTTTTGCTGGGGACGCATAGTCTCAAATCAACGTGCGTCCCCGGGACGCAACTTTTTTTGACACAAAATTGTCATTATTACCCGATTACTTTTTTTTTTTTTAAACAAAGATTTACCGCACTCCAAACTTTTCGTCAGGCAGATCCGCCATTGTTGTTTTGGTCTCGCGGTTCGAGTTTTCGTCCGCACGGCGATCTCGAGTTGCGTGGTGAAAAGTCCGTCTCTTTTTGGAGAACCGGCTTTCTCGGCTCAACTCATTAAAGATCCGGCTCTCAAACGGCTCACTTGCTTTGATGCATTATATCACGAATGATGATGTTGTATAAAGAAGTTAAGAAAAAAAGGAAGTACAAAAGGAGAAAATGAAAAAAAGACCCTTTAATCGGTATATTACCAACAATATTTTGATGCAGAAAATGAATTCATAATTTGATGATTAAAACTGAATGAATATATAGATTCATATTATATATTTGTCGCCGATTTACAATTTCAACCTCAATTACACAAAATTTTGGGGACCCAAAGATCTCTGTTGGGACCCATAGACTTTGGAGCATGCGAGTCTTCGGGACTCATCACTTTTCACAGGTAAAATGAACACTGAAATAAACAGCCATGGTGACATCACACACTGTCTCACACCAGTCAACACAGGGAACCACTCACTTGTCTCACTCCCTACTCTTACACATGCTCTGCTGTTCACATAAAAACTCAATGCTCCCAAAAACTTTCCACCCACTCCATACATTACCATCACCTGCCACAAAGCCTCGCCATGGTGACATCACACACTGTCTCACACCAGTCAACACAGGGAACCACTCACTTGTCTCACTCCCTACTCTTACACATGCTCTGCTGTTCACATAAAAACTCAATGCTCCCAAAAACTTTCCACCCACTCCATACATTACCATCACCTGCCACAAAGCCTCTGTATCTACTCTGTCTACCTTGTAGAACCTTGTAGCACTGCTTAGTTTTAGGGGGGTTCAAAAACCTGACCTGCATAAGGAACAGGCTTATAATAACATTCCTAAAAACACAGTTCTAAGTTCAAGTATCATCCAATTAGCCTAATGTAATCACATTACTGTAATCAAGACAGGTGGTGCCTCCTAGTGGTACAAAAAAAACTTTCATTCCATTAAAAAAACATGGATTTGATTACTAGGCAAAAATACAATAAATAATATTTTTCTTATATATAGTGGAATCCCTACTTAGGCCGTCGCTAAGGTTGTCTGGTATCTTGCTGCTACGCTGTGCTCTACGGCACTGGTTTTCTTCCGTATCAGACAATACAGTGCCTTCTAGTGTCACATATTACATACTGTGGCTTTGTTAGAGCTTGTTAGTGACCCAACATATTCTTATTATATTCTAATATATCTTTCGTTTTTGTTCAGTTACAGCTTGTAAAATAATTAGTACTGATTTTTTAAAAATCTTTTTTTTTCATCAAAGACGATATGAACAAATTGGCACGTTTTCCTATACATGGTTATTTGAAGCAGGACCAAGCAACTCTCCGCTCCTGCTCAATTACCGTAAATTCCGGACTATAAGCCGCTACTTTTTTCCCAAATTTTCAACCCTGCGGCTTATTCAGAGATGCGGCCAATTTATGTAATGTTTCTAACGGCTGCCAGCGGCGCTCGAGAATACAACTTATATATCATTACCAAGGAGCAAGAAGCGGATGGTCTGCCGCGATTCTAATGATTATGGCATTTATTTCCTTAACAGACTGATTTGCAGTTATGCGAGCGTGTTGTTAGTAGCGTGAGGCTACCTCCCAAAGGCACAGTTTAGGATGAAAGTTATATTATTATTATTAAAGCTTTGAAAACTCTCTCGATGTACCGTCTTTCTTTGTAAATATGTGTAATATGTATTTGCAACTGTATATTTTTGTAATGTATTTTTTTGTATTTATTTGAGACACTTATTCTGCACGAGCAAATTAAAAAAGAGGGGCGGAGCAAACGCGGGCTGATGGGAAAGTGGGGACCGGTAAAGGTGAGTTTTTGTGGACACGGCGAACAATAATGGATATATATTTTTCCCACCCTTTGGAAATATACACTTTTTTTCCTTGGATTACTATCAACGGGCACCTAGAATCTGCAGGTCTGCAACAAATTTTAAGTACCTATATCATTTTATGTTCATTTTGGCGGCCGTGATTTTTGGACTGTGTGCTTCAATGAAGGACATCTAGGTTCAATCGTGGGACTTGAAGTTTGGCTTGGATTAATTTCGTGTTTATTTGATGTGGGTGCATGCGGCTTATATACAGGTGCGGCTTGTGTATAGACAAAATCCGTTTTCCCCTTAAAATGTGATGGATGCGGCTTATAATCAGGTGCGCTCTATAGTCCGGAATTTACGGTATGTGCTACCCACAATGCTTGCTGGTTTACTGAGTCACCATGGTCCTCAAGGACGTAGGTTTAAATTTGACATCAGTGAGGACCAAATCATTACAAAATGTCTCACGTGAGATGGCGGAGCGCTATTGGGGTCTTGAAGTGCCAGCTTAATTGATTTGGCTTAGTGCTGTCTGCTGGTAACAGTTTTAATATAGCAAGCACTCCAGTCATTGCTTGTCTCCCTTTATAGAGTCTACCAAGCACCCTCATTTTAGCTTTAGAGGTTGTGAAAAAGCGTTTGTTTGTCTCACACCCCATCTCTTGAGGGTCCACTCCACTTTGTGTCAACACCTCATACTCAATGCTTTTACTCTGTAAGCAAAATGTAAATAAAACACACTTCCTCTTGGCAGCACCACGGCTCCCCTAGTGTAGTAGAGGTGCAATCGCACTTGATTCTTGGAAAGAAAACAAAATCCCTGATGTCAAACACGTCATCGATGGAGCCTCACATCCCCCCTGCCTGCTCTATTTGAGAACCACTGGGTTAGCGTAAGGACACTAAATCCTTTGGCGAGTGCTTTCCGCTTCCAACAAGTGTTGTCTCGGATCTTATCTTAACCGCCAGGCAGAGAGGTGAAGTTCAGTTCAAAGGCGGAGAAAGCGGAGACGTCGAGGTCGGTCAGGTAGCGAACAGTGTTCCCTCTAAGCTGTGCGCACTGCTCGCACATTCTCTGCGCACAAGAAAATCTAGCCGGCGCACAAAAATCAGGGCTCAAAATTGCTAATTAAGAAGCGACTTCAGTCAAAGTTACAGTGCATGAAGGTAAAAATACACGGTTCCCCCGACGTTGTGTCCTAAATGCGGTATTTTGAAGTCGAGTCAGAGTAGAACGAAGTTGAGTAAAGTTAGTAGGGTTGGTCGAGCACCGGCTTCTTTGGCTCGGCTCACTAAAAGGATCCGGCTCTTTCGGATCCTGAATGGCTCTTCGGGTTGTTTTTGCTTCTTTAATCTCAACATGACCAAATATTATGTAAAACGATGCACAAAATGACTTAAAAGAAGGGGGGAATAGAACAAAAAAGAATAAAATACCAAAATGAAAAAGTAGTGAAAAGCTGAGAAAAAGAGAAACAAAAGGAAGAGAAAAAAAGAAGGAAACATTTAGAAAAAAAACAGAAAAAAAGAAAAGAAAGAAATGTAGGAAAAAAGTAAACAGAGAACAAAAAGAAAAAAGTAACAGCTCGGAAAAAATAAACACAATGAGATTTTTTTTAAGGAATTTTTAAAAAAGAAGAAAAAGTTTGTGTTGCATTCAAATAATTTCCAATTATATCAAGTGAATCTTGTTGCCAACATTGTACTTCCACTAAAAAATGTGATTAAGTATCTTGCAACCGACTAAATAAGCCCCCAAAATAGTTAATATTATATGTCAGGAAATAAAAAGAAATGGATATCTTGTGAAAGAATTGTAAGAACAAACGACGTTTGTAGGCAATCGTACATGAGTCAATTCATTCAAAAGAGAAAAATCATTACTCAGCAAAATATAACTTGATGTCAAGTTTTGGACATGTTTGATAATGACCTAGTTGCCACACTTGGGATTGCTGTTGCTCACTGTTGTTTCAAGCGTTGCTCACCGACTTTGTGTGAATGCTCAGACCCGGAAGGAAAATTACAGGGAACATTGGAAGCGAACCAACTCCGGTTTCCCGAATTGGCGAACTGGAATAGACGTGGGGCAAAGGGGGTGCACGGGGGCGGCGTGGCCCGAGTGTGAAATATTTAAATCCCGCAGTGCCAGCTGTGTTCTATTCTTAGAGCCCGCCGGTGTCATAGCCGGGTTGGCATGGGCGCAAGACGGCTCCTGGAAAGTTAGCTTGGCAGAGGAGCAGAAGACTGGCAGATAGTCCTGGGCGGGTAAACGAAGCACTTCATTGTCACACTGCCGGCTGCACGGCTGCTCTTATTTATGAGGAATTTAGATGTTACGTTGCATCAGGGGGATGTTCTTGTTATCTCGGGCAGCGGCACTCCATCTGGCTCAGACGCATCTTTGCGGATTATTCTGCTTTCCGATACATTTTACGCTCTAGCTCTGCAGAGCGTGTTTCACTTTCATGTACCGGCGCACGCTCCATGTCTACATTTTTCACAACAGACTTTCTTTGTCAGCCAATGATGGTTTTATTATGTTTTGGTGAGGTGTCAAGTCATTTTTATTTGTATAGCCCTCAATCACAGGTTATTACACGGACTATTTTTTCAGACTATTATTACCATCCCCTGATCTGGAACCAACATGAGGGCAAGGAAAAACTCAAAAACCTCAACATGAGGAAAATGAAGAAACCTTGAGAAGGGACCGCACATGTGGTATCCCCCTTTCAAGATTACCAGACAGCAAAGGATGTTGCAATCACAAATAATACAGAGACATTGTCCACGAAAAGTATAGGTTATTCATATGCTATAGAGTAGAAGTGAGTTTTAAGCTTAGATTTCAACATTTCCACTGAGGTTGCAGATCGGATCTCAGGGGGAAGAGCATTCCACAGCACCGGTGCCCTGATGGGGAACGCTCTCGAACCAGCGGAACACTTCTTGGCTCTTGGGATCACCAGAAGACCGGCGCTCTCAGGACGAAGGCTTTGGACCGGAACATAGATGATTTTGTATAATACTAAAAGAACCTTGAAATCACATCTTAGGCTAACAGGGAGCCAATGCAGGTTAGCCAAAATCGGCGTGATGTGATCGGACTTTCTTGTCCTAGTTAAAAGCCTCGCTGCAGCATTTTGTACCAGCTGAAGACTCTTGATTCTGGACTTCGGGAGACCGGAGAGTAGTGCATTACAGTCATCGAGACGGGAGGTCACAAACGCGTGAATTATAATCTCCGCATCCGACTGAGACAGTATAGGACGAATTTTAGCAATGTTGCGAAGATGGAAGAAAGCGGTTCTAGTAAATTTCTTCACATGTGTTTGAAAGGACAGATCGGGGTCAAATATGACACCTAAATTTTTAACTGAGTTACTTTTATTTTAATGTTCAAAATAAAATTTTCATTCATAGTGATGTAAAATCTTTCACTCATTTAAATATAACGACAAGCAACTTACCTTCTACAGCTGAGCCCTGTATGTGATGGTCGTCGAGTCCCATGGTTCAGGCTTCAAGCACTTGTTTCAACTGCTTCTTTCTCTAGCCACTTACTTGGCTGCAGACTATGGCTCACTGCCAGTTGCTGTTATTGTGGATAGCTGCTCCGTGTAAATACATTTTCTAATAGTCGGCGAGTTCCGTGATTCAGATGTCTTCTACTTTTTTTCTTAGTTTCCTTCTCTTGCCAGTCATGTTAGCTGCAGGTTATGGCTTGCCGGTAGTCGCTATTTTTATTGTTAAATGGTCCGTGTAAATGAAGCTTGCTTCATTCCTCAGTGTCCCTGAGTTTTCTATAGTAATACTTTCCTGGCCTTTTCAGTATCTTCTCCTGCTAGCCCCTAAAGCTTGCAACTTACAGAAAATTGGACCACCTCCAGTCGCTTCAGGTGTATTCAGCTTGATTGGTCCTTTTTTGTCTTTTGTTATCCCTAGTGCCTTGTTAGGGTCAAGTGATGAGCGTGTAATGTGTGTAGAACATATACAATTCAATATTGCAGAATACGGAGTCATTTGGGGTCAAATGACAATGTAAAAAAAAAAAATAGCAGCTTGAGGATTCACGATTTAACCCTAATGTTGTGTTAGGCTCCCTCGTGACCCTTTTCAATGTTATCAAATGTAATAAATCATGTGTCGCAGGGGGCGTTAAATCAAATTACAATGGGAATAAATGGTGATGGATGCATATAATGCTTGTTAGGATATTGTATTAGTTATATTGAGCGATGCTTCTTTCTTTTTGGTGGTCAGGACTGAGTTGGACCAAAACTGACTCGCTTACAACGGTTATGTTGTGTTAGGTATTGGCGCCACTGAGGATTAAATGAACCAAAATTTTTGTTGTTCAAATTAGGGCTGCACGCTTACCCAAAATCGACTAGATATCGCGATGTAAAGTAGTGCGATAGAGTAACCGCAAGACTGCGTTTTTTTTTTTTCAAGGAATTGATAGTTCCAGTTTGTTATTTGAGTGATGGAGTGTTAATCCAATAATAAATGGCCATTTGGAAGTAGATTTTAATAGCACCAGCCAATAAAGGCGAGGCAACGTTTGCTCTGATAGGTTGGTTTAAGTTCTCAGTCAAACAGCCAGGCGCACAACTGGTCACCAAAAAGAGCGAGACAGCCCGTAGCATTAGCAGCTCGTCACAATGGAAATTAATTGATCATTTAAATCGGACTCTGAGGAAAGTCAGAAGCTGAACACCAGCGGATGCTCCCTGGATTTTTCTCACGTCCGGGAATTGACTGAGGCGGCGTCGGAAGGGAAAGCTCACGGCTAGGCTAACAGCTCTTTCTCTCACTGCCGAACATGGCTAGTCACCAGCGCCAGTTGCATTACCTATGAAACGGATAACTTGGAGCTAATACTCGTGGAAAACCGCAACATTTGTGACTCTTGTATTTTGCAGAAGTTGCCTGTCACTCCTGCGCAACTAGCTAGCCAGCCGCTCTCTAAATCGCTTTCTTACACTGAAAGGAGTGGCCCTCCAATACTATAGTATAGTTTAAATCTAAGCTTAAAACACATTTCTATTCTATAGCAGTGTTCTCGTTTACCCGCGTCCCTGCGTCCTAGATGCATCATTTTTGCCGGGGACGCATCGTGTCGAATCAACGTGCGTCCCCAGGACAGAACTTTTTTGACACAAAATTGTCATTATTACCCGATTACATTTTTTTAACAAAGATTTACCGCACTCCAAACTTTTCTTCTGGCAGATCCGCCATTGTTGTTTTGGTCTCGCAGTTCGAGTTTTCGTCTGCACGCCGATCTCGGCCAAAGAGATCTCGTTGTTTCGAGATGATGTCATTGTTGTGGTGCTTGTCGTTGAGTGAAAGTGAAGGTTAAGTATGCCTCCGAAAAAACAGTTCGTATTAGGTGAAAATCAACACAAAACTGGTCATTTCTTCAGTGTCAGTAATAAGTCGAAACTTAATGCAGAAAGTGATAGCAACGGCAACAATTCTGGCACGGAAAAACGGCAAGGAAAACACGATTCGACGAAAGAAAATAAACAAGAGAATCCTCATAGCAAGAAAAGGACTTCTCTGCCAAAATGGACTAAATTATATTCCTGGTTACGCTATGAGGAGGATGATAATGGATTGGACATTGAGAAGGCATTACAACTGTGGCGGGACAGCAAACCACGAAGAATATATGAACTAAAAAATCTGAAGTGATAACTTGGTTTGTATTACCAATTAACTGTGATGATTAAAACTGCACGGATATATAGATGAATATTTCAGCAATATTATTTTGTATAATGTACAATATTGTGAACTGAAAAATCTGAAGTGATAACTGCTTGTATTACCAATTAACTGTGATGATAAAACTGAATGAAAATGTAGATTAATATAATTATTTCAGCAATATTATTTTGTATAATGTACAATATTGCTGTGAACTGAAAAATCTTGAAGTGATAACTGCTTTGTATTAGCAATTAAGTGTGATGATTAAAACTGAATGAATGTATAGATTTATTTATACATGTGTTGCCGATTTACAATTTCAACCTCGATAAGACTAAATTTTGGGGACCCATATATCTCTGTTGGGACCCATCGATTTTTGAGCATGCGAGTCCCCGGGACCCATCACTTTTCACAGGTCAAATAAACACTACTATAGCATATGAATAATCTATATTTTATGTTGACAATATCTGTATTATTTGCCCTCATGTAGGTCTTAGATCAGGGGATGGTGTCATCATAGTCTGTAGTTTGCAATAATCTGTGGTCTGTGCAGCCCTTTGAGACTCTTTGTGATTAAGGGCGTCACAAATAAACATGACTTGACTATAATGACAAAGACCATTTATTACACTGCAATTCTGTATTCTGTTTTTATTTGTATATCTAGATCTGTTATTTTGTTGCAGTCGTACACTCTCACTTTTGAAGGATGTCATCTCCAGATGTTTGCATGTCACTACGTTTAAGTTCTCCCCAAAAACAAAACTAGCACAGATAATGCACTCGGAAATTGCAGCCTTAGTACAAACCGTCTGCTAAGTCATTGATTTTCGCAGGTGACAAATGTCCAAGCCTCGGCCGAGGCGTCTTTATCTCCGGGCCGATCTTTTAACGACGGGAGCCGCAGCGACAAAGAGAATGAACTTTATTTAAGAGATGCATTCGCTAGCTTGTAAGTGGCCACATATTTCCCGCTAGCTCTGCCGGTATCCCGCTTGGCCGCCGTCCAAAGCCCACTTAGGTTAAAAGGGCTCCTTTTAGATCCGGCGAACAAGAGAGAAGGGGAGGGGGGGGGGGGGGGGGGGGTCTAGACAGACAACACGGTGTTTCTAATGATCATCATGTGCTCGCGTTCCGCCGAGAGATTATCTGTGACCAATCAGGAGGCTACTTGAGGAGAACAAACACGTGTGCGGACTGTTGATGCGCTGTGTTTGTCTTGCATCGATTCTCCCTTCGTGCACATCCTGAATTAGATTTTATTTTTTGGGTTCGCGGAGATAGTAGGGATGCAGGATAACTTTCGATTCTGACGGAATCCTGCTTCTGGAGGCTGCTAACAAACGCAAAATCCAATTATCATTTTGTGTCTTAAGCAGGGTTGGGTAGGGTTACTTTAACTGGATTACTTTCATTTACTTTTGGATGACTCCAATACCAAATATGCTAATAAAAGACAAAAGAAACTAAATATGAATACAATGATGACTCACAACACGTGGTAAACTTTCTCTCCTGGCTTTGATCTCTTTGATCTCCAACAAAACTAACATCAAATGCGACAAACAAAATGAAAAGAAATCCAAACAGCTTGCCAACATCATTTTTGCCATTCCGTGTATTCCGTTACTCCCCAAGCCTGCACAAAATTGAGTCATTTTATTCATATTTATTTTCTTTTGTCTTTTATTAGCATATTTGGTATTGGAGTCATCCAAAAGTAATTGAAAGTAAACAAGTTAAAGTAACCCTACCCAACCCTGGTCTTAAGTCTTTACATTTATAGCAACAATATACGGTTTCTGTCAAAAATACTTTTGCAGAGACTAGAGCTTAATTCTAATCAATGGATCGGTCAATACTTTATCAGTAATAACTGTTATGACAAGATATTGTAAAGACCACCACAACACGGATGTAGATATTGCAGAAAGTAAGAACGCATTTGGGTGTATTTTGTCAGGACCAGAACAGAAACGGGACCCAATTGCGTAGCGTTTACCACAAGTTTTATTGAAGGTAAAAGGAAGGGCTGCGCCCACGATCCGGTGTTCGCTGGCCGCGGGAAGCAAGTCGCTCTCGTACTCGGACTGTGATCCGAACACAGAAGTGGATCTTCCGTAGCGAGCGATGGCGGTGTTATAGACGGAAAAACTGGTCGGTAGCCGGGACTGGGAGAGCAAGGCGTGGTCAGGGTCGCAAACGAATCATAAGCCAGAACGGGAGAGTAGACGTAGTCAGGGACAAAAAGAGGTCGTAAGCTGGGACGGGAGAGTGGACGTGGTCGGGATCAAAACGGGTCATAGCCGGAGACAGACTGGAGCAAAAAAGGGACAGGACAAAAATAGAAGAGAATGGACTGGAAACCGATATTAAACAGGCCAAAAATAAACTGGCACAATACCGGACAGGGAATACCAACAGGAAACAGGACCGAGTCAAAACCCACGTCTTGCGGGGCAGAGGTTCGTTGACGGACTGACAAAGTAAGAGAGAGCACACTGAGCTTAAAAAGACGGAAAGCCAATCTGTTAATGAGCGGCAGCTGGCGCCACACGGGCGAGGTCAATTGGGCGCCATGGCAACCGTGACAATGCCTTGGCTAAAATAAATGTATGCCCATTCTAATCAAGTGGTATTACCTTAACTGTTCAAATTAATATCTGTAATAAATAAAAATAAATATAAAGGCCTGATCCATTACCCATAAAAGTTTTTCATAATCTGTAGGAAAAGCCCTCCAATTTTGTTATATGTGTGTTCAATGACCAAAAAGATAATCTATTCAACTGCAATTCTGTTTTTATTTGTAGATCTAGCGTCGGTTTTTTTCGTATACAGTCGTAAACCATATAGAGGTGGAAAGAGGAAGCGGCGCATCTTTTACAGTGACACAGAAGATGGAAATAAATTTGCATTCGCATTTGGAGTTAAAACAAAAGTTTGGTTAGCGCGTGTGCGGCACAGTTCTGAGGTGATGAGATCAACCTCCTGTGTGGAGTTTGCGTGTTCTCCCCGTGCTTGCGTGGGTTTCCTCCGGGCATTCCGGTTTCCTTCCTCATTCCAAAAACATGCAGGTCAGGTTCATTGGCTGGTCTAAATTGTGCCTAGGTGTGAATGAGCAAGTGAGTTGCCTGTCCCTGCGAGTGGGTGGTAACCAGTTCAGGGTGTCCCCTGTCCACTGCCCGAAAATAGCTGGGTTGGGCTCCAACACCCCCGTGACCCTACTGAGGATAAGCGGTGCGGATAATGGATGGATGGATAAAAGTTTGGTAGGCATGTTCTTTATGATAGTTATCTGAATAATATATCTTTGGTGACGAATTGCTGCGCTGAAGTGTGTTACTCGAGTAAAAGTACTGTTACTTCAGAAAAATATCACTGAAGTAAAAAGCAGTCATCTATATAATTTTGACTTGACTAAAAGTAGGTGCATTCTGTGCAAATCTCATCTCTCATCTCATTAGCAGCACCGCTTATCCTCAGTAGGGTCGCGGGGGTGCTGGAGCCCATCCCAGCAATCATCGGGCAGTGGGCAGGGGACACCCTGAACTGGTTGCCAGCCAATCGCAGGGCACACAGGGACAGACAACTCGCTCGCTCATTCACACCTAGGGACAATTTGGACCGGCCAATCCACCTGAAATGCATGTCTTTGGAATGTGGGAGGAAACCGGAGTGCCCGGAGGAAACCCAGGCAAGCACGGGGAGAACATACAAACTCCGCACAGTAAGTCCGGTAGCTGGATTTGAACCCACACAGGACGTTCCCAAGACCTTAGAACTGTGCCGCACACGCGCTAACCACTGCGCCGCAAAAAAAAAACAGCGAGAGAGAAACCAGCCCTGGCCCTACTTAATGATTGATATTTTAACCCCAGAATTTCGGGCCGGGATCCGGCCCTGGGGCCCAAGATCTTACCTCTAAGCCCGAGTATATCGCTAGCTGATAGCTTAGGGGACTTTCAGTTGTTGCGTAAACAGCAGGTTAGCTAGACGGCCCGCTGCGAGTCAGAACCTGCCCAGTTGGGATCGAATCGGCGGCGTGGCCGTTACTACTCTGTTGCGGAGAAAGCGGCAAAATAAATAACCAAAGCGGCAGATTGCGAGCAGAATGAGATATGTTTCATAGCACTTATGCTCCATTTAGTCAATTTGGGGAACAGTAACACAATTTGCCACTCGAGGCACCCACGCCTCCATGCTGGGCTGTTTGGCTAACCACGCCGGTGAATCATTTTTCTCCGTCACTTCTTTTAGAACAGGGGTGTCAAACTCATTTGAACTCGGGGGCCACACGATAGAACAAACATTCTGCCGGGGGCCGGACGAGTAGATTAAAGAGAAAGAAAAAGAGAGGGAAAGAAATAAGAGAAAGAAGGAGGGACAAAGAAAGAAAAAGAGAGAGAGAGAGAGAGCGTGTGAAACAACAGATCAAAAGTCGTGAGAGAGGGGGAAAAGAAAGGGAGAGGAAGAAAGAAATCCAAAGAGAAATAGAAAGACAAAAGGAGAGAAAGGAGAAAAGAAAGCGCGAAGGGTAGGAAGAGAGAAGAGAAAAGAGAGAAAAGGATAAAAGGAAGTTAGAGCAAAAGAAGTTAAAAAGACACAGAGAGAGAAAGAGACAAAGAGCAACAAAGGAAGAGAAAAAGAAAAACACAGAGAGTGAAGGAGACAGAGTGGGAGAAAAGGGGTGGAAAAGAGGGAGAGAGTGAGAGAGAGAAAGAAAAAGAAATACAAATACAGTGTCTTTGTGAGAGGCACCTGGCTTTGGCAACATCAAGTGGACATTTTTCAACCTGCAGCTTGTTTTTCTCTTACGCTTCTCTGAGGCCGGATTCAATCCCTTAGCGGGCCTGATCTGGCCCGCGGGCCGCCTGTTTGACACCTGTGTGAGTTTGTGACTTAAGGAAAAGGGTCTCCGATGAGGGATCCAAACAAACTAAGGACAATTGAAGTGCCTGAGGACTGTTCTGAAACACACTTCTATTCTATAGCATACGAATAACCTATATTTTATGTTGACAATATTTGTGTATTATTTGTTATTGCTACATTCATTTTGGTCTGGTCATCCTGGAAGGGGGATTGCCTCATGTGCTTCTCAAGGTTTCTCCATTTTCCTCATGTCGAGGTTTTTGGGCGTCACAAAATAAACATGACTTGACTTGAGGTTTTTGAGTTTTCCCTTGCCCTCATGTGCGTTTTAGATCAGGGGATGGTGTCATAATAGTCTGTGGTTTGCAATAGTATGTGGTCTGTGCAGCCCTTTGAGACTCCTTGTGATTAAGGGCGTCACAAATAAACATGATTTTACTTGAGGTTTTTGAGTTTTCCCTTGCCCTCATGTAGGTTTTAGATCAGGGGATGGTGTCATCATAGTCTGTGGTTTGCAGTAATTTGTGGTCTGTGCAGCCCTTTGAGACACTTTGTGATTAAGGGCGTCACAAATAAACATGACTTGACTTGACTCTCCTCATGCCAAGGTTTTTTAGTTTTCCCTTGCCCTCATGTAAGTTTTAGATCAGGGGATGGTGGAATAATAGTCTGTGGTTTGCAATAATCTGTGGTCTGTGCAGAGCTTTGAGACTCCTTGTGATTAAGGGCATCACAAATAAACATGACTTGCCTTTCCTCATGCCAAGGTTTTTGAGTTTTTCCTTGCCCTCGTGTAGGTCTTAGATCAGGGGATGGTGTCGTAATAGTCTGTGGTTTGCAAT
Organism: Urocampus carinirostris; assembly: GCF_059441175.1. NCBI lineage: Eukaryota > Metazoa > Chordata > Actinopteri > Syngnathiformes > Syngnathidae > Urocampus > Urocampus carinirostris. The sequence continues at coordinate 5,936,193 of NC_142364.1, forward strand.
AATGTGTGGTCTGTGCAGCCCTTTGAGACTCTTTGTTATTAAGGGCTATACAAATAAATATGACTTGACTTGACTTATTTATACATTCTTGGATCGGACGGATACTACAGTCCTGGGATCGATACTATTCTTCTGGGATCTATATACAAACGCTGTCCTACTTACGAAGGAGAAAGGTTCCGGAGCTGTACCATTGTTTACGAAACTGTTAGAGACAACCAGAAACAAGTAGCTTTGCTTTTTTTGCTTTTATTTTGTACATGATACATACAAGAAATCATTTGACACGCGAACTCTCAAGAATGATAATATAATAGATGTAAAAGAATGGAGTAATAAAGAACTTGTAGTGTATAATACAAGGTAATTAAACAGAATAGTTTAAAAAGAGAGAATATGTAAATAACAAGACCAGAGTAAAATAGGTCTGAGGAACTTCGTTTGCATAATAATACTATACACAATAACCTACTCATTTCTCGTCAGTGAACTCGGTGCCACTAGCTGTTGCTTTAACCAATCAGATTCCAAGTTGGCAAAATCAGGGCCTTCTAGCTGGCATAGAGAAACGACAGCAATTTCAGGAAACATGAATAGCTATGCACCAAAGTGCCAACTGCCTTGAAGAGGGCAAAGAAGATTTATTGGGTATTTGGAAAGAATAATTGAAGAAAAAAAATCAACCTAGCATTGAACTGCACCAAAAGATAGGTGAGAATTGCATTCCCGACAGAACCATCGTGCTTACCATGATACCGTCTTTAAAAAAAAAAGGCCAAAGGAATTGCACTAATATCCCAAATATGCAAATGACCCCTTCTTGCAAGATATCAAACGCCAGAACAGAAGCTGCTGGTTTTAGACACAATGAGCAACACCAAAATAGATACAAAGAATATTTTGTTCTTGCTTCATCTTTCTCCTTTGTTTGCCCGAGAGAGAGAGAGAAAGAAAAAAAAAATCCTGCAGCTGTTGTATGTTGCTTAGCAACAGTTTTTGCGCTTTATGTCTTCCGTGGCTGTTCGGCGAGTCTTTGTCTTGACTTGCGCGCCTGGTCACACTTAATTAAGTCACAGGCACTAGTCAGGCCGACTGCTTTATTTATTTGCGCATTCTTTATTCATGCCGGGCGGGATTTGTCCTTTTTTAGAGCAGTCGGACGGCTCAGGTGAGGATGCTACCAGCGGAGGGCCGTCGGGGCCTTCAAGTCATTTTCTGCTGGCCTAGAAAATATCTGGATCATATTAGAATAGAATAGAATAGAATATACCTTTATTGTCATTGTTACAAAATGGGTTAACATATTGTGACCACGAAATTGGGCATGACACTCCAGTTTCACACTTTCACAGTGAGGTAAAAAAGCCAAGAAGATAAAGGGACAGAGAAGAGAAGGTTATAAAACAAGGAGGATAAGGTTATAGTTATAATTTACACAATATTTACACAAGAAATCTCGGCATGTAGGATGTTACATACTGTTTGGCATCGTAAGGGTTTGTGCAATTATACATTTGGTGCAAAAATAGTCATCATAAACGGCATATTATGTCGATTGTATTTTGTCCAGTAATAATTCCAAATTATTTGTCAGCATCCTTTCGTAGCATTTATCCTGGTTGTGACGCTTCCCGATCTGTGTTTTAATATTTAAAGCCCCACAGTGTAATATTTGACAGCTAGACTGTTTTGTCTAATGCGAGCGGAAATCTGTGCCACTAGCAGCAAGATGCCAGACAAATTTAGGTAGGAATTCCATCCATCCATCCATTATCTGCACCGCTTATCCTCAGGAGGGTCGCGGGGGTGCTGGAGCTCATCCCAGCTATCTTTGGGGATTGGGCAGGGGACACCCTGAACTGGTTGCCAGCCAGTCGCAGGGCACACAGGGACAGCCAATTTTCTCACTCATTCACACCTAGGGACAATTTGGACAGGCCAATTAACCCGACATGCACGTTTTTGGAATGTGGGAGGAAACCGGAGTGCCCGGAGGAAACCCATGCAAGCACGGGGAGAACATGCAAACTCCACACAGGAGGTTCGATCTCATGACCTCAGAACTGTGCCGCACACGCGCTAACCACTGCGCCGCCGTGCTGCCTAGGAATTCCACTCTGTAAAATAATTTCTTGACCTATGATTTTTTTTAAATATAAAAAAAAAACATTAATTTGATATCTCAGGTATTTTTGTCTAGTATTCAAATCAATCTTACCTTAAGGCCCTCACAATCAGTTCTGCAGGCCCTGTAGCATAAAATAAGTGTCCATCAAGCTGTTACCTTAACCAATCAGATTTCAAGTTGGCTAAATCAGGGCCTTCTAGCTGGCATAGAGAAACAGCAGCGATTTCACCAAATATGAATAGCTATCCACCAAAGTGCCAAATGCCGTTAAACTTGAAGAAGGCAAAAAACGATGGCAGAGCTAGTATCATTTGTATCACTTCACAATGGCTGAAGTAGGAGAATCGGATTGGATTTGGTTGCAAATTGTCAAAGCCATTTCCAAGATGGACTTTTCAAGAAAAGCTGGACATAATTAAAGGCGGGATGCGTCATTTGAGGTGTCCTTAGTAGTTGAAAACAGAATATTTTGCCTAAGTATGTCTTAGAATTTCTTTTTGTACCACTAGGAGGCACTAAGTATCACATATTGTCCCTTTAAGTTATTATTGATGGCCGCCACAGACACACCAGAGGAATTGGGGCCTCTACGACCTAGTAATTAAGGAATCCGAACAAACAAACAAACAAAATCGTCGGCTGCTCTCTGCCCAGTCTGGAGGACATTGCCTGCTCTCGCTACCTCAGCAGAGCAGAAAACATCATCAAGGACTTTTCTCACCCCGGCCACCATCTCTTCGACCTGCTGCCTTCCGGCAAGCGCTACAGGTCACACAAAGCAAAAACGAACAGACTCAGAGACAGTTTCTTCCCCACAGCCATTACCACCCTAAACAGACACCGCACCAAAAACTGAAAACTGTTGCAAAAAAACTACCTCACACGTATGTAAAATGCTGTCTGCACTATGTTTGTTCACTGCTCAAACAGACACCGCACAAAAAAAAAAAAAAAAAAAAAAAAAAAAAAAAAAAAACACTACCTCATACGAATATAATGTTACTCATGTCTTGTTCTTGCACATGTCGACTGCACTACGTTTAATGCTCAAATTGCACAATGTCTGACCATTTCCTGTTTCATGCTGACTATTTTTGCACTATGATGACTTTGCACCAATGCAATATTGCACAACCGTTACGATACCGACGTTATCACGACAACCCTGTATGTAACATCCCACATGCCGACATTTCTTGTGTAAATACCATGTAAATTATAACTATAGCCTTATCCCCCCCTTGTCTTATAACATTATCTTCTCTGTTCCTTTATCTTCTTGCTCATACCTCACTATGAATGTGTAAAACTGGAGTGTCATGCCCAATTTCGTTGTCACAATATGTTAGCCCATTTGTAACAATGACAATAAAGGTATATTCTATTCTATTCTATTCTATTCTAATAACAAGCATTAACGATCCTGATCTGAGTTCAAAGAGCCTATATATATATATATATATATATATATATATATATATATATAGTTTTTTTCCACTCTGCCTTTCTGCTTTTATCTTTTATCCGAGCTGTTTTGGAAGCGGAACACATTAGGAATCAGGAAGGGGGGAATGATTTTATGCACTTCCTTTTTTTGTTAGTGAAGCATGAAAATGGCGAAAGTAAGAAATCACAGTTTAAACCCTAACCCAAACCCCCTAAAAGATGAAAAAAGAGTGTTATCAAGTGCGTTGAGAAATGCCACAAAAGGACATGACAGAGGCTGCAATGATGACTTAAGCCAATAGATGGCCTCAGCGAGTCGAAAATTGTCAAATTCCAGACAGCACCTTTAAGAAAGGTCAGACAACTGCGAAGCTAGCGTTCCTGTCAAAACCGAGGCAAGGGGGAACTTTGGTTTCTGGGACACGATGAAAGCGCTGCATCTTTCTGTACCACCTGTCCACTAATAAGTGAAGAAAGGAGAATAGATTTTACGTACAAATAAAATGGATTTTTGTAGAAAGGAATGGGGTGATATTCCTGAATAATTTTGCAATTTTAAAGGTGGTCATTTCAAAAGAATCTACTTGAAGACACCATGGCTGAAATCATCATTGCAGCCTCTGCCAAGCTCCTGCTGTTGCGCGTGCAAGTATGGGTTATTCTCAAATAAACTCTTCTGTGTTTTCATCTATTTTGAGGTTTGGGTTACTTTTCTTACTTTCACCACATGCGCGGGAAATCACTCTCCTCCCCCCGATGCCCCCGATGCCCCCTGTCCCCTTTCCTCCAGCGTAATGTGATCTGTGGCTGGAACACAGAGGGTTAAAGTAAGATAATAGCAGATAGGTGCGGTGAAACAAAATATATCAAGGCCCTTTGAACTCAGTTGGGCTTTGGTAACAATAATAGAGAACATATTAAATAATAATAATTTGATGACACATCAAACTAATAACCCCCTACCTTTAAAGCCCCAGTGTGTAATAATTGACTACTAGATGGCACTGTATCATCTAATTCAGGGGTGTCAAACTCATTTTACCTCTGAGGCCACATGATAGAACAAAAATTCTGTCGGGGGCCGGACAAGTAGATTAAAGAGAAAGAAAAAGAGAGATGAAGAAATAAGAGAAAGAGGGAGGGAAAAGGAGAGAGGGCGGGACAAAGGATGAAAAAGAGAGAGAGGGAGAGAGCTTGAGGAACAAAAGATAAAAAGTCATGAGAGAGAGGGAAAAGGAAACGGAGAGGAAGAAAGAAATCCAAAGAGAAATAGACAGAAGGAGAGAAAAGAAAACGTGAAGGGTATGAAGAGAGAAAGAGAAAAGAGAGAAAAGGAGAAAAGGAAGTTAGAGCAAAAGAGGTGAAAAGACACAGAGAGAGAAAGAGACAAAGAGCAACAAAGGAAGAGAAAAAGAGAGACGCAGAGAGTGAAAGAGACACAGTGGGAGAAAAGGGGTGGAAGAGAGAGAGAGAGAGGGGGGCAAAAGAGAGAGAGAGAGAGAGAGAGAGAGAGAGAGAGAGAGAGAGAGAGAGAGAGAGAGAGAGAGAGAGAGAGAGCACAAAGCGAGAAAGCAAAAGAGAGAGGAATACAAGTACAGTGTCTTTGTTCGAGGCACCTGGCTTTGGCAACATCAAGTTGACATATTTCAACCTGCAGCTTGTTTTTCTCTTGCGCTTCTCTCAGTGTTGTCTCACGGGCCGGATTCAATCCCTTAGCGGGCCTGATTTGGCCCGCGGGCCGCCTGTTTGACACCTGTGATCTAAAGTGAATGAAAACCAGTGCCACAGAAACATGGCAGTGACTTTAGGTAAAGATTTCACGCTATCAAAGAAATACTTCTTTACCCAAAGTACATTGGTATGATATTTCATGTATTTTTGTCTATTATTGAAATCAATGTGTTTTTTTTTCTTCTTCTTTTTTTTTAATTTTTTTTTATTTTTTTTAATTTTTTTTTACTAACAAAAGTATTACACAATGTCCCTTTAAGTCAGGGGTGTCAAACTCTTTTCAACTCTGGGGCCACACGATAGTACAACCATTCTGTCGGGGGCTGGACGAGTAGATTAAAGAGAAAGAAAAAGAGAGATAAAGAAATAAGAGAAAGAGGGAGGGAAACGAAGAGAGGGTGGGACAAAGAAAGAAAAAAAGGGAGGGAGAGAGAGTGAGAAAGAGAAAAGAGACAAAAGGAAAAAAGTAAGTTAGAGCAAAATAAGTTAAATAAACACAGAGAGAGAAAGAGACAAAGAGCAACAAAGGAAGAGAAAAAGAGACACGGAGAGTGAAAGAGACACAGACAGAGTGGGAGAAAAGTGGTGGAAAGAGAGAGAGTGAGAGAGAAAGAAATACAAGTACAGTGTCTTTGTTCGAGGCACCTGGCTTTGGCAACATCAAATTGACATATTTCAACCTGCAGCTTGTTTTTCTCTTGCGCTTCTCTGATGTCTCGCGGGCCGGATTCAATCCCTTAGCGGGCCTGGCCCGCGGGCCGCCTGTTTGACACCTGTGCTTTAAGTTATTATTGATGCTTGTTTATATGTTGTAGCTGTAGTTGCAGTAAATGTTCCATAGCCATGGTTATTGAGGGTTGGATTGATTTGGCCGTAGCACTACTGAAGGCCTAGGTGTGAAATTCACGGCCAATTGATGCTACGATACGGGGGAGGGCAATCTCGGGGATGTGAGCCACCGTGTGATTGGCAGCTCTATATGTCACTCAGCCCCGGGGACTCTCACGCTTCTAATTAGGTCACTTGGCTCGCTCACCTCCCAGGGCGCCGCGCCGAAGTCGGGCTTGGGCGGAGGTGGCGGCACAAAGCGAAGGAAACGCATCTGTTTAGTGCTCGCGGCCCCCCGTGGGCCGCTTTTTGTTTCCGAACCCACGCGCTGCACCCTCCGCACCTGTTTGCCGGTTTGGGTTTCTTAGCTTGCGCTCCTTCGCTCGTGCAGCAATGCGCTTTTCAAGTCAATAAAGACCTCCCAAAGCGCTTTACAATGTGCTTCACACTTTTCCCTTTTACACACTAACTAACCGATAGCAGTGTCAGCCATGCAGCCTGCTATCTGGGGCATTAGGCATTCAGTGTCTTTCCCAAGGACACTTCGGCATATAACAGGGAGGAGCCGGGAATCGAACCTGCGACCTCTTGATCCCAAGACGAGCGCTTTATCTCCTGAGGCAAAGCCGCCCAATACATACATGTAAATCATTGTTAAAAGGCGCCTACTTCCTTATTGGGCACATTAGGCATTCAGTGTCTTGCCCAAGGACACTTCGGCATATAACACTGAGGAGCCGGGAATCGAACATGCGACCTCTTGATCCCAAGACGAGCGCTTTACCTCCTGAGCCAAAGCCGCCCAATACATACATGTAAATCATTGTTAGAAAGGCACCTACATGCTTATTGGGGGGCATTAGGCATTCAGTGTCTTGCCCAAGGAAACCTCAGCATATGACACGGAGGAGCCGGGAATCAAACCTGCGACCTCCTCATCCCAAGACGAGCGCTCTACCTCCTGAGCCAAAGCCGCCCAATACATACATGTAAATCATTGTTAGAAAGGCACCTACATGCTTATTGGGGGGCATTAGGCATTCAGTGTCTTGCCCAAGGACACTTCGGCATATAACACGGAGGAGCCGGGAATCGAACATGCGACCTCTTGATCCCAACAGGAGCGCTCTTCCTCCTGAGTTAATGCCGCGCTATAATGGTATTCATTTACGTCGCGAGACGCCCGAGGGGAGGGAGATTCTTTCTTGTTTAATTTGATTTCAGTGGGATAATTGATGGGGGTTTTGGGGGGGGGTGTCTTGTAACTAGAGGTGGGTAGTAACGAGTTACATTTACTTGAGTGACTTTTCGTACTTCTGGGAGTATTTTTAAATCACTATACTTTTTACTTGAGTAAATTTGAGAAGAAGAAACTGAACTGTTACTCTGCTACAATAGGCTACATCGAAGCCGTTACTTAAATCCCCTCCACGTAAGTATCTGTCTCTGTTAAGATGCATTTATTTTGTCGAAGACCTCGTTCATTTAGTTTTGACCAGTGACCATACAACCCCCAAGTGGCACTTGTGAGCGGGATTTGGAACTTTTTTTCTCTACTGTACTATGTGCCCGGTGTATATAGCTGTAGCCTCACATATATTTTTTTAATCCAGAGAGGATTCACCCAGACAAACTGTCTGAATACACAGACTTACAATTTCGAATACTTAATTTATTCTCGAATGGATGGTTTCATTGAATAGTTTAAAAAAACAAAACATTTTTCAGTACTTGTAGTTTTTTTTAGTAGTTATTATTCAGATATCTACTTTTTTACTTGTACTAGTCATATTATTCTGAAGTAACGGTACTTTTAATTTAGTCAATTTTTTGGCTACTCTACCCACTTCTGCTTGTACCTGACTACTATTTCTACTACTATTTTAAAATCTTTGTCTCAATGGACTCAAAAGTACACATCAGAAAAATGATGTTTACACATGGCAGAACTTTTTATTTTAAATTTTGTTATATTATTTTTAGTCAAGTCATGATTATTTTTATAGCCCTTAACAAGTCACAATTTCAGTTTTTCAGGGTAAGGTGCAAAAACTTTATTGATAAGGCTTTCTTTTTGCCACTCTTCCATAAAGGGCAGATTTATGCAGAGTATGGGTAATAGTTGTCTTATTCACAGATTATCCCACCTTAGCTATGTATGCTTGTTATCGTGGGCCTCTTGGTTGTTTCTCTGATTAGTTTTCTCCTTGTTTGTGCCAATTGTTTAGTGATCTTTGTAGGTTTGCAATGGTTTTGATATTATTTTTCACACAGGGCTCTGGGAGATGTGTAAATGTTGCTAAATTTGTCATTTAGGTCGACATTGGATCATTCAGAAGTCATCAGGGAACTTCTGGAGTCAGTTGGTTGAGCTGAGGGAACAGTTTTTTTGTTGTTGTAATAAACTTATAGAATGTTGAAATTATTTAGAAATTCGCAAGAAATTAAGTGAAAGGGCTTTCTTTTTGGTTCTTTCAAATAAAGGTAAGATTTATGCAGAATACGACTCATAGTTTTCTTATGAACAGATTGTCCCACCCCAGCTAGGTATGCCTGCAGATCATCCAATGTAATCGTGAGTCTCTTGGTTGCTTCTCTGATTAGTTTTCTCCTTGTTTGGGCTAAATATATTGAGGGACGGCCTGGTCCTTGTAGGTTTTTAGCGGTTTTCTGATTTATCTATTTTGATATTATTGCTCACACAGTGCTGATATTGGATCCTTCAGAAGTCATCATGGAACTTCTGGAGTCAGTTAACTGACCTGAGAGAACAGGGGCCCCAGATTCTTGCAACACCTACTTTCCAGTTTTCTTTTTGTAACTGTATTATTAAAAGTTGAAATAATTTGGTTCCACTTCACGATTGTGTCTCCTATGTTATTGATTCTTAGACAATATTTTAAGTAAATGGAAGGAGACCAAGAGGAAGTCCACGATTGACGTGGATGGATGGTGTTATGAGTGCACTGCAGGAAAGAGGTCTAAATCTAGTGGAAGCTAGAGCTCTTGTTGGTGATAGGAATGAGTGGAGAAGTGTTGTGAAAGGATAGTGGGATGTTTAGAAGGGGATGGGCAGGGCACCTGTATGATGCGGCAGGGGTAAACCAGTGAAAGATGTCGAACAGAAGAGTGTGTTGTGTCACCCTGACCCGCCTGTCCGCTTTCTTGTGTCCCGTTTCATCTGGAGGGACGAAAGCATGACCAACTTGGGTGCCGAGGTGCCTAACTTTTTTGGGTGTTTGGGCATTTGGGTTGGCCATGGTCCAAAAATGTTTGTGTTTGTTTTTTGCTACTTTTTCCTTTTTTTCTTTTCTTTTCTGTATGTGTTTGTCTTACTGTCGATAAATACAGTGGAACCTCGGTTCTCGACCATAATCCGTTCCAGAACCCTGTTCGAAAACCGACTTGTTCGATCGCCGAAATCATTTTTCCCATTAAAAATAATGTAAATCGTTTTAATCCGTTCCAACACCCTGAATGTTGGGCTCCGTTCCAACACCCTGAATGTTTAACGTAAACAAAGCTAACCCAGGCTAATCGTACATTAGCGTTATCGTAATCTTCCGTACGAAAGATTACGCTAACATGAACATGTAGAAATAAAAAATCAGGTTGTTTACAAGTCATTTAGCACCCGGGTCTCTGGTGAGCGGTTCATTGGAAAGGGGATCCCTTCCAACATGCATTACCGGCGTTCGAACTCCGATTTTTTGACCGAACAGCGAAGCAAGAATTTCTCGAAATTTTTGGTCGGACTCCGATTTGTTCGAATTGAGAGGCGTTCGAAAACCGAGGTTCCACTGTGGACGGAAAGACAATATCTTCAGTTTTTTAGCTTTAAATTTGAAGTCTGAAATGTGGCAATATGACGAAAAATGTTGATGGGGGGGGGCGTCAATACTTTTGCTAGGCGCTTGTACGACTTTGGCAGAAATTAGTGTTACAGCTTCAGAATTGGAATAGAACTAAATGGAGGACTTCATGCATAAGCCTATACAACAAGGACATCTTCTTTGTTCCTTTATCTCTTTGTTTTTCTTATCCTCACTGTAAAATGTGGACCTGGAGTGCCACGTCCAATTTCGTTGTCACAATATATCCCATGTTGTAACAATGACAATAAAAGTATATTCTATTCTATTCTATTCTATATGGGGATTGAAAATATCTGTAAAATACACCATGAATATTGGAGTTTCTCTGTATAACGATACAATCCCCCAGAAAGCAATTATATTCATTATAAAAATAAAACCGACGTTACAACTCGCCTCCCCTGATAAAAGCAAAAAAAAAACCCTGCTAATTTTACTGTCGTTGCAGTCAATTCTTTAATCACCAAATGAAACGTTTCAAACCGCGCGTGTTTAAAAGAAGCTAAGAAACAGAATATTACTCTTAACAAGCGCACGCTTTTAGCCGTCTCGTGTAAATATATATATATATATATAATATAATTATATCCAGACAGAAGAGCAGCTTCAGCGACAGACTGCTGTCACAGTCTTGTACAACGGACAGACTGGAGAGATCTTTTCTTCCTCATGCCATGAGGCTCTTTAACTTCACCCGGCGGAGTAAAGGCCCACATTGAACCACCCCCCCTACATTGCATATTACCGTATTTTATTGCAATGTGTATTCTGTGTAGCACTATCTAAATACTCTATATAACACGCTACAGTGGGTATTAGCATGTCACATTGGGTATTTGTTTATTGTATTCTTCTTGCTTTATTATTGTATTGTTCTCAGCGCAGGGATGCTGCTGGAAATGTGAATTTCCCTGCGGGGATGAATAAAGTATCTATCTTATCTATCTTATCTATCTTATCTATCTCTCTCTCTCTCTCTCTCTCTGTCTCTCTATCTATCTATCTATCTCTATCTATCTATCTATCTCTCTATCTATATATCTATCTCTCGATAAAAAAGACAGAGAATGAGAGAGACAGAAACTAGGATGAGAGGGTAAGGAATAAAGAGAAAAATGGATGAGAGGGAGAAAAGAAGGGAGAGATAGAAAGAAAGAGTGAAAAATAGAGTAAGAATAAAGAGAAAGAGAGGAAAAGAGAGAAAAAGAGAGAAACAGAGAGAAAAAAGAAAGTAAGAAAAACAAAGCAAAGGAAAAAGAGATGGTAAGAAAAATAAAAAAATAAATAGATTATGAGAGAAAAATGGATGAGAGGGAGAAAAGAAGAGAGAGAGAGAGAAAGAAAGAGTGAGAAAGAGAGAAACATATATAATAAATTAATAAAAACAAAGAGAAGGAAAGAGAGAAACAAGAAAAAAGAAAGTAAGAAAAACAATAAAGAGAGAAAAGGAAAGAAAATTGATGAATTAAAAAAAGAAGATAGAGACACAGAGACATAGAGAGTGACACAGAGGGAGAGGATGATAAAGAGAGATCTATCTATCTCTCTCTCTCTCTATCTCTCCATCTAATTGCGGCTAACGCTAGCAGTGCGCAGCTCCGTCCAACCGTGCACGTCCTGCCACTTTTCTTTTTTTCGTCCTTTCGCACACTCGGCTTTGTAGAGCCCGGCGAGCTGATGGGCTGACAAAGGAGGCCCTTTAGGCGATTGAGAGACGACTCGTATCAGCAGTTTTACCTCGCCGGGCACAAGTGAGACACTTGTTCTGGCCGAGTGGCATCTCGCAATCTGCTTATAGCGACCAAAAGCGAGGCCTTGCTCATTTAGCGGGCACTCGGTTGCCTATAGCATTTGTTTAGTGCTTTTTCAAGTCACTGAAGACCTCCCAAAGCGATTTACAATGTGCTTCACACTCTCCCATTCACGCACACACTCACACGCCGATAGCGGCGACAGCCATGCATAAAACCTACCTGCTTAACGGAGTTCAGTGTCTTGCCCAAGGACACTTCGACATTTTACTTGGAGGAAATCGAATCTGCGACCTCTGGGTCCTGAGACCTCTTGAGCTACTGCCGCCCCCTAATTACTTTAAAAAAGTATTTAGTTATAGCAGTGTCTGAAACTCATGACAAAAAGTTAGCGGACACCAGGGCAGATAACTCTGCCCAACCATAAAGTTGCCTGCCCCATTTCTTGAAACACAATAAGACGACTCATCGCAAAAAAGCCCGTTGTTGCAAAGTATTAAGGATTGATAATCAAAATATATAACAGAACAACACTTTAAAATTAAGTTTATTATAAATCTACTTATAACATTCATTGCATGTATATGACATCGATATTTTCCATCCGCCATTTTTATGTACCTGTATTTGCTCATCTTCATTCATGCTACGTTTGTCACAAGCCACGTGAACTCCTCTTTCCACGGTGCTTTTAATGTATGTTTATGTTTTGGAGCGCCATCAATTTTGTTAGCTTCTTTTGAATCTTTCTTCCGGGGCGGAGGTTTTGGCTTGATTCCTAACAACTTATTGATTTTTCTTGCGTTCTCTGACTGTCTACTTTGGAAAATGATATTCAAATGCACGACCTTACAACGCTCTGGAAAGTCCGGAAGCACGAAGTTATTCGATGCGGGCTTCTGATTGGCTGCCGAGTATGCAAATTTGCAAACGAACCGAAATTCCCAAATTTCCAAACCGAACAAAGACTTCGAAATCGGAATAAAGCAAAAAAAAATTTTTCTTCTTTTTTTTTTGTTGAAAAAGTTGTCGGCCACCCGGGCGGAGACGTTTTCTAAGTTGTACGCCCGACCTAAAAGATGCGTTCGGGCAGACGTTATTTCAGACGCTGGTTATAGTCACTACTTCCAAAAAGTTAGTAACTGAATTACTCTATAGTACAAGTAACTAGATAACAAGGCAATTAACTAGTTCCGTTACCTTAGAAAACAAGTAGTTGTTTGTTATCGGAAAAAAGGAAACGAAAGAAAAATACAGTTACAAAAAGAAACAGGAATAAACTATACATTTTTATACAAACACATTAACACTGAAAAATACAGGAAGTAAGTCTACCTAAAAATGACTGCTTTTTAGTGGCTTTACCATTGCTTTTCTTCTTCCCTGGCGAATAACATAACAGCAACCGGCATTAGTTTGTATGGCATTGTACTATTAATTCTCATTGTCCTCTACGGGTCGCACTCACACCTCTACTGGGCACTATGAAATTTGTATTAGTACAAGGATTACGTGTCAACTATGGATATTTATTTTAAGCAATGCAAAAAAATGACGGTAGCGTTTCCCAGTGGTGAGACTTCATGGGGAGAACTTCCTGCAACTGAAAATATAAGGTACATACGACTTCATTTATGTCATTTTTACCCAACATGGGGAGATATTTTTCTATATAACAAATACATTCTCATGGATTGTAAAGGAGAAATTGGAAGATTTGGCTTTGAATGTATTTCAAACCCTGTTTTAAGTTTTTAACGGAGCTCGTATGACCAAATTTTTCCCTTTTGGGAGTGACAGTATTTTAGATGAGAAACCGAAAGGCAGGTTTTCTCTCTTTCTTTTTCTCACCCCCCCCATTTATGACCATGTCGAATAATAAGCGGGTCTAGGTAGTTTTTATCAATAGTTATGTTTTTTTTTTTTTTTTTAATAAAATAAATGCAAACCAAATGCTCTCTCCTACCACTACACAAATAGACATTCGTAACGTGATGTGTCCATGTAAGTCAGGGGTGTCAAACTCATTTTAACTCTGGGGCCACACGATAGAGCAAACATTCTGTCGGGGGCCGGACTAGTAGATTAAAGAGAAAGAAAAAGAGAGATAAAGAAATAAGAGAAAGAGGGAGGGAAAAGGAGAGAGGGCGGAGCAAAGAAAGAAAAAGAGAGAGAGGGAGGGAGAGAGCGTGAGAAACAAAAGATAAAAAGTTGTGAGAGAGCGGGAAAAGAAAGGGAGAGGAAGAAAGAAATCCAAAGAGAGAGGGGGGAAAGAAAGGGAGAGTAAGAAAGAAATCCAAAGAGAAATAGATAGACAGAAGGAGAGAAAAGAAAGCGCGAAGGGTATGAAGAGAGAAAGAGAAAAGAGAGAAAAGGAAGTTAGAGCAAAAGAGGTTAAAAGACACAGAGAGAGAAAGAGACAAAGAGCAACAAAGGAAGAGAAAAAGAAAGACACAGAGAGTGAAAGAGACAGAGACAGAGTGGGAGAAAAGGGGTGGAAAAGAAAGAAAGAGAGAGAGAGCGAGAGAGAGAAAAATAAATACAAGTACAGTGTCTTTGTGAGAGGCACCTGGCTTTGGCAACATCAAGTTGACATATTTCAACCTGCAGCTTGTTTTTCTCTTGCACTTCTCTGCGGGCCAGATTCAATCCCTTAGCGGGCCTGATTTGGCCCGCGGGCCGCCTATTTGGCTCCTGTGATGTAAGGCTATAAGGCTATAACGCGGACTCTGCCCCACGCCCAAAGGAGCAATATTATTTCCCATGTACCACTAAAATGTTCATTTTGTATTTTCGTTCTTTGTTTCAATATATTACGTCAATTAAGGCAAAAAATATTTATTTTTCTTTGTTTCCACTTAAGTTTGTATCGCATGGTGAGTTGGTTCAGGTGTGAAACTGCATTCACTCAACTATTAATATAATCCAGTTTTCACATTTAATGCCAAACATGAAGAATTTTTTTTCCCCAATTTGTCGTCCATGATTAAAAAAAATTACTGATGTAGTCTGAATGATAAAGAACAGTACTTAAAAACAAAATTAAATATTTGAAGTTGACATTATTTTACTGATCTTGCCTGCCTCCGAACATAAAGTCTGGATTATGAGTTTGGCATCCTCGTCTTAATGCAAAGACATTAGCATTAGCGGCTAGCTGCGGTGTGCGCAATGCGAGCATAAGTAACTAGCATTTGAGAGCGTAGCATTATATGCTAAATTATTTAGCGTAAACGGCTAAAGTGATATTAGTGGCTAAAGGGAAGCTAGCCACCAAATCGATGAAGTCTATTAATGCAGGTAGCGGTTGTATTGTCGAAAATAAGCGTATATTTAGGCCAGGAATCAAAGCCAATCCAACCGTCGTTACGTTTTTGGAGCTCACGATTTTAATATTGTCATATCGCCCACCTCCTGCTTCAGCTTATTTTTGAACTCATTTAATGCCAGACGTTTTTCTCAAATGGGTGCTTGCCATTTTGACTCACTTTTGAAAAAGTTGTTCTTTAGCTATATAGGTATAGGACATATCAAAAGGAAGCTTCATTAGAAAAATTCTATGTTTTTAGCTCATACCATTGCTTAGTAAACAACAGTTGAACATTGTTTCTTAAAATTACTTGTTTACAAGAACACTTCTAAGAAAAATGGCGTTTGTACAAAAAATGCATTTCAAGCAGAATTTTTACTTTTTTCGAATTGCTGGTACCTCCAATATGTAAACAATGCTATCCATAAACACAAGGATTCTATACTTGTAAAACAATATTTTTTTCCTAGAACACTGAACTTATCTATGAACATAAGGTAAGATTTAGACCGGTGGAATATATGCGCCGAGGAAGATTGCAACTTCAAAAATGGCGGCGCCCTGTATGGCTGCGGCTGCATCTGCTCCCGACAGTTTCTCACATTCTGGTCAAAAACCCCAATCACTATGGTATGGTAAAATACTATACGTAGCCATAATACAATACAACTTTTACTTATATCTGTACATTCGAGGAAACTGTGCGGGTCAGATGTATCGACATTTCGTTCTGTATACACGTGTACTAGAATGACAATAAAGTAGATCTGAATCTGAATCTGAATCTTAGCTTGTGCACAAATTAAATTAGCGTTGACATATCCTCATCATGCAAATTGCAAAAAGAAAGGCACATGACGTAGCTTTCAAACTAAAAGTAAACGAGCAGTCTAATAAAGAAGGAAACAGAGTTACTGCACGTAAACTTCACTTTGCGAGCGTGATTTTGAATAAGGGAGCGTGGGACGACATCTATATGACAAAGTCTCTTTCCCATACCGGGGAAGACGACTTTGATGACGTCAGTTATAAGGAGGAAGATGAGGACGGTTTACTGTGGGTTCTACAAGTGCGGTATGTTTTTTTTAACAGACTCATTTACTGTGTTGCGAGCGTGTTGCTAGTAGCGTTTTGCTACCCTTCACAGGCACAGTTTGGGATGAACGTTATAATATTATAATTAAAGCTTTGAAAACTCTCTCGGTGTACCGTCTTTCTTTGTAAATATGTGTAACCGATGTATAATATGTATTTGCACTTGTATATTTTTGTAATGTATTTATTTGAGACACTTATTATGATATGTTTTGCGAATTAAAAAAGAGGGGCGGAGCAAACGCGGGCTGACCGGAAGTGGGGTAAAGGTGAGTGAGACCTGTTGTCGCGGCGGACAATAGTGGATATATATTTTTCCCACCCTTACCTTTGGAAATATAGACTTTTTTTCCTTGGATTAGTTTCAACGGGTACCCGGACTGTGCAGGTCTGAATCAAACCTTAAGTACCGGTCTCATTTTCAGTTCATTTTGCCGGCTGTGGTTTTTGGACTGTGTACTTTTTATTCAGTTACGGGTTTGGGCTAATTTTGTGAATGTGTTAAATGTTTTAATGTGGGCGCATGCGGCTAATATACAGGTGCGGCTTGTGTAAGTACAAAATCGGTTTTCCTCTTAAAATGTGGTGGGTGCGGCTTATAATCAGGTGCGCTCTATAGTCCGGAATTTACGGTACTTTGAATTCGTATCGACTCAAATGTATTTCACTGCATTCTTGCAGAGCTTGCGACGTCCAAGAGCGTTATTGTAGTTGGCGGTAAGGTCAAAAGTCATATCCTGTCCCTGTCGATCATTTTCCTAAATTGAATGAGGGAAACG
The DNA here is from genome assembly GCF_059441175.1 of Urocampus carinirostris. Taxonomy (NCBI): domain Eukaryota; kingdom Metazoa; phylum Chordata; class Actinopteri; order Syngnathiformes; family Syngnathidae; genus Urocampus; species Urocampus carinirostris. The sequence continues at coordinate 5,953,136 of NC_142364.1, forward strand.
TGTCCAATTGGACTCGCTCCATTTGCCCGATGATAGATAGAAGCCGGCACACACTTCCCGTTTATTTTAAAGCCTCGGTTTCACTTCCTATGACCGATGATAAACCTTTGCGCTGTAAGGAAATGAGCCTCTCTGTTGTCTACTCTAATGGATGATGAAGATTATGAGGACATGTCCCGAGCGTGACCTTCTGCCGGAGTACCAATATGTGCAGACATTCCCAGCCTGAGATTGCCGGTCACCTTGTTTTTATCAACGCACTTGTTTACACTCTTGTTGCCGCACTGGGAGTTTTTCAGCCATTCAAAAAATATGTTTTAGGCACAGGAATCTAAACAAAATAGAATCTTTTGGGGGACAAAGTCTATGTGTGTAATCCCTCCTTTATCTGGGGACCAGAACCTTCTGCCACTTGCGAAATTCTGTGAAGAAAACATCCCCAACCACCATTTTTACATGTTCTCTACCGGCTCCTACTCACAGCCATAGTCGACCAGGGATAAAGGACCTGACCAAGGGTTGTCAAACTCATTTTAACCCGGGGGGCCACACGATAGAACAAACATTCTGTCGGGGGCCGGACAAGTAGATTAAAGAGAAAGAAAAAGAGAGATAAAGAAATAAGAGAAAGAGGGAGGGAAAAGGAGTGAGGGCGGGACAAAGAAAGAAAAAGAGAGGGAGAGAGCATTAGAAACAAATGAGATAAAAAGTTGTGAGAGAGGGGGAAATGAAAAGGAGAGGAAGAAAGAAATCCAAAGAGAAATAGAAAGACGGAGGGAAAAGAGAAAAGAAAGCGTGAAGAGTGGGAAGAGAGAAAGAGAAAGGAGAGAAAAGGAAAAAAGGAAGTTGGAGCAAAAGAAGTTAAAAAGACACAGAGAGAGAAAGAAACAAAGAGCAACAAAGGAAGAGAAAGAGACACAGAGAGTGACAGAGACAGAGTGGGAGAAAAGGGGTGGAAAAGAGAGAGTGAAAGAGACAGAGAGTGGGAGAAAAGGGGTGAGGAGAGAGAGAGAGAGAGAGAGAGAGAGAGAGGAGAGAGAGAGAGAGAGAGAGAGAGAGAGAGAGAGAGAGAGAGAGAGAGAGAGAGAGAGAGAGAGAGAGAGAGAGAGAGAGAGAGAGAGAGAGAGAGAGAGGTACAGTGTCTTTGTTTGAGGCGCCTGGCTTTGGCAACATCAAGTTGACATAATTCAACCTTCAGCTCGTTTTTCTCTTGCGCTTCTTTGAGTGTTGTCTCGCGGGCCGGATTCAATCCCTTAGCGGGCCTGATCTGGCCCGCGGGCCGCCTGTTTGACACCTGTGATGTAAGGCTATAACGCGGACTTTAAAGCTCTGCCCCTCGCCCAAAGGAGCAATATTATTAAAATATTCATTTTAAAATACTAAAATGTGTTCTTTAAAAAGAGACGGACTTTCACTACACAACTCGAACTCGAGATCGGCGTGCAGACGAAAACTCAAACCGCGAGACCAAAACAACAATGGCGGATCTGCCTGACGAAAAGTTTGGAGTGCGGTAAATCTTTGTTTAAAAAATGATAATGACAATTTGGTGTCAAAAAAGTTGCGTCCGGGGGACGCACGTTGATTTGAGACGATGCGCCCCCAGCAAAATGAATGTGTCCAGGACGCAGGGACGCGGGAAAACCAGAACACTGCTATCTTTTTCAAATCAGCTGGAAAAAAATGGCTTCAAAAAAGCGTTAGATTAATGTATTTGATATTTATGAACAGAGGATACAACACCGATTAACAACCGTACTATTAATGCCGCGAGGATAAAAGGTGGCTTTTGTTAGCACGGCAGATAGCGGCGCCGGTTTATCACCAAACGTTGTCACTAAACGCGTCAATCGAACGGTGGATAATTTCATTTGCAGGGTCGACGCGTTGGCTTTCACGCCCGGGATTATAGTGTGAATTTAGGAAATGTGTTACGATAGCATTAGTCTGCCGTGATCAGAAATCTTAAACATAGAATAATAGCAGGTGTAGAATTTTGTGAGACACTCTAGGGCAGAGGTGTCCAATGTGGTATGAGCACAACTTCTAAATAGATTGGAACACACTTTTATAATAAAGAAACATGGACTGAAAGCTGTGCTCAAATGCGAACGGAAAATGATACCGTACTCACAGTTTGATGCAGACCTGCAGAGTCCGGGTCCCGTTGAAAGTAATCCAAGGAAAAAAAGTGTATATTTCCAAAGGTAAGGGTGGGAAAAATATATCAGATGAACACATTTACTCACGCAACCAACTTTTTATCCCCCTCTTCACCTTTTTTTTGTCTGTCCCTCACCTTTAGCGGTCCCCACTAAACCCGGCACGCCGCGTTTGTTCCGCCCCTCCTTTTTCATTCACCCCTGCAAAACATATCAGAATAAGTGTCTGAAATAAATAAAAATAAATTCTATCTATCTATCTATTTACCTTGGTCATATCCCTCAAGAGGGGTGACCGACAGCAAGACACAAGCATAGAATAACAAAGAAAATAAAAGGGAATAAATAGCAAAAACACACACACAAATTTTTGGACCATGGCCAACCCAATTGCCCAAACAAGTTAGGCACCTCGGCACCCAAGTCGGTCATGCTTTCGTCCCTCCAGATGAAACGGGACACAAGAAAGCGGCCATGTCACTCGGGTGACATAACACACTCTTCTGTTCAACAGCAGGGCCCGACAGCTTTCACTGGTTTACCCCTGCCGCATCATACGGGTGCCCAGCCCATCCTTAAGAACGTGTTCACAATCCCACTATCCTTTCACAACACCTCTCCACTCATTCCTATCACCAACAAGAGCTCTAGCTTCCATTATATTTAGACCTTTGTTGTGAGGGGCCCTCTCCTTGTGAGAGGTAAGAGAATTCTCCCACCATGATCTGCTGTGTGTCGTAAGAGGCGACTAAAGTGGAGGCAGCGAGGGGACTGGGGATCCTCTCCTCTCTATCTCTACTCCCTAAGAGACAGCAAGGCAAAGAAAGGGGGGCGGGAGACCGAAAGGTCTCGCAAACCCTAGTTATAGGGTCACTAAATGTGAGAGGATGTGGAAGTAAAGCGACTGAGTGGAAGAGATCGGAAGGATGATGACTAAAAGGAAGGTTGATGAGTGTAGTAAATCCAGGAGAGTCAAATATTTACAAATACAGAATAGTAAAAAATGTTTTCTCTATGCCGTAGTGCAACCCAACGTGCGATTCGCATTCATCTTTTTCGGCCAATTGCAGGCTTTGTTTCGCCCCTTTAGCCTATGCGAGCCTGTAAATGATAAAAAGGATCCGCCCCCTTTACTTCTGAATAACTTTAGCCAATAGTGACTGATTCAAATGATGATTGACACATTGGTTAGGAAATGAAACGCCGGTATATAAATCCCAGCATACACCGCGGACGACTTCGCCTTCGGGGGAAAATCGAGTCGGCGGCTGCTTGCCTTAGTTGCAAGACTTTGCGACTTAATATTGATCCATATATAAGGCGCACCGCCTTATAAGGCGCACGGTCAGCTTTTGAAAAAAATAAAGGCTTTTAGATGCGCTTTATAGTGCGAAAAATACAGTACATAAATCGGCCGCATCACTGAATAAGCCGCAGGGTTGAAAATTAGGGAAAAAAGTAGCGGCTTATAGTCCGGAATTCACGTTAGTCGTTTCGAGAACACGCAGGAGGTCCGCGGCGCGAGCAATTCATCGAAATCGCTCGCCCGCCGGAGGTCTTTTATCTTCCGAGTGGCGTTCTAGCGTGTATTTATTTTCCTACACGCGGGATGATATAAAGCAAGTACTAAGCGTGAATCAATAACGTGGCTTTTACACGGCGGCGGCGCTGTTGTGTTTCACATAAAGGGGGAAAAATATATATATATGAATAAAAAGCTCCGATGCGATCGATACCTCCTCGAGAGGATGTCCAATTACGGTTGCCTACTTCCTGTTCAAATGCACGTGTGCAGGGAACGTCTTGATGTAAAGCAAGGGGTGGGCAACGGGTTGTCCGCAAGGCACAGGTTGGCTAAACAAAAACGGACAGAAGGGAATAACGATATACCGTATTCTCCGCACTATAGGGCGCACCGGGTTATAGGGCGCACCCCCAAAAAATAGTTTTTGGTCCTATATCTTCCATAGATAAGGCGCACCGGATTATAAGGCGCTACAATGGGAACGTGGACAAAACAGTCAGATGATTCAGTCCAACTGATTACCCCCTTAACATTCCCAAAGCTCGCAAAGAAGCAAATACGTGTCGTAGACACGTGCGGATGCGGTGTCCGTACGATGTCACTCGAATGCATCATTCCATCATTCGGAAGGTTAAAGTCTTGGGATTCAAGAAATGATAACCATTCCTTAGTTTCTATTTTCTTTTTCGCTCGCAACTTTACTGTGGATATGACAATAAACACTTGGAATTGAGTTGAATTCACTCAACTCATCGCAGCAACATCAAGATCGTTCTAAAACAAGATACCGGGAAAATATAAAGCCGCATAACTCACCTAAGTTCTCACGTTCAATAATGATACGCAATCATGGTCTTCTTACAACCGTGAGTGAAGTAAATCCAGGAGAGTAAATTATTTGCAAATACAGACTAATAAAACATGTTTCTTTATGGTGTACTTTAGCAAGCTTGCTAAGCTTGCTACGCCATTGCTAAACTCGGCCAATTGCAGGGTTTATTTTGGCCATCTAGCCTATTGGAGGCTCTGAATAACTTCAGCCAATAGCGATCGATTTAACTGATTTTTGACACATCTTTTTCGGGCAATTGCAGGGTTTGTTTTGGCCATCTAGCCAATCTGAGGCTCCGAATAACTTCAGCCAATAGTGATCGATTCAAATGATGATTGACACATTGGTTAGCCAATAAAACGCCGGTATATAAATCCCAGCATACACCGCGGACTTGCTACGCCATTGCTAAACTCGGCCGATTGCAGGGTTTGTTTTGGCCATCTAGCCAATTCGAGGCTCCGAATAACTTCAGCCAATAGTGAGCGATTCAAATGATGATTGACACATTGGTTAGCCAATGAAACGCCGGTATATAAATCCCAGCATACACCGCGGACTACTCCACGTTCGGGGTAAAATCGAGTCGGCGGCCGTTGAGTAAGTTGCGATACCTTGCGAATTTAATATTGAGCCATATATAAGGCGCACTGTGTTATAAGGCGCATGGTCAGCTTTTGAAAAACTAGGTGCGCCTTATAGTGCGGAAAATACGGTACATATGTAAATGTGTCTGCAACGAAAGTACTACTACAGAAATACAGACGCTTACAGTTTTTTTTTGTTATAACATGAATTTCACTCTCTCTCTCTCTACCCTTATTCTATAATTTGTCTGAAGTTGCTACAGTGCTATATTTTGTATGTTTAAGGTTCATATACTTATGTTTAAGGCTTTTATAAGTAACCTGTATTGTTTTGTACTAAACAAATAAACATTTCATAAAATAATATGCTCTATAAAGATAAAGTTGAGTTTAACCTACTTTTGGAAAATGGGCTTCAAGAAGTCCTCCACCTTCGTGGACATAAAAAAGCATTGCAACCATTTTCTCAACCGCATCAAGCTTTCTTATTCCACTTTCATTCCAAAAGAAACAGCTTGCCGCCTCTTTATACTTTTAACTCTGGGGGCCACACGATAGAACAAACATTCTTCCGGGGGCCGGACTATTAGATTAAAGAGAAAGAAAAAGAGAGATAAAGAAATAAGAGTAAAAGCATTATCACTGGGTGGCAAAACATAAATATACGTCTTTTTTGTTTTATTTAAAAAAAAAAAAGGATATAGAGTGTTTGGCGTAGAAAATCCGTAAGTATCAAGCCTCTGGGAATGATTTCAGTATAAAAAAAAATAAATCAACATTAGATGGCGGGAGTGAGAGAGAGATCTTTGTTCACACATTGAGGTAGCCCCCCACTTTTAGTAGTGCTTCCTGTATCCAGCAGATGAGAGTGATTGGCTAGTCCCGCGTGGCAACTGTGATGAACTTTTCAGAAAAAGATGACCAAGTCCAATAGTTATCGTCTAGTCCGGAGGGATGACGTTTTGTAAACATCAGGCGTTAAAAGGTTCTTGCTAACAGTTTGTACGGATGCTTGAAATCCAGAAAAATGTTTGAATAAACTGTTATCAAGTGTTTGGCGTAGCAAATCCTTGAGTATCAAGCCTCTGGAAAATGTTTAATATTAAATAAAATCAACATTAGATGGCAGGAGTGAGAGAGATCTTTGTCCACACATTAAGGTACCCCCCTCTTTCTAATAGTGCTTCCTGTATCCAGCAGATGAGAGTGATTGGCTATTCCCGCGTGGCAACTGTGATGAACTTTTAAGAAAAAGATGACAAAGTCCAATTGTTATCGTCTGGTCCGGAGGGATGACGTTTCGTGCACGCACGTGGTCACTTGAGGTGAATGCAAGCGCCATGTTGAAGTTGTGTGGACTTTTACCACAAATATCAGGCCTTGAAAATTTCTTGCAAACAAAGTTTGTACGGATGCTTGAAATCCTGGAAAATGCTTGAATATTGATGTTACGTTTTCCAGGTCAGAAAAATGCTTGAATTTTCGGTTTTATGTGCTTGAAAATACTTAAAATTCTTGCCATGTCGGCAGTCTGACTCGACAGACCGCAGTTTTGATGACAAAAAATGATAACATAATAAAGTCGGCGGTGTCATGTGTAGCGTCATCGCCCCCTACCTGTGCATTAGGACCGGTACATCTCTTCACAATGAGAGAGGCAGCGCTGTCCAGTCTTTTTTTGTCAACATTTTTAACATAGCAAGCACCGCTCTTTGCTCGTCCCCCTCCATGGTGGCAGTGAAGTGCCACGTATGCTTCAAGAAACTTCCTCGTCTTAGCTTTCGGAAAGAGACTTTCGTTTATCTCCTTACCCCGTGTCTTTTCTTCTGCTTCCATGTTAAATCTTTTTTTTAATGTGGTCACTTGAGCCTCTGCTACACTTCATGTATACTCTTCGTAACCAATGCTTCTGCTCTGTGCTTAATGTACCGCTTGGAAGCTAAATGTTATTAAAACACTCTGCCAATGAGAACGCCACTGCACCCTAGTGTAGTGGGGGTGCAATTACACTTTTGTATGGGAAAGTAAAAAAAAAAATTGAGAACCACTGGACTACAGTCAGAGCTACCTATTTTTTTTGGTTTCGGCATATGATAGTTTACGGGTGTCAAACGTGACAGTGAGAGAAGCACAAGAGAAAAATGAGCCGCAGTTTTTAATATGTCCACTTGATGTCACTCCCAAATTAACTGTAACTGGATGTGTATCTCTCGTCTCTTTCTCTCTCTTCCTTTCAATTTATTTATCTATTTTTATATTTATCTTTCTCATGTTAGTTCTGTCTTTTTCACTCTTTTTTTCTGTTGCTTTTTCTCTACCTCCATTTCCCACTCTTTTTCTCTTTCTCTTTTTTTCTTTGTCTTTTTCTGTTTCTCTTTCATTCTTTTATTACTCAACTAGAGTCAGAGGTACCTTGTTTTTTTTTGGTTTCGGCATATAATAGTTTACGGGTGTCAAACGTGACGGTGAAGAAGCACAAGAGAAAAATGAGCTGCCGTTTTAAACATGTCCACTTGATTTCACTCCCAAAATAACTGTAACCCGATGTCTATCTTTCTTCTTGTCTCTTTCTCTCTCTTTCTCTTCCTTTCAACTTATTTATCTATTTTTCTATTTCTCTTTCTCACTTTAGTTCTGTCTTTTTCACTCCTTTTTTCTCCTGCTTTTTCTCTATCTCCATTTTTCACTTTTTTCTCTTTCTCTTCTTTTCTTTCTGTCTTTATATTACTCCCTCTCTTTACTTACTGTCTCTCTCTATTTGGGAACCACTGGACTACAGTCAGAGCTACCTTGTTTTTTGGTTGCGGTATATAATAGTTAAGGGGTGTCAAACGTGACAGTGAGAGAAGCACAAGAGAAAAATGAGCTGCAGTTTTCAATACGTCTACTTGATGTCGCCAAAGCCAGGTGTCACTCCCAAATACACTCTAACTGGATGTCTATCCCTCTTATTGTCTCTTTCTCTTCCTTTCAACTTATTTATCTATTTCTCTTTCTCACGATAGTTCTGTCTTTTTCACTCCTTTTTTTCTCGTTTTTTTGTGCATCTCCGTTTCTCCCTCTTTTTCTGTTTTTGTCTTTCTTTCTTTCTTTTTCTGTTTCTCCCTTTCATTTTTCATGACTCCCTCTCTTTCTCGCCGTCTTTTTGTCTTTCTTACTCTCTCTCTCTATTTGCGAGTTAAAAGAATTCTGTCCCAAACTTTCAAGTTGTCAACAATGCAATGTCGCCACTTCACTGTGCACGGGTGCATGCAGAACGTTGCCACAATTACAAACTGGTCCTTCCTATAATGACAGAGCGTGTAACCGGAGGTATAAACATCGGCGCTGCAGTAAGCCCCGCCCTCAAATTACCCACAAGGCCGAGGATGCAGCATCCCTAAAAGCGAATGCAGGAAATAAAAAGAGCGAAAGAGAGAGAGGGACATCTGCTTGCGCCGCTTGATGGTCACTCCCAGTCAATGTCAAAAGTCCTTCCACCGTTTGACACTGCCGTCTACTGCTACTGTCATCCAGTCGGTCGGGGGCGGGCGGAGGGTGCCCATGCAACCCGTCAGCGAGCGAGGAAGTGTGCAAACTCGCCCGAACCCGCCGAGAAAACGTGTTTGCAGTCACACGGGCGACAAAACAGATGCGGGAGCGGAGACGACACGTGTCGGGGGGCAATTCACTGTCCCTGAGTGTCATAGCTACTAGGGATGGGCACCACCAGGGTGAATTTGCCCAAGACACAGCACAGGAAGCGGTGCTTTGATGACTCTGCCGGTTAAGGGATCCTTGAACCGCGATTGCGATTTCAATGCAATTTTTGATTTTAATGAGTACCGTATTTTCCGCACTATAAGGCGCACCGGGTTATAGGGCGCACGCTGAATAAATAGTTTTTGGTCCTATTTTTGACATACATAAGACGCACCGGATTATAAGGCGCTACAACGGGAACGTTGACAAAACAGTCAGATAGTTCAGTCCAACTTCTTACCCCCTTAACATTCCGAAAGCTTGCACAGAAGCAAATACGTGTCGAGAACACGTGCGGATGCGGTGTCCGGACGGTGTCACTCAAATGCATCGTTCCATCATTCGGAAGGTTAAAGTCTTGGGATTCAAGAAATGCCAACCATTCCTTAGTTTCTATTTTCTTTTTCGCTCGCAACTTTACTGTGCATATGACAATAAACACTTGGAATTGAGTTGAATTTCAAAATAGACACTCCATTCCATCCATTATCTGCACCGCTTATCACAGAAACATCGAGTTCAGTCTGAAACAAGATACAGGGATAATATATAGCCGGAGTAGCTCACCAAAGTCGTTGTGTTCATAATAATGTGCAGCCAATGTCCTCTTATAGTAAATCCAGGAGAATACAATATTTACAAATACAGTATAGTAAAAAATGCTTTCTGTATGCCATCAACCACGTGCTATACACATTCATCTTTTTCGGCCAATTGCAGGCTTTGTTTTGCCGTTTAAGCCAATGCCAGCCTGTAAATGATAAAAAGGATCCGCCCCCTTTACTTCCGAATAACTTTAGCCAATAGTGACTGATTGAAATGATGATTGACACATTGGTTAGGAAATGAAACGCCGGTATATAAATCCCAGCATACACCACGGACGACTTGGCCTTCGGGGGAAAATCGAGTCGGCGGCTGCTTGCCTTAGTTGCGAGACTTTGCGACTTAATATTGATCCATATATAAGGCGCACTGTATTATAAGGCGCATGGTCAGCTTTTGAAAAAAATAAAGGCTTTTAGGTGCGACTTATAGTGCGGGAAAATACGGTACTTAATCATTTTGACATGATTTAACACTAATAAAACAGCGCCCTCTTCTGGGGAGTTTGGTTAGGATTGCCAACTGCTGACCACTATTGAATTTTTGATTCCTCATAATGATATAATTATTATATAATTACCAACTGAGCTTATAAGATTGTAACAAAATAAACACTATAAGTCTACAAATAAAAACAGAATACTTCATTACTGTTAAATAAATGATCTTTATTGTCAAAATTCAATAGTACAATATAATAGGAGGGCTTCTTTCAGAGTAAGAAAGCGATTTAGAAAGCGGCCGGCTAGCTGCACACTAGCTGTACTACAACACAGGTGTCAAACAGGTGGCCCGCGGGCCAGATCAGGCCCGCTAAGGGATTGAATCCGGCCCGCGAGACAACACTCAGAGAAGCGCAAGAGAAAAATGAGCTGCAAGTTGAAAAATGTCAACTTGATGTTGCCAAAGCCAGGTGCCTCGAACAAAGACACTGTACTTGTATTTATTTCTCTCTCTCTCTCTCTCTTTTCCACCCCTTTTCTCCCACTCTGTGTCTCTCTTTTTCTCTTCCTTTGTTCCTCTTTGTCTTTTTCTCTCTTTGTGTCTTTTTAACTTCTTTTGCTCTAACTTCCTTTTTTCCTTTTCTCTCTTTTCTCTTTTCTCTCCTTCGGTCTTTCTATTTCTCTTTGGATTTCTTTCTTCCTCTCCCTTTCTTTTCCCCCCTCTCTCACGACTTTTTATCTCTTTTGTTTCTCACGCTCTCTCCCTCTCTCTCTTTTTCTTTCTTTGTCCCGCCCTCTCTCCTTTTCTTCTTCTCATTCCTAACCACTTATCCATTTTTCTTGTGTTCTCTGTGCGTCTACTTTGGAAAACGATATGCAAATGCACGACCTTATAACGCTCAGGAAAGTCCGGAAGCACAAAGTTATTCGATGCTGGCTTCTGATTGGCTGCCGAGTATGCAAATTGCTAAACGAACCGAAATTCCTGAATTTCCAAACCGAACGAGGATTTCGAAATCGGAATAAAACAGATCTTTGATTTGAAAAAAAAAACCCCAAATATATATATATATTTGCCGGCAATATAGAATATCGGCAATATCGGAATATATATATTTTTTTCTCTTGAAAAAGTTGTCGGCCACCCGGGCAGAGACGTTTTGTAAGTTGTCTGCCCGACGTAAAAGATGCACGCCCCCGGCATTATTTCAGACACTGCTAATGCGCTTCATGGCCAAAACACCAATGATAAAATTAGATAGGTGCTGTAAAAAAATATATGTCAAGGCTCTTTGAACCCAGTTGGGAATTGTTAACATATACTTAATAGACAAAGTGTGTTTTTAATACAGGGTTCTATCCTGGGCCCAAAGTTATTTAATTTCTATATGAACGATATTTTTAATGTTTCAAAACTATTGAAAATAGTAATATTTGCAGACGACACTCACAATTTCTATTCAAATGATAACTATATTGATTTGGTCACCTGTATTAATTGTGAACTAATTAACCTAAAAGTATGGATGGATATAAATAAATGATCTTTAAATTTAAATAAAACCAAAGTAATATTTTTTGGTCATTGCAAGGCAAATCAAGATTTAGAAGTAAAAATGGATGGTGCTGCAATAGCCATTGTATCAGAAATTAAGTTTTTAGGGGTCATAATAGACAATACAGGGAGTGCAGACTTATTAGGCAAATGAGTATTTTGACCACATCATCCTCTTTATGCATGTTGTCTTACTCCAAGCTGTATAGGCTCGAAAGCCTACTACCAATTAAGCATATCAGGTGATGTGCATCTCTGTAATGAGAAGGGGTGTGGTCTAATGACATCAACACCCTATATCAGGTGTGCATAATTATTAGGCAACTTCCTTTCCTTTGGCAAAATGGGTCAGAAGAGGGACTTGACAGGCTCTGAAAAGTCAAAAATAGTGAGATATCTTGCAGAGGGATGCAGCACTCTTAAAATTGCCAAGCTTCTGAAGCGTGATCATCGAACAATCAAGCGTTACATTCAAAATAGTCAACAGGGTCGCAAGAAGCGTGTAGAAAAACCAAGGCGCAAAATAACTGCCCGTGAACTGAGAAAAGTCAAGCGTACAGCTGCCAAGATGCCACTTGCCACCAGTTTTGCCATATTTCAGAGCTGCAACATCACTGGAGTGCCCAAAAGCACAAGGTGTGCAATACTCAGAGACATGGCCAAGGTAAGAAAGGCTGAAAAACGACCACCACTGAACAAGACACACAAGCTGAAACGTCAAGACTGGGCCAAGAAAAATCTCAAGACGGATTTTTCTAAGGTTTTATGGACTGATGAAATGAGAGTGAGTCTTGATGGGCCAGATGGATGGGCCCGTGGCTGGATCGGTAAAGGGCAGAGAGCTCCAGTCCGCCTCAGACGCCAGCAAGGTGGAGGTGGGGTACTGGTATGGGCTGGTATCATCAAAGATGAGCTTGTGGGGCCTTTTCGGGTTGAGGATGGACTCAAGCTCAACTCCCAGTCCTACTGCCAGTTTCTGGAAGACACCTTCTTCAAGCAGTGGTACAGGAAGAAGTCCGCATCCTTCAAGAAAAACATGATTTTCATGCAGGACAACGCTCCATCCAAGTACTCCACAGCGTGGCTGGCAAGAAAGGGTCTAAAAGAAGAAAAACTAATGACATGGCCTCCTTGTTCACCTGAACTGAACCCCATAGAGAACCTGTGGTCCCTCATCAAATGTGAGATTTACAAGGAGGGAAAACAGTACACCTCTCTGAACAGTGTCTGGGAGGCTGTGGTTGCTGCTGCACGCAATGTTGATCGTGAACAGATCAAAGCACTGACAGAATCCATGGATGGCAGGCTTTTGAGTGTCCTTGCAAAGAAAGGTGGCTATATTGGTCACTGATTTGTTTTTGTTTTGTTTTTGAATGTCAGAAATGTATATTTGTGAATGTTGAGCTGTTATATTGGTTTCCCTGATGAAAATAAATAATTGAAATGGGTATACATTTGTTTTTTGTTAAGTTGCCTAATAATTATGCACAGTAATAGTCACCTGCACACACAGATATCCTCCTAAAATAGCTAAAACTAAAAAAGCCCCACTCCAACTTCCAAAATATTCAGCTTTGATATTAATGAGACTTTTGGGTTCATTAAGAACATGGTTGTTGTTCAATAATAAAATTCATCCTCAAAAATACAACTTGCCTAATAATTCTGCACTCCCTGTAAATTAAGCTGGAAAACACACATCAGACACATACAAACTAAAGTATCTGAAAATATTTCAATAAATAATAAAGCCAAATTCATTTTAAACTATAATGCATTGTATTATATTGTTCTCTAGTTCTGCCATGTTTAACATATTGTGCAGAAGTCTGGGGCAATAATTACAAAAGTTGACTACAGCCCCTTTTTATCCTTCAAAAACGTGCACAGGGTAGGATATCAAAATCATACTCATATTTTGTTCCTGCAGTCCAAATTATTAAAATTGGATGATTTAATAAATTTTTTCACTTCGCAACTGTTATTTAAGGTCAACAAAAACATAGTGCCAGAAAACATCCAAAAATGATTCACTCGGAAAGAGGGAAATTATAACTTGAGGGGCTGTCGTGAATTCATAATCCCATCGGTGAGAACCACCAGGAAAAGTATGTGTGTGTCTGTGTGTGGAGTCAAACTTTGGAATAATTTACAAGATGAGATCAAACAATGTCCAACTATTATATATATCATATATAAAAAACATTACTGGCGGAATACAGGGATGAAGAAAATGGGATATGAGTGAGATTGGAAATAAGTTTAAAACTATGGTTAACTTGTTGTTATGTTTATTTTTATTGTTGTTATTATCATTGGTGCCGCAGTGATATTTGGTAACTAGTGGCATTATGACGTTGAGGGATGGGTATTACGAAGAGTAGTGTATAAAATCTGTGATTATTGTAATTATTATGATTATTGATATATGACCTATGTAATAAGTATATCCGTGAGATTTTGTTATATAAGACTCAAGAGGAGAATGTATTTAAAAGGGAAGATGAAGGGGTAGGGAAAATAAGCATCTGCTTCTGACTACCCCTTTTCGAACATGTTATGTGCCATTATTTTGTTGTCATTGTTTTTGTCCTGTTTTTATTTTTATTTTCGAAATAAAGGTTTTCATTCATTTATCCATTCAATACTCTATAAGGACACCTCAAACGACTCCACCTTTAAAAAGTGCTAGAATTTGACCATGACGAATGGTGTCCGAACCCTGTCTAGAGGTTTTACTTTACATCTCAATCTCCATCGCCTTTCCTCTGCCAGGCGGACTTGACGGGCATCAAATGGCGCTGCTACAACTTCCGCGGCGGCGGCGAGTACGGTCCGGTGATCTCGGCGCCGGCCCAGGACGACCCGGTCCTGCGAAGCTTCATGCGCTGCGTGCAGGCCAACCTGCTTTGCGTCTGGCGCCGCAAAATCAAACCCGACGCCAAGGAGCTTTGGATCTTCTGGTGGGGAGACCAACCCAACCTGTCCGACGTCATCCATCATGAACTGGAAGGTAAGGGTTGCGTGATAAGACCGCGGTCGAATCGCTCCTGCGAACGCCGTAATAAAATGGGAAAAAAGACTTCATGAATATACAATCGCAGTGTTCTGGTTTGCCCGCGTCCGAAGACGCATCATTTTTGCTGGGGACGCATCGTGTCAAATCAACGTGCGTCCCCGGGACGCAACTTTTTTGACACGAAATTGTCATTATCATTTTTTAACAAAGATTTACCGCACTCCAAACTTTTCGTCAGGCAGATCCGCCATTGTTGTTTTGGTCTCGCGCCGATCTCGGCAAACGAGATCTCGTCGCTTCGAGATGACGTCATTGTTGTGGTGGTTGTTGTCGAGTGAAAGAGTATGCCTCCGAAAAAACAGTTGGTATTAGGTGCAAATCAACAAAAAATGGGTCATTTGTTCAGTGTCGGTAATAAGTCGAAACATTGCTAATAGAGTGCTTCGAGGTCCTAAGATTACCCACAATGCATTGCTGGCGGCCATTTTGGAAGTCCACAAAGCTTTTCACTTCATTGTTATTGTTCAGCGAACCAGTTAGATTCTACATTGTTCTCTTGTTGCCACTTCCACATTCTTAGCTTCCTCCTCCGACACAGTGACTTTGTCTTTTAGAGGTAAACAATGTCCTCGGATGTCCTCCAAAGTCATCATTTGGCAATCTTCTTCGTACAATTCGCTTAACATAAGTGGGAACTTGGGCTGTAGAGATTGCGGCTTGTAGTTGGAAGTGTACTTCACATCTACTGAGAGACATGCAGGCTTATCTGGGAGTATCGCTTTAAAGAAAGTGTCATATCTTGACTCTGGTATATTTGGTATTTTCACAAAAGGGACTTGGGTGGAAAATAAGATAGTTAACAAGTTCGATGTAAGTCACACACGGCAACAAATCGGGATCAGACTTCCAGTCCTTGTTTTTAATTTTGTAGGGATCCAATTTTCCACCGTGCTTGCTTGTCTAAACTCTCCACGTAGTTTTCCATAGTGTTGATGGACAAAATCCGTACACAAACGAAGCTAGTAAATAAATAGACAAACTGAGTCAATATTTGCTCCTCTCGCTATCACCGCTTGTAATCGACAGACTTCCAAGATGGCGGCACGAAGCCGTGTTACTATTTTTAGCACAAAGCGCGGAGCCCTCTATAAAAGCAGTGGCAAAAAACAGCATTGCACTAAATCCTACATTTGACTAAGAACTTCTAACCTGAACGGAGATAAAAGAGTTGTGGAAGGAAAGTTAGCCATTAGAATATCGGCATCTTCATGTTCGCACACCAATAGCAGACCAGCATCTTGTATGACGTCGACCAATAGCAGACAGGCATCTTAGAGACTTATTTCTACATACATGCAAACACCTCAAAGAGACAATTTTTAGGCATGCGAGGTAGGTTTTTTGGGAGTTGAAGTCTTATAGTGCGCTCTTTGTATCTCAGGGTTCTACTGTATTAAATTGAGTGTTTCAAATCCTCAAATTCTTGAATTTTGATGTTGTGTTCTCAAGGATTAATTACTTGAATTTTGGGCTGAAGTGCTTGTAAATGCTTGAAATGATTGCCTGGCAGTCTGACTGATAGACCACGCATTGAACAGAGAAAAATAAGTCTGCGTGTAAATAACGCTGACGCACCTACTCTGATGGCATTGCCATTTATTCTTCCTCCGTGTGTAACAGCAGCTCGCATTAGTTTGTATGACGTTGTTATGTGAAGTGTCTTTGCCTCCTCTGCCGTTTGTAAAATTGGCTTTGAATGTGCTTAAAAAGTGCTTGAATTTGGCCGTAAAAAAGGTGTACCCAACTATCTATCTATCTAGACATTTATCTATCTATCTATCTATCTATCTATCTATCTATCTATCTAGACATCTATCTATCTATCTAGACATCCATCTATCATCTAGACATCTATCTAGACATCTAAACATCTATCCTCCTAGCTTCCTTCGTTCCTACCTTCCTTCCTTCTGACCTTCCTACTTACCTTCCTTCCTTCCTTCGTTCCTACCTTCCTTCCTTCTGACTTTCCTACTTACCTTCCTACCTTTCTTCCTACCTTTCTTCCTACCTTTCTTCCTACCTCCCTTCCAACCTACCTTCCGACCTACCTACCTTCCTTCCGACCTACCTTCCTTTCTTCCTTTCTTCCGACCTTCCTTCCTACCTTCTGACCTTCCAACTTTCCTTCTTACCTTCCTTCCTTCCTTCCTTCTGACCTTCCTATCTACCTACCTTCCTTCCTTTCTTCTGACCTTCCTACCTACCTTCCTTTCTTTCTTCCTTCCTTCCTACCTCTCTTCCTTTCTTCCATCCTTCCTTTCTTCTTTCCTACTTACCTACCTTCCTTCCTTCCTTCCTACCTACCTACCAACCTTCCTACCTTCCTACCTACCAACCTTCCTACCTTCCTACCTACCAACCTTCCTACCTTCCTACCTACCAACCTTCCTACCTTTCTTCCGACCTACCTCCCTTCCTTCCTTCCTTCCTTCCGACCTACCTTTTTTCCTTCTGACCTACCTTCCTTTCTTCCGACCTTCCTTCCTACCTTCTGACCTCCCGACCTTCCTTCCTACCTTCCTTCCTTCCTACCGTCCTATCTACCTACCTTCTCTCCTTTCTTCCTTTCTTCCGACCTTCCTACCTACCTTCCTTTCTTTCTTCCTTCCTTCGTTCCTTCCTACCTTTCTTCCTTCCTTCTATCCTTCCTTTCTTCTTTCCTGCTTACCTACCTTCCTTCCTTCCTTCCTACCTACCTACCCACCTTCCTACCTACCTTCCTTCCTACCTACCTTCCTTCCTTCCTTCCTACTTTCCTACCTAACTTCCATCCTTCCTTTCTTCTTTCCTACCTACCTACCTACCTACCTACCTACCTACCTACCTACCTACCTACCTACCTACCTACCTACCTACCTACTTACCTACCTACCTACCTACCTTCCTTCCTTCCTTTCTTCCTACCTTTTTTCCTTCCTTACTTCCTTCCTTCCTTCCTACCTTTCTTCCTACCTTTCTTCCTTCCTTCCTTCCTACCTTTCTTCCTTCCTTCCTTCCTACCTTCCTACCTTCCTTCCTTCCTACCTGCCTACCTACCTACATTCCTACCTTCCGACCTTCTTTCCTACCTACCTACCTACCTACCTTCCTATCTTCTGACCTTCTTTCCTACCTACCTACCTACCTTTCTTCCTACCTTATTTCCTTCCTTCCTTCCTTCCTTCCTTTGTTCCTACCTTTCTTCCTTCCTTCCTTTGTTCCTACCTTTCTTCCTTCTTTTCTTCCTACCTACCTACCTTACCTTCCTTCCTCCCTCCCTTATTTCCTACCTTCCTTGATTCACCGACTGTGAATCGTATAATTGAAGAAAAACGTTGTTTTATTTACTCATCACCCGTCCTTTTCAGAGCAGAACCCTTTTCGATAAACAAGGCTTTGCAGCAGACATATCAAGCTCTCGCAGCGGATAAAGAATGCATGACGGAGTAGCGTTCAATATTTATTTACTTTTAGGGAAACACATTAGCGTAACGGCGCCGCTCCACGTGCTGTTGTTGTTGTGAAACACACAAAAGGTCCCGGGCGACGCTCGCCGTCGAGCCTTCGTTTGTTTAAGACGTGTTTGCGTTTTGTGCGGGAAAGTCCTTCATTCGAGCCTTCCTATAGCACATATCTGTAAAGTGTTTGCACGTCTCGCTACCGTCAGCGCTATCGCCCCCTATTTATAGAAACATTTGCATTATCTCGCCGCGCACGTGTGCCGAGATCCAACGTATCCGCTAAGCCCGAGAAATGCATCCCTGCCGAGATTTGCATCCCCTAGCTACTATAACCACTTTTACCTCGTTTTATCTCGCTTTTATATCACTTTTTGGGAATATAATGGGGATGTAATACAATTTAAACCATTCCGTCTTTGGTTTTCTTGTGAATGTAATCAAACGGTAATGCACACCCAGGGTTGGGTAGGGTTACTTTCCCTGGATTACTTTCAATTACTTTTGGATGACTCCAATACCAAATATGCTAATAAAAGACAAAAGAAAGTAAATAAGAATAAAATGATGACTCACAACATGTGGTAAGCTTTCTCTCCTGGCTTTGATCTCTTTGATCTCCGGCAAAACGAACATAAAATGCGACAGAAACAAAATGAAAATGAAATCCAAACAGCTTGCTAACCCTAACCCTAGCATATTTGGTATTGGAGTAATCCAAAAGTCATTGAAAGTAATCAAGTTAAAGTAACCCTACCCAACCCGGTCTAGAACTACTGCTCAATAGAACTACAGTAATATTACACAAATACTATTATACAATTACTACAAAAATACTTCTGCAGAAGTAATACAAAAATAAAACAACCGTAATACTACAAAAATACTACGTAAATACTACAAAAATTTGTTTATGAAAATGCTTCATAAATACTTCTGCAGAAATACTACAAATATACCACTACAGTCATACTATATTACAAATGTATTACTACAGAAATATCACAGGAAAAATACTACAGATATATTACAGAAATTCTACTGTGGAAATACCACAAAAATAATACTCCAGAACCAGGGTTGGGTAGGGTTACTTTAACTGGATTACTTTGATCTCTTTGATCTCTGGCAAAACGAACATAAAATGCCACAGAAACAAAATGAAAATAAATCCAAACAGCTTGCCAACATCATTTTTGCCGTTCCGTGTATTCCGTTACTCCGCAAGACTGCACAAAATGGAGTCATTTTATTCATATTTAGTTTCTTTTGTCTTTTATTAGTATATTTGGTATTGGAGTCATCCAAAAGTAATTGAAGGTAATCCAGTGAAAGTAACTCTACCCAACCCTGTGCACACCGTATATAAATCACTTTTGAGCAGGTAACATGTTTATTTTGCCTTTTTCTATTCAAATTGCTCGTATTGAAACTGTTATGCACTCTACCATAAAACTTATTTCAGCATAATAAGGTTTATGGTAGAGTGCATAACAGTTCTCAGTTATGCCGAGAAATGCATCCCTTCCGAGATTTAATAATAATTATAATAATTTCCTTTGTATTGTCATTCTTTGTAACAATGTACACAGAACGAAATGTCGATACACCTGACCCGTTGTAGCGAGCCGATGCAGCCGCAGCCAACAGAGGGCGCCGCCATTTTTACCAATGTTATAAGTCTTAGGTATGACTCGGCCGAGGCGCGAACCAGCGACCTCCCAGTCTCAAAGCGGGCGCCCTACCATCTAGGCTACTGAGCTGGTATTTGCATCCCCTAGCTACTATAACCACTTTTACCTGGTTTTATCTCGCTTTTATATCACTTTTCGGGAATGTAATGGCAAACATATAACCAAAACCACTTCGTCTTGCATTTGATGGGGAACGTAATACAATTTAAACCATTCCGTCTTTGTATTTGTTGTGAATGTAATCGAACGGTAATGCACACGGTCCAGGGTTGGGTAGGGTTACTTTCACTGCACAAAATTTAGTAATTTTATTCATATTTCGTTTCTTTTGTCTTTTATTAGCATATTTGGTATTGGAGTCATCCAAAAGTCATTGAAAGTAATCAAGTTAAAGTAACCCTACCCAACCATTATGCACTCTAACATAAAGCTTATTCTGCTGAAATAAGCTTTATGGTAGAGTGCATAACAGTTTCAATACGAGCGATTTGAGTAGAAAAAGGCAAAATAAACATGTTACCTGCTCAAAAGATTTATATACGGTGTGTATTAACGTTCGATTACATCCACAACAAATACAAAGACGGAATGGTTTAAATTGTATTACATTCCCAACAAATGCAAGACGAAGTGGTTTTGGTTATATGTTCTCCAAAACATTCCCGAAAAGTCATATAAAAGTGAGATAAAACCAGGTAAAAGTGGTTATAGTAGCTAGTGGATGCAAATCTCGTCTGGGAGGCATTTCTCGGCATAACACCGGCAAGACAGAGCATTGGGGGAGGCGGAGGAAGGATTATAATATTCTGCCTCCGAGAAAAAAAAAAGCCAGGGGGGGGCTGGTGGGAAATAGCATGCAGAGGTTGTGGCGATAGCGAAAAGGGCTTTAAAGGCGAATGCTTGACAGATGTCAGCTCCAGCCCTTTGTTCCAGCGTGTGTATTACAGAGCGCTGCCTTTGTAGCTTGATATCGTCGTCCCAGACAGACGATTCGCTCCCACAGTCGGCTAATAGCCTGTTGGAAGGAGAAATAAACTCAGCGTGGCGCCCAGGCGCAAATTAGCCTTCGCCGGTGAAATCTATTGTGCGTCGGACTCCATCTCATGCGCTGTGCTGCGTGAGCTATAGAGAGAGGGATCCTTCGGTGTTCGTGGTTAATGGGAACCGGGACCACCTGCGAAAAGTTTATTTTTTCCTAGCTGTTACTTTTTTCTTGCTTTTTTTCCTTTGTTTCTTTTCTTTTTTTCTGAAATTTTCCTTCTTTTTTCTCTTCCTTCTGTTTTTTTTTCTCAGCTTTTCACTACTTTTTCATTTTGGTATTTTTTTCTTTTTTGTTCTATTTCCCCCCTTCCTTTAAGTCATTTTGTGCACAATTTTACATAATATTTGGTCGTGTAGGGATTAAAGAAGCAAAAACAACCCGAAGAGCCGTTTAGGCCCCGAAAGAGCCGGTTCCTTTTATAGTGAGCCGAGCCGAAGAAGCCGGTTCTCGAAAAACTCTACTGACTTTACTGAACTTCGTTCTACTTAGACCTTGACTTCAAAATACCGCATTTAGAACACAACGTCAGGGGAACCCGTGTATTTTGACCTTCATGCACTGTAACTTTGACTTAATTCGCTTCTTAATTAGCAATTTTCGAGCCCTGATTTTTGTGTGGTGGCTAGATTTTCTTGTGCGCGGAAAAGCTCTGGGCAGTGCGCAATTGCGCACACACGCAGCTTAGAGGGAACATTGGACCAGGACCACCTGCAAAAAGTGGAAATCCGCAAACTAGCTCCCAAGGGTTGAACTTAACTCGAGTATCACAGACCAGGAACGGCGACAGGACCCAATTGCGTTCGTTTACTCAGCTTTGTTTAGAAGGAGGAAAGGACTTGCACCCACGATCCGATGATCGGCGGTCACGGGTAGCTGAGAACGCAGAAGTGGCACTTCCGTGTCGGAGCGAAGGCAGTGTCGAGAGCTTTTGGAAGATGAGCTTCAAGAGGTCCTCCTCTGTGGTAGAAAAAGGGCGGAAAAAAAGCGATCCAACCATTTTCTCAACCGCATCAAGCTGTCTTATTCCATTTTCGTTTCATAAGAAACACCTCGCCTCTTCTTTACACTTTACACCAACCATATTGAATGGATGCAAGAGATATTAAACAATAAAAATGTCAAAGTCTTCTTCTTGGCTCTTGGAGTCTCAATTAGACTAGTATTTTCCGAACAGAGGCTCCGAGCTGGAACATAGGGAGAAATCAAATCGAGATAGATGAGAGGGGGCAAGTCCATAAAAACTTTAGTATGTTTGTAACCGAAACTCAAAGTCACATCCTAAATGGACAGGGAGCCAGTGCAAGTTAGCTAAAATTGGATTGATATGGTCAAACTTTATGGTCCTAGTCAAAAGTCTTACACCGCATTTTGAACCAGTTGCAAGCTCTTGATGTTAGACATCGGGAGACCAGAGAGCAATATACAACAATAATTAAAACACATGAATTGTAACATTATTGTCACGGTTGCCATGGCGCCCGATTGGCCCCTGCCGTGTGGCGCCAGCTTCTGCCACGGTTGCCATGGCGCCCGATTGGCCCCGCCCGTGGGCGCCAGCTGAAGCTCGTTGACAGATATGCTCCCTATCAGTATTTAAACGCTGTCCTGTCAGCAGCCTTTTGTCGGTCCGTCTGCAAATCTCCGTTCTCACACAGCAAGCCCTTTTTTGCCTGTCCTGTGTTTTTCTCCCGCTACGATTTATTTGATTTCGACTTTTTCCGTTCCCGACACCACCATCCCACTTCCGCGGCTGAGCAACCTACTCCCTGCGACCAACGATCTCCGGATCGAGTGTGCGCTCCTTTCTCTTCTCCCCTATAAAACTGTGTAACGTTACGCGAGTGGGTTCTGTCTCCGTTTCTGGTCTCTGACAATTTTGGTATTCGCAGAGGTAACAATTGGTCGTTCGCTTGGATCCTTGTTACCGATTTAAGGTCTCGGAGTCCAAAACTTTGCAAATTCAGAATCTCACCCGCCTGAGTCATGGTGACAGTCCACTCGATAAAGAAGAAAAAGAAAAGGCAGTAATTACAAGGCCCGTCCGTGAACCGGCTGACCGAAAGTGTCGGACGTGAAGAAGTGCTGAGTGGCTGCGCCGTTGAGTGTTGAGAGCGGCGCTATTGTTTGAAGGTGATAAATCTCTTTACTGCTGCTTAAGTCTAAATAAATGATGCCTTTGAGATAGAGCCAAGGGCCAGCGAGTCTCGCCCCCAAAGGCTCGCTCCATCGCTCTGATATTGTCTTTTTGCTTCAACTCCTTAAGGAGCGGGTTTTCACACTAAGTGACGTCCTTAAAAGCCCGGTGTGGACTATATACAGGGTTCCTCTGGGTCCTTGAAATCCCTGAAAAGGATTGAATTTTTAATGTCGTGTTTTCAAAAAAGTTGTTCCTAACTTCACTAATCTTCTACTCGCTGACACCATCTCCTGGTTGAAATCATCATTGCAGCGTCTGTCAACCTGCCTGGACTGGCCCGAGGTTGGTCATGTTTTCGTCCCTCCAGATGAAACGGGACACAAGAAAGCGGCCATGTCACAACACACTCTTCTGTTCAACAGCAGGGCCCGACAGCTTTCACTGGTTTACCCCTGCCGCATCATACAGGTGCCCTGCCCATCCTTTAGAATGCGTCCAAACATCCTACTATCCTTTCACAACACTCATCCACTCATTCCTATCACCAACAAGAGCTCTAGCTTCCATTATATTTAGACCTCTCCTTCTATTGACTTCTGCTCTGTAGATCCTCTTCAACATTCACTCCTCATCCATCGTACTTTTCTTACTTCCACTATTTTCATCCTGAAAACAAGCACGCGTGGGGAAAAAGTTGACTGATTTAGTGTGGCTCTTGTAATCTTTCACTTTTTTTGTAGGTTCTTCCCCTAGCCACTAAATTTAGCTGCTTATACCACCCCTGACCCATTTCGGCTATTTCGTTTCTTGGCCCTGCACGTGAAGGTTGCCGAAATCCGTCACTCAGGCATCTTCAAATTATTTTAACTGTTTCTTTCTCGAGCCACTCATATTACCCACTTGCATACCTGTCAAGCTCCATGCCCTTAAAAACTGTCGTATTTTCCCTTACAAAATACAAAATAATCTTACACCATATATATATTTTTTCAAACATGTATATTTATGTAGTTTAACCTGTTATATTGTACTTGTGTTTCGTTATATCATATATATATTGTTAATAAACATTTTGCTTTGAGACACCGAGTTGCTCGACATGAATGAGGTTTATTATAAAAAAAAGTTCAAAAATGAAGTTGCTTGGACGTTCACTGTAGAAGGAAAAAATACATGCAAATGTAATTACGGTAAGTAGAATTTTCTTATTTAAATTATGAATTCAGTTTCTGCATTAAATTATTGTTGGTAATATACTGATTCAAGGGATAACCACAAACCTGTCTTTTTTCATTTTCTCCTTTTATACTTCCTTTTCTTAACTTCTTTATACCACATCATAATTTGTAATAGAATGCATCAAAGCAAGTGAGCCGTTTGAGAGCCGGCTCTCTTGAATGAGTTGAGCCGAAAAAGCCGGTTCTCTAAAAAGAGACGGACTTCCTTTCACTACACAACTACCACATGAAATCGGATGTTGAATGATGCAGGATGGGAAATCCCCAGGCGGCAGATGCATGCGCACAGTAGCATCAAACCGCTCGCTTTGTTTGCAAAGAAAAAAAACGATACCGAGATAGAGGCCACCGCGGCGAACTCGTTTGACTTGATTGATTTGCCGTTTTTTGTTAGTCAGTGTATACCAGATGGTACCCATCATTGACAAATTTGCGTTTTTGCGCACAGATTTTCTAGTATGTCTTGCACGTCTTAAAATGCATAATAAACGTACTTTGTACGGCAAAAAAGTACAGGTTGACAGGTATGCACTTGGCTGGAAACTATGGCTTGCCGCTATTATTATTATTATTATTATTAGCTAGCTTTGTCTTTAAATGTCACTCACCTTCCACGGTTTGTCATTTAAGCAAACCTTGTTAAGTCCCATGCTTCAGGCATTTAGTGTTCTACATCTTTCACTTTTTTTCCACAGTTTCATTCTTTAGCCACTTATGATATGAATGCATGGTACGGCTCGTAGACAAACACTGCCGTTTCTCTTGGAATCATACTGGCCTTTTGAGAAGCGTCCCCACTACCCGCTAAAGCTCTTCTCAGCCGCTCCAGGTGCATACAGCTTACTTTGTTGTTGTGCAGTACTTAACTACAGCACCCTCTGGTGGTGAATTATTACCCACTGTCCCTTTCAATGTCAGAAAATATGGATTGGGTGCTGTTTATGCGCGCAAAAGTTGAATTATTTGAATGATCAACATACACAGATGCAGAAGCAGTGACACATTTTGAATGCTATTCAAAATTGTGTATCAAAAAGGCCTATTACCGTATTTTCCGCACTATAAGGCGCACCTAAAAGCCTTTATTTATTTCAAAAGCTGACCATGCGCCTTATAATACAGTGCGCCTTGTATATGGATCAATATTAAGTCGCAAAGTCTTGCAACTAATGCAAGCAGCCGTTGACTAGATTTTCCCCCGAATGCGAAGTCGTCCGCGGTGTATGCTGGGATTTATTTACCGGCGTTTCATTGGCTAACCAATGTGTCAACCATAATTTGAATCCATCACTATTGGCTAAAGTTATTCGGAGGTGAAGGGGGCGGATCCTTTTTATCATTTGCAGGCTGGCATAGGCTAAAGCGGCAAAACAAAGCCTGCAATTGGCTGTATTGCATAATCCGGCGCGTCTTATGTATGTCAAATATAGGACCAAAAACTATTTTTTCGGGGTGCGCCCTATCACCCGGTGCGCCTTATAGTGCGGAAAACACGGTAGTCATTAAGGTTTTTTTGAATTCAAGAGCAAATAAATGCAGTGTGCTAAAGTCCCGCGTTGCAATATTGTTGCTTATCCAGCTGCAGGCTAATGTACAGCCCAACAGATTTTTTGCAGATGATTGTTAGTCGTCATTGCGCACAAGCACAATTTGCGAACGTGGATAATGAGATGATTCATCACAGAGATGAACGTTTCATCAAAACAGGAGAGCGATATTATCTTTCATCCGGCAATTTAAATAACGGCCGTATCGTAATATCCCAGCTGCGGTCCGATGATTGAAAGCGATTTATTAGATGCCGGACAAACTCGGACATGCAATGTCCATGTCTTTTCGATGTTATCGGTTGATTTTTGACAAACGTTGAACGACGTCTTGAAAAATGGCATTTTCCGACAACAAGCAGAGACAGCGTCAATTTGTTAGATTAGCTAAGATAGCATTCACCAAGCAGTTCTACGAGCGCTTAACATAATTCGATGTGTAGTAAATGCAGACGCTGCCCAACTTACGGACAATCGTTCGTAAGTTGAACTTGTTCGTAAGTTGCTTCAGTGCTATATTTTGAATGTTTAAGGTTTATAGAAGTATGTTTAAGGCTTGTATAAGTAACCTGTATTGTTTTGTACTAAAAATTAAACATTTCATAAAATAATATGTTCTATAAAGTTGAGTTGAACTTACTTTTGGAAGATGCGCTTCATGAGTTCCTGTTAACCCCTCGCGTGCCACTGCTGGCACGCGTGTCATAGGTTGGCAGCCACTGCTCTAGGGTAAGCTCCACCCATCGGAAATGTCTAAATGTTCACATACAAATGAATGGGTCTATAGTCAGGTTTTTAAATAAAAGGTTTCTGTATACTGTATTCACACCACTGGGGTTCCACAGAGCTTAATATTAGGCCCACTTCATACATTTCTCCACAAGCTACAGATGATCTGTTCTTAGCTAGCGACCGATGGGAAAACATCTGTGGTTGCGGTTGACCAAAACGATTTGAGGTTTTCAGTCTAAAGTTGAGTTTAACTTACTTTTGGAAGATGCGCTTCAAGAGGTCCTCAAACAAATGAAAGGGTCTATATTCAAGTTTTTAGATAAAAGGTTTTGCATCTGT
This sequence comes from Urocampus carinirostris, assembly GCF_059441175.1. Classification (NCBI taxonomy): domain Eukaryota; kingdom Metazoa; phylum Chordata; class Actinopteri; order Syngnathiformes; family Syngnathidae; genus Urocampus; species Urocampus carinirostris. Next base: position 5,979,835 of record NC_142364.1, read on the forward strand.
ATTGTTATTTTCACACCACTGGTGTTCCACAGAGCTTTATATTGGGCCCACTTCATATATTTCTCCACAAGCTACAGATGATCTGTTCTTAGCTAGCGACCGATGGGAAAACATCGGTGGTTGCGGTTGACCAAAACAATTTGAGGTTTTCAGTCTAAAGTTGAGTTTAACTTACTTATGGAAGATGCGCTTCAAGAGGTCCTCAAACAAATGAAAGGGTCTATATTCAAGTTTTTAGATAAAAGGTTTTGTATCTGTATTGTTATTTTCACACCACTGGTGTTCCACAGAGCTTAATATTAGGCCCACTTCATACATTTCTCCACAAGCTAGAGATGATCTGTTATTACCTAGCGACTGATGGGAAAACATCGGTGGTTGCGGTTAACCAAAACGATTTGAGGTTTTCAGTCCGTGCCGCGGGAGTCAGTTTTCTTTGACGCAACGCGGAGAAGACGGATGAGTCCTAAAATAGAGCTGATAACGAATGTAAGGCATTTTCCGGGCGCGGAGTTAAGTAGAGCTTGATGACTTTGATCACGCTGCAGGCGTTTTTTTCCTGCGCGCCGCCGCGACAGCATGCGGTCAAGGTGAGCCAAGGAGAAAGACTAAACAGCCGGGGAATCGTTGCGGTTATATAAAATCTCCCGGATGATGTCACACGATTAAATGCAAATGGAAAAAGGAGCTGAGCTAAGCATAGCCGGAGTTAGCGTTAGCACAGCGCGAATGTAACCAACCAAAATGAAAATTGAAAATGTTGAATGTCAGAAATGTGGCCTTGAGATGTTGTGGTGGGTAATTTTGAGCAACGTTCCCTCTAATTTTCCAAGGGTCTGAGCGTTCACACAAAGTCGGTGAGCAACGCTTGAAACAACAGTGAGCAACAGCAATCCCAAGTGTGGCAACTGAGTCATTATTAAACATGTCCAAAACTTGACATCAAGTTACATTTTGTTACATTTTACAGTTTCTGGCAATGCAAAAAAAAAAAAAATCACTTTTGAATGAATTGACTCATGTATTATTGCAAAGGTTGTATGGCATACAGACATCTTTTGTTTTTACAACAATTCTTTCACAAGATTTTCATTTCTTTTATTCCTGGTATCTTTTGTCGCATAATACTAACATTTTTGGGGGTTTATTGAGTCGGTTGCACCATACACAACTGTATTTAATCACATTTTTGAGTGGAAGTACAATGTTGGCAACAAGATTGACTTGGTATAATTGGAAATTATTTGAATGCAACACAAACTTTTTCTTTTTTCCCTGTTTTTTTCTTCTTTTTTTTTTAAATTCCTTTAAAAAAATCTCATTGTGTTTTTTTTTTCCTAGCTGTTATTTTTTTATTTTTGTTCTCTATTTACCTTTTTTTCCTTTGTTTCTTTCTTTTCTTTATTCTGGCTTTTTTTTGAATTTTCCTTCTTTTTTTCTCTTCCTTTTGTTTCCTTTTTTCTCAGCTTTTCACAACTTTTTCATTTTGGTATTTTTTTCTTTTTTGTTTTATTCCCCCCTTCCTTTAAGTCATTTTGTGCATATTTTTACATAATATTTGGTCATATAGGGATGAAAGAAGCTAAAAGAACCCGAAGAGCCGTTTAGGACCCGAAAGAGCCGGTTCCTTTAAGTGAGCCGAGCCGAAGAAGCCGGTTCTCGAAAATACCGCATTTTGAACACAGTGTCAGGGGAACCCGTGTATTTTTACCTTCACGCACTGTAACTTTGACTTAATTGGCTTCTTAATTAGCAATTTCGAGCCCTGATTTTTGTGACCTGGCTAGATTTTATTGTGCGCGGAAGAGCTCTGGGTAGTGCGCAATCGCGCACACACGCATCTTAGAGGGAACATTGGTTATGAGTTGCATTTATTTGAGTAAATCTTGGGACATTTTGCACTTCTAGGAGTGCTTTTATTTTTTAGCAATTTAAATCTTTGTAAGAATATTCATTTTTACGTCTTATATTTTTTCAGTCGGGCAGCACGGCGGCGCAGTGGTTAGCGCGCGTTCGGCACATCTCTGAGGTCATGAGATCAAACCTCCTGTGTGGAGTTTGCATGTTCTCCCTGTGTTGTGTGGGTGTCCTCCCACATTCCAAAAACATGCATGTCAGGTTAATTGGCTGGTCCAAATTTTCCCTAGGTGGGAATGAGCAAGTGAGTCTGTCTCTGTGAACTGGCAACCAGTTCAGGGTGTCCCCTACCCACTGCCTGAAGATAGCTGTGATGGGCTCCAGCACCCCCGTGACCCTACTGAGGATAAGCGGTGCAGATGATGGATGAATGGATGGATTTGTTTAATCTGGGCAATTATAGTCCCCCATAGCCAACCACACCCCTTTTAACGCACATTTAATTACGACTTGGCTTTGAAAAAAGGAAGCGGGATTAAATAGCACATCTCAAACCTCTTTTTTGAGATCCGTTCTTTTTCCAAATGACTCACTTTCATCACCGTCTTTCTCCTTTACAAAACATTTTTGCATCATTACAAACGATGGAGCAGCGGCGGCCCTCCCGCGGGAGTTAAAGTCAAACAAAGTGAGAGATGAATTAAACAAAAGGAAGGTTCATTTGTATCTATTATCTGCTTTGGTGCAATAAAACCGTGAGCAACAAGTGGATCAGAGCGCCGACACTTATGAGAAAATAATCACGTCTAATGGAATTCAGGGCGGTTTGAACGATGACTTCAGGCATTCACTTGCACAAAAACACGTCAGGAGAAATGGAAAAATAATTTGTAAAAAAAGGCAACAAGCATCCTTATTGAATGACTGTTGATTTGTGTTGTATTCTTATACGGTAGATCCCGGGATATGACAATAATCTGTTGGTAAGTTGCTTGAATGCTATATTTTATATGTTTAAGGCTTGTATAAGTAACCTGTATTGTTTTGTACGAAAAACAGATTTCATGAAATAGTATGCTCTATAAAGATAAATAAAGTGAAGTTCAACTTACTTTAGGAAGATGAGCTTCAACAGTTAGGCGACTTCCTCCTCCGTGGTAAAAAGTAGCCAATAAAAAGCGATCCAACCATTTTCTCAACCGCATCAAGCTTTCTTATTCCACTTTTGTTTCAAAAGAAACGTCTCGCCTCTTGTTTACACTTTACACCGACCATATTGAATGGATGAAGGAGATATCAAACAATACATATCTCAAAGTTCTTAGCGCGCTGGAGATACAGTATAGAATGAATAGAAGCCTATTTCTTCTTCGGGGTGGATGCTGGTAGCGGTGGAAAGAAGCACTACAATACTGTCCTGTACTCGGAAAAAGGTTCCCACAATCCAAAATCTAACTTACAGTAATGTCCAAGTATTTTTCCACATTCAGAAAAAAATGTGTGTGTTTACCGTTTTACGTAAGTTAAATGGTCCTTAAGTCGCGTGTATTTACAAAATATCACTTTTATGTAATATCCATCCATATGACTAATTAAAGCCCCAATCCGTAAGATTAGTCCGTTAGAAGGCATTGTCTAATGCGACGAAAACCAGTGCTGCAGAGCCGCTACGTAGTAGCAAGTTGCCAGACAAACATGGCGGCAACCATAGGTAGGGATTCCACTATGAAAAAGAAATACACATTTCTTGACCTATGGTTTTAAAAAAAACAACAACTTTAGTATGATAGGTCATGTATTTTTCTCTAGTATTCAAATCAATGTGTTAAGGTTTTGAGGTGATGATGGACCCATGTGGGGGAGGCAGGGTTGCTGGCTTGGTGGTGGTAGAAATGAGATTGGCACAATGATCTGACTGTAATGTTCAAAATTTCATTTTTAAATGAGTCTGGATAACTGGTTACAGGTGTGTTATAATTGGACGCACTTGTGCCCAGTTCAAACCCCGGTTGGGGCCCTCTGTTGGTAGGAGGTATGTCAGACTGTAACACAATGTTTTTATTTCTGAAAGTTGTTTGTACTACTAGGAGGCAATATGTATTATACACTATCCGTTAAACATTTTGAATACATATATATGTAAAGGAAAAATTCATTTTCTTTAACCTTCAGTGTGATGTGACTTGAGCTGGTATAACAGAGTTAGTGGGTGGATGTTGAGGGGTAAAGAAATGGCAGATTCAAATCTAATTTGAAAATCTGAATTGTTGTAGAAGTCTTAGAAGACTTGGTTGCTTAAATCGCCTCTGTTCTCCTAACAGTTGTATGGATGGTCAGTTGGTTACGAAGATATACTTTAGCGAGGGTAATTTCTTGACATTTCTTAGTAATCGTAAGCTTTGTTTCCATGGTTATGTTGTTTTGGCTTCTCCCCTAAGCATCACTGCAGGTCTTGGGACCCATGGCTAAACACATTTAATATAACGTGAGGTTCTGAACTGAATTAAGACATCCAATCGCTTATCATTATCTTCATGATGCCATGACGCCAACCAATAGCAAACCAGCATACTGTATGGCAGAAACCAATAGCAGACAGGCATCTTAGAGACAAAAGGAACTGTCGTCATTTTTTTTTTGGTGGAACCTCTGACATTTAATGTGTGTGGCTTTAAAATGTGATGCCTTATTGTTTTTTTTTTGTTTTTTTTTACTTATTATTTTTTAAGGACAATTTTGAAATACTTTTTGCTTTTCCTTTTAGCACCACAGCAAGTCTCGGAAGCCTTTGTGATTCAACACAGTCAAAAATATACAATATATTATCGCAGTAAAACGTTTTGCGTAGCACACAAAGATTCCGAACTGAAAAAATTGCAAGAAAGGCAATGTGGGAAGGAGTTCTGCAAATAACATCACAATCCTAATGATGCCGGGACTCAAACCAATAGCAAACCAGCATCTTGTATGGCAGAAACCAATAGCAGACAGGCATCTTAGAGACAAATGGAACTGTCGTCATTTGTATTTTATTTTGTAGCACCTCTTTGAAATGTGGGGCCTTATTGTTTTTTTCGTTTTTTTTTTACTTGTTATTTTTTCAAGGACAATTTTGAAAAAAGTTTTTGCTTTTTCTTTTAGCACCACAGCAAGTCTCAGAAGCCTTAGTGAATAAACACAGTCGAGACTATATAATATATATTAACGCAGTAAATCTTGGCAAAGCACGCAAGATTCCAAACCGAACAAGTTGAGAGAAAGGCATTGTGGGAAGGAGTTCTGCAAATAACACATCACAATCCTAATGATGCCGGGACTAAAACCAATAGCAAACCAGTATCTTGTATGGCATGTATAGCAGACAGGCATCTTAGAGACATAAGGAACTGTCGTCATTTTTATTTTGTAGCACTTTTGACATTTAATGTGTGGGGCTTTGAAATTTGATGCCGTATTGTTTTGTTTTTTTTGTTGTTTTTTGTTGCTTTTCCTTTTGGCACTACAGCAAGTCTCGGAAGCCTTAGTGAATAAACACAGTCAAAAATATACAATATATTATCGCAGTAAAAGTCTTTGCGAAGCACACAAGATTCCAAACTGAACAAATTGCAAGAAAGGCATTGTGGGAAGGAGTTTTGCAAATAACACATCACAATCCTAATGATGCTGGGACTCAAACCAATAGCAAGCCAGAATGTCGACCAATCCGCATGTTGTGGGGAAAAAACCCTTACAAGGGGCCGAGAGAACACGTTTTTCCAAACCTCAATTATGAACTAGATTTTAGGTTCAAAATTGAACCAACCCTCGTAATTATTGAATATTTCACCTCATAGTTATCTACACAATAATAATCATTTGCCTCCCGCGGATGTAATGGCCGAGCTTTCCGATTTTTTTTCCTATCCGCGTCCGCTTTGCGGCTGTGCGGTGCGAAAACTCGCTAATTGAACTCCCAGCAAGACACCAAATAAACACATTGCGCGAAAGTGTTCCTTAATTTGCTGTTGTCGGGCAGATTAGCCGAACAGATGCAGTGTTTATAGCCGTGTTTCTGGTTTGAACGCGTATGCACACACGTACACACAGAAGCAATGGCACCTGTCCACCTAATAGTAGTATCTATCCCCGGATCGTTGATGCATGAAGTGTTTTGCTTGAAGCAGCAGTTGTTAAAGGACCGAAAGCTAGCGTGTTTTTAACCAACGTGCCACAGCAAACAAATTAAAATGGCCTTTTTATTATAGTGCAGTATTCCCTGGATTTTTGCGGGATGCCATTCTATAAGCACCCATATTATTAAGAATTTGAATTATTTTTATTGTCATCGCTAACAACAGAAATGAAACTCCAGGATAAACACGTAATAAAAGACTTAAAGGGACAGTGTTTATTATTCAGAGCCCTCCTAGTGGTCAAAATAAACTTGATTTAAAAAAAAATAATAAAAAAATACATTAGTTATCTTATAAGAGTGATTTTTTTAAAACCCCAGTGTGTCGTATTTGACCACTAGATGGCATTGTTGTCCAATGCAAATGAAAACCAATGCCACAGAGTACAGAGTAGCAGCAAGATGACAGCGACATGACAGCGGCCTCTGGGTGGGATTTCACTATGTGTCACGGTTGCCACGGCGCCCACTTGGCCCCGCCCGTGTGGCGCCAGCTGCATCCTGTTGACAGATTGGCTCCCTGTCAGTATTTAAACTCGATCCTGTCAGTCCCCTTTTGTCGGTCCGTCTGCGAATCTCCGTTTTTACACGGCAAGCCCTTTTTCGCCTGTCCTGTGTTTTTGCTCTTGTTTTTCTCCCGCCTCGATCTGTTTGATCTCGACCACGTCTGTTCTCCCGTCCCGAATAACGATCCCTTTTTTGATCTCGACCACATCTACTCTCCTCTCCTGGCTTTCGACTTGTTTCCGATCCCGATCACATTTTTTTGCTCTTCTATTCAAGAAGAAGATACTGGTTTGCTATTGGTTTGAGTCGTGGCATCATTAGGATTGTGATATGTTATTTGCAGAACTCCTTCCCACAATGCCTTTCTCTCTATTTGTTAAGTTCGGAATCTCCTTCTCTTATGGACTGTTTTTTGCGTTCCCGACACCGCCGTCACTCGCCACGGAGGTCCCACTTCCACGTCTGAGCAACCTACTCCCCGCGACCAGCGATCTCCGGATCGTGTGTGCGCTCCTTTCCCTTCTTCCCAATAAAACTGTGGCAAACGTTCCGCGAGTGGGTCCTGTCTCCGTTCTGGTCCTGACCATACTCATGATTAGTGTTAAGCATTTTTTTTTTTAAATAAAATAATAAAAACATATTTTAATGTTTTCGCATTAAAGGACAATGCTTTTGCTAACGTAGTTTTACGTTATAGCATTGAATTTAAAAAAAAAATCCTAACAATGCAATGGCGAGGGAATACTGTCCTATCACTAAAAAACACAATTCAAAACAATACTTCTGAGTCTTATGGGGTGAGCGGCATTTCCTTCATGTGCATTAAAAGTTATGACTAGCAGTAAATTTGGCGAATATGAATTTGTGGGATGGCGTAAGAGATTAAGGGCAAAGGGACCCACAGGTCATTTAAAAAATAAAGGAGCAGAATAAAAAGCCAAATCCATGAAAAAGAGCTTTTAAACTGGAAAAAGCTATTACTATTTATTGGCTAGAACCATGCTCTGGAGAGTATGCATGTCTTGTGTCAGGTGGGAGAGGTACAGTGGCTTGCGAAACACATTGATTCAATGTGGATCTAAATGACAAACACCAACATCTAAAGCTGTAATTTCTTGTGAAGCATTACCAATAAGTGGGACACAATCCTGAAGTGGAACTATTTTTATTGGATATTTTAAACTTTTTTTTGACAAAAAAAAAACGAAAAAGTGGGTGTGCAGAATGATTCAGCCCCTTTACTTTCAGCGCAACAAACTCTGTCCAGAAGTTCAGTGAGGATCTCTGATTCAATGTTGATCTAAATGACAAACGATGATAAATGGAATCCACCTGTGTGTCATCAAGTCTCTGTATAAACGCACCTGCACTGTGATCGTCTCAGAGGTCTGTTTAAAGCGCAGAGAGCTTCGTGAAGAACGAGGAACACACCAGGCAGGTCCGAGATACTGTTGTGGAGAAGTTTAAAGCTGGATTTGGATACAAAAACGATTTCCCAAGCTTTAAACATCCCGAGGAGCACTGTGCAAGCAATAATATTGATATATTGAACCTAATAAGTGTGTTCCACTTCATGATTGTGTCCCACTTATTGTTGATAGTTTCGCAAGCCACTGTATTTTCTGAAGAAAATGGGACAAATGATCCTCTTGAATTTAATCGGATTGCAGGCAAAAGGATTTTGGCATTCAAACAAAATAACATTTTATAATTCAGTGTTAAAACATAGTAATATAGTAAAAACATGAACCTAAAGAAATGAACAGTTCTTTGTAGCACATTTTTTAACTATGATTCGATGTGTTATTTCATTCGGTATCATGTGATAAAGCACGTTTTTTTTTGTGTTCTCAGTTGTGCAAGAGCTTTTTTTTTTAATATTACTTAAATATAATAATCATATAAAACGTGACAAAGCTAATTATCATCATTTTTGTCTATTTTTTATTTCTTATGATCATTGTTTTTGTTATTTCTGTTATTACATTTTTCATCCTAAATTGAGATAACTGATATCAGAATTTTTTTTAATGTTTGTACCATCCATCCATCCATTATCTGCACCGCTTATCCTCAGTAGGGTCACGGGGTTGCTGGAGCCCATCCCAGCCATCCTCAGGCATTGGGCAGGGGACACCCGGAACACCTAAAGACAATTTGGACCGTCCAATTAACCTGACATGCATGTTTTTGGAATGTGGGAGGAAACCCACGCAAGCACGGGGAAAACATGCAAACTCTACACAGGAGGTTTGATCTCATGACCTTAGAACTGTGCCGCACACGCGCTAACCACTGCGCCGCCGTGTTGCCCTATGTTTGTACCATATATGTATAATGTGTGTATTATAAAAATATATAGATATTAGGTCTTCCCACAAACTCTCTATCGTCTGGACTTTAGCTTGGCCTTTCTACCATCTTTATATTGTTATTTTTTAACCATCCCACTGTAGATTTTGGTTTATGTTTACGGTCGTTCTCCTGTTGGAAAGTGAACCTGCGCCCCATTCACAGATTTTCTGCCAGAATCGTCCGTATGTGCTTCCACCTATCTTTCCATCAACTCTAACAATCTTCCCAGTCCCTGCTGAAGGCAAGACACCCCATAGCATGATGTTCCCAGCACCATGTTTAACAGTGGGATTGGTGTTCTCAGCGTAATGCGCAGTGCTACTTTTACGCCAAACGTAACGCTTTGCATTTTGCCCAAAAAGTTCAATTTTGGCCGCTGCTCACTAGCAGCCTTATTCTACATGTTATTTGTGTCTCCCATGTGGCTGCTTGCAAACACCATATTTGTATTTTATTATATTCTTTCAGAATGGGGTTTCTTCTTTCCACTCTTCCATAAGGGGCAGATTTATGCAGAGTACAAATAATAGTTGTCTCATGCACAAATTGTCCCATCTTACCTGTGTATGCCTGAAGGTCATTCAATATGATCATGGACCTCTTGGTTGCTCCTCTGTTTAGTTTTGTCTTTGTTTGGGCGGAAAGTAAAGAGGGACAGCCAGGTATTGGTAGGTGTGCAGTGGCTTTATGCTCTCTCCGTGTTGATATTGTTGCTCGAACAGTTGCAATAGCTTCTTTTATCCTATTCCTGTTTTAACCTTTTCCACAACTTTTTACCGGACCTACCTGGTGTGGTCTTTGGTCTTCATAATGCCAGTGTTCTGGTTTGCCCACGTCCCTGCGTCCTAGACGCATCATTTTTGCTGGGGACGCATAGTCTCAAATCAACGTGCGTCCCCGGGACGCAACTTTTTTGACACCAAATTGTCATTATTACCCGATTACATTTTTTTAAACAAAGATTTACCGCACTCCAAACTTTTCGTCAGGCAGGCAGATCCGGCAGATGTCGTTTTGGTCTCGCGGTTCGAGTTTTCGTCCGCACGCCGATCTCGAGTTGTGTGGTGAAAAGTCCGTCTTCTTTTTAGAGAAGCGGCTTTTTCGGATCAACCCATTCAAGAGAGTCGGCTCTCAAACGGCTCACTTGCTTTGATGCATTATATTACGAATGATGAGGTTGTATAAAGAAGTTAAGAAAAAAAGGAAGTACAAAAGGAGAAAATGAAAAAAAGACAGGTTTGTGGTTATCCCTTTAATCGGTGTATTACCAACAATAATTTGATGCAGAAAATGAATTCATAATTTGATGATTAAAACTGAATGAAAATATAGATTTTTAGGTGATATTCGTCACCGATTTACAATTTCAACCTCGATAAGACTAAATTTTGGGGACCCATAGATCTCTGTTGGGACCCATCGATTTTTGAGCATGCGAGTCCCCGGGACCCATCACTTTTCAGAGGTAAAATGAACACTGTAATGAAATGAAATGAAATGATTTGCATTTATATAGCGCTTTTCACGTCAAGACTTCCCAAAGCGCTTTACAGTGTGCTTCACATCTCCCAATAGCGGACGTGCGGCCATGTAAGGCGCTAACCTGCTTATTGGGGGCATTAGGGGTTCAGTGTCTTACCCAAGGACACTTCGACATGTAACACGGAGGAGCCGGGATTCGAACCGCGATCTCTTGATCCCAAGACGAGCGCTCTACCTCCTGAGCCACTGCCGCGCTGTTAGTTCTCTAGTGTCTGCCTTCACAAACCATCACAGAACAGGTGCATTCACACTAAGAATTTTGTTTCTTCATTGTTGGTCACTTAGATGGATATTGGATCATTCTGAAGTTGGGGAACTTCCAGAGTCATTTGGCTGAGTTGAGAGAAGAGGAGGGCAATGTTATTGCAACCCCTACTTATAGTTTTTCCTTTGAAATAAATCTGGTTTCACTTCACAATTGTGTCTCATGTTGATTCGTAGATAATATTTTTGGTTTTTTAGCTTTAAGTTTGAAGCTTGATTTCTTTTCATTTTGTTTCTGTCGCATTTTATGTTCGTTTTGCCGGAGATCAAAGAGATCAAAGCCAGGAGAGAAAGCTTACCACGTGTTGTGAGTCATCATTTGATTCATATTTAGTTTCTTTTGTCTTGAAGGGAGCAATATTTTTCACTGGGCACTGTGTTTTCAAACAAAGCGGTAATTCTTCTTGTCATATGTTTGGTTTTATTGAGCACCCTACCATGATGATGTATATTTTTCTGGACTGAGGGTTGTTTTTATTTTGTGAAAGAGTGAGTCATATGGAGAAGGTAAAAAAAAAAAAAAGTCAAACAAAACAGGAAAAGAAGGCAGAGGCAGAGCAGAAGAAGTGAGGGGAAAATATGCATGTAACAGGCAAAGTGGTGGAGACTAAAAAAAGGCTTGTTGAGGAAGTACAAGGCAACATCTGGGATTTCTTTCTTTTTTTCCCCCCCTTCCATCCTTAACTTTGGCTTTCTGGTGGGGGTGGGAGTTAGTCGGAAAAAATGACCTCAGTCATGTCGACTTGTCTGTAAATTTGTCGGGCGCGTTACTGAAAAAGAGTTTACCGTATTTTCTGGACTATAAATCGCATTGTAGTTTGGCCGGGAGCAATGTTCCCTGTAATTTTCAACGGGTCTGAGCGTTCACACAAAGTCGGTGAGCAACGCTTGAAACAATAGTGAGCAACAGCAATCCCAAGTGTGGCAACTGAGTCATTATCAAACATGTCCAAAACTTGACATCAAGTTACATTTTGCTGAGTTTCCGGCAATGCAAAATTATTTTTCTCTTTCGAATGAATTGACTCATGTACTATTGCAAAGGTTGTACGGCCTACAAACGTCGTTTCTTTTTACAATTCTTTCACAAGATATCCATTTCTTTTTATTTCCTGATATATTTTTGGAGGCTTATTTAGTCGGTTGTAAGATACAGAACTGTACTTAATCACATTTTTTAGTGGAAGTACAATGTTGGCAACAAGATTCACTTGATATCATTGGAAATTATTTAAATGCAACACAAACTTTTTCCGTGTTTTTTTTTCTACTTTTTTAAAAAATTCCTTTAAAAAAATCTCATTGTGTTTATTTTTTCCGAGCTGTTACTTATTTCTTTTTGTTCTCTGTTTACTTTTTTCCTACATTTCTTTCTTTCTGGCTTTTTTCTAAATTTTTCCTTCTTTTTTCTCTTCCTTTTGTTTCTTTTTTTCTCAGCTTTTCACTACTTTTTCATTCTGGGATTTTTTTCTTTTTTGTTCTATTCCCCCCTTCCTTTAGGTAATTTTGTGCATAATTTTACATAATATTTGGTCATGTTGGGTTTAAAGAATCAAAAACAACCCGAAGAGCCGTTTAGGACCCGAAAGAGCCGGTTCCTTTTAGTGAGCCGAGCCAAAGAAGCCGGTTCTCGAAAAGCTCTACTGACTTTACTCAACTTCGTTCTACTTCGACCTTGTCTTCAAAATATCGCATTTAGAACACAACGTCGGGGGAACCCGTGTATTTTTACCTTCATGCACTGTAACTTTGACTTAATTCGCTTCTTAATGAGCAATTTTGAGCCCTGATTTTTGTGAGCTGGCTAGATTTTCTTGTGCGTGGAAAATCTCGGGGTAGTGCGCAATTGCGCACGCACGCAGCTTAGAGGGAACATTGGTGGGGACCCATAGATTTTTGAGCACGCGAGAACACTGGACGCGTTACCCTCAACACTGTTCGGGAAGGAATCAGGATCTCTGATTTCCTTCCCCTCCTCCGGTTACCGCCCCCTTTGGGCTGGCAGGGCGTGGCCTGTGACCCCCGACCCTTTCGGTTGTGCACGTTTGCGTGTGTGCGTGGAAGATGTAAAGCTGAAGTTTCCCAGCTGCACGCAGAAAGGGGGAAGGACGGGGGGATGGGGAGGCAGTATACATTCTCTTCTCCTTCCCATGTACAAAAAAAAAAAATACAGGCAGAAAGAATGAGAGCTTTGTGTTTGCGTCTTAAGAAGGGGGATAGAGAGACTGGGAAAAGCCACCGAGAGAATATGAAAGGAGTGAACATAAACGGAGGGAAATGTTCTTTTGAAGATGTTGCGGAGTTAAATACATTTCCGGTGTATCGAGAGTTCGAAGAGTTGAGGGGCGCGGGAAAGTGTGACACGGGCTCCTGAGATGTCAATATATGCTTCGGGGAATTGTACCTATGTCCGGGTTTACCTCTGAAAAAATAAAACATGTACCTGCAGGGGGTTGCAATAACATTACCCTCCTCTTTTCTCAACTCAGCCAAATGACTCTAGAAGTTCCCCGACTTCAGAATGATCCAATATCCATCTAAGTGACCAACAACGAAGAAACAAAATTCTTAGTGTGAATGCACCTGTTCTGTGATGGTTTGTGAAGGCAGACACTAGAGAACTAACAGCGCGGCAGTGGCTCAGGAGGTAGAGCGCTCGTCTTGGGATCAAGAGATCGCGGTTCGAATCCCGGCTCCTCCGTGTTACATGTCGAAGTGTCCTTGGGTAAGACACTGAACCCCTAATGCCCCCAATAAGCAGGTTAGCGCCTTACATGGCCGCACGGCCGCTATTGGGAGATGTGAAGCACACTGTAAAGCGCTTTGGGAAGTCTTGACGTGAAAAGCGCTATATAAATGCAAATCATTTCATTTCATTTCATTACAGTGTTCATTGTACCTGTGAAAAGTGATGGGTCCCAGGGACTCGCATGCTCCAAAATCTATGGGTCCCAACAGAGATCTATGGCTCACCAAAATTTAGTCTTATCCAGGTTGAAATTGTAAATCGTGACAAAAATATAATAAAAATCTATATATTCATTCAGTTTTAATCATCAAATTATGAATTCATTTTCGGCATCAAATTATTGTTGGTAATATACCGATTAAAGGGATATACCAAACCAGTCTTTGGTTATTTTCTCCTTTTATACTTCCTTTTTTTCTTAACTTCTTTATACAACATAATTCGGAATATCAATCATCAAAGCAAGTGAGCCGTTTGAGAGCCGGCTCTTTTTAATGAGTTGAGCCAAAAAAGCCGGTTCTCTAAAAAAGACTGACTTCCTTTCACCACACAACGAGATCTCGTTGGCCGAAATCGGCGTGCGGACGAAAACTCGAACCGCGAGACCAAAACAACAATGGCAGATCTGCGTCCAGGACGCAGGTACGCGGGCAAACGAGAACACTGCACACACACATATATGTATATAAATATATATACAGTATATACAGTGGCTTGCGAAACTATTTGGCCCCCTTAAACTTTGTGACCTTTTGCCAGACTTCAAACATAAAGATATAAAACTGTAATTTCTTGTGAAGCATCAACAATAAGTGGGACACAATCATGAAGTGGAACAACCTTTATTGGATATTTTAAACTTTTTTAACACGGAAAAACCGAAAAAGTGGGTGTGCAGAATGATTCAACCCCTTTACTTTCAGTGCAGCAAACTCTGTCCAGCAAGGATCTCTGAATGATTCAATGTTGATCTAAATGACTAACGATGATAAATGGAATCCACCTGTGTGTAATCAAGTCTCTGTGTAAATGCTCCTGCACGGTGATCGTCTCAGAGGTCTGTTTAAAGCGCAGAGCGCATCGCGAAGAACGAGGAACACACCAGGCAGGTCCGAGATACTGTTGTGGAGAAGTTTAAAGCTGGATTTGGATACAAAAGGATTTCCCAAGCTTTAACCAAGCACATGATCACTCTGGATGAACTGCAGAGGTCTACAGCTGCGGTGGGAGAATCTGTCCATAGGACAACAATCAGTCGTATGCTACAAAAATCTGATCTTTATAGAAGAGTAGCAAGAAGGAAGCCATTTCTTAAATATATCCATAAAAAGTCTTGCTTAAAGTTTGCCACAAGCTACTTGGGAGACACACCAAACACGTGGAAGAAGGTGCTTTGTTTAGATGAGACCAAGATGACTTCAGAAGTTCCCTGATGACTTCTAAGTGATCCAATGTTGACCTTAATGACTTACAACGAAATAGTGCACCTGTGTGTCATTAAGTCTCAGGTAATGGAGAGATTAAACAATAGATTAATTGGTTAAACTATTCGATATATTTATCATTGAATTAATTTATTAATTAGTTCATTCATTTTCTTTTCTTTTCACTCCATCGAATTTCTTATTTTCATCCACAAATTGTTCGATCAAATCCGATATCGATTTTTGTTGAGAGTAAAGACATTCATGTGTGATTATTCTTTTTCCCTTTTGAGTTGGCGAGTTTTGCAATTCCTCCAAAGCAGGGGTGTCAAACTCATTTTAACTCGGGGGCCACAAGATAGAACAAACATTCTGTCGGGGGCCGGACTAATGAGGATGGAATAATGAAATGGAGAGATGGATGGAAAGAAAGTAAAAAAGAATAAAAGAAGAATGAAAAGGAAAGATGTGGGAAAGAAAGAATGAAATAACAAAAGAAAGAAAAAAGGAAGAATGAAAAGGAAAGATGGAGAGAAAGAAAGAAACAAAGAAAGAACAAAAGAAAGAAAGAAAGAAAAAAGGAATGAAAAGGAACAATGGAGAGAAAGAAAGAAACAAAGAAAGAAAGACTAGTAGATTGAGGAGAAAGAAAAAGAGAGAAAGAGGGAGAGAAAAAGAGACAGGGTGGGACAATGCAAGAGAGAAAGAAAGAGAGATAAAAAAGAGTAAGAGAGAGAGAATGTGAGAAACAAAAGAGATAAAAAGACAAATAGTGAGAGAGGGGGGAAAGAAAGAGAGAAAAATAAATCCAAACGGAAATAGAGAGAGAGAAAGAGGAAAGGAATGGAAGAGAGAAGGGGAGAAAGAGGAAGGGGACACAAGAGAGAGAGAGAGAAATACAAAGAAAAGGAAAAATGGAAGAGAGAGCAAAAGAAGGTAAAAAGACAAAGATAGAGAACGAGACAAAAAGGAACAAAGAAAGAAAAAGAGAGACAGAGCGAATGGAAGAGAAAGGGATAGAAAGAGAGAGAAAGAAAGAAAGAAATACAGTACAGTGTCACTGTGAGAGGCGCCTGGCTTTGGCGAAATCAAGTGGACATATTTCTCACTGCAGCTCGTTTTTCTCTTGCGCTTCCTTCAGCGTTGTCTCGCGGGCCGGATTCAATCCCTTAACGGGCCTGATCCGGCCCGCGGGCCGCCTGTTTGACACCTGTGCTCCAAATGATACCTCAGTGGTCAGGCATCAAACCACCGTGGGTCTTTGAGGATCAGCGGTTTGTGTGGCCCCAGTCAACTGACTACTACGGCCAAATTGATTTTCTCCCCTGGCCTTTTCTCGCTTCTCTCTCTCTCTCTCTCTCTCTCTCTCTCTCTCTCTCTCTCTCTCTCTCTCTCTTTCTCTTTCTTTTTTTAATCAGCTTAGAAAAGCTGATTTTGTGGCCGGGCCGGCACGATCGATGCCTCCGCCGCAGCCGCTTTCCACTTGAGTTGCGTGTTTGAGCGAATAGTTAAGATGAATGAATGACGCCGGAATCGAAAACTTTAAGACCCACTGGATTTTAATGTGGACCCCCTTCAAAAATATGGATCATTTTATTTTTACGTATAAAGCGAACCAGACTATACGTTGCATGGAATAAAAACTACATTAAGGGTTAGGGTGGTACTAAAAACAAATAAATTCCATACAGTGCCCCCTACCTGATTTCTGTGTTTTTGCACATTTCTCATTCACAAAGGTTTCAGATCATCAAACCAATTTTAATATTACACAGGAATGACCCAATGTAATGTACCTTCCACACCTTCTCAAAACTTCTGCCTTTAAACTATCAAAATGTACCGTTTTACCAAATGTTCGAATTAATTATCTGACTCCATCAACCAAACACGACCTACATTCATCCGACAATTGTGCACGCTCGTTTTAAGACAGAAAATGACCAGGAAGGCCGCCATTTCCACACGGGGGCAGATTTTTATTATTCCTGACAGCAGAGTGTAAACAGGAGATGACGACCTGCCCGGGATCATTTATACATTTCAACAAACAAAGCAAAGATATCCTACTATTCCCCTATTGGCTATGTGTCATCTGCATCTAACTTTAGCTTTCTCTTATTGGGTATCTTCTACCCGCATGATGGCGTGTCGGCTCCTCCCATGGGCGTGCCAAGGTAGTGGTTTTGTGCCCAACAATCTCTGGTCGTCCTGTGTCAGCACACCCACGCCTCCTGTTATCAGAACTGTCCTAGACAAAACTGCCATTTATGCATTCCAGACAGCCTGCCCTGACCTTTTATTGTACATTGAACTAAAGCACAGTCAGTGAATATCTTTATTGCATTAAACTGAATACATGTAACTTGTAGTCAATAGTATAAAATCCTTTTATTTCAAATGTCGTGAGGGTCATCAAGATGCTTTTTGGGAAATGTCAGTCGACTCTTTGTGTTCTTTTGTGACAACAGTGGTTTTCCTGCCAGGCAACTTTACCATGGATGCCATTTTTTGGCCAGTGTTTTGTATAAAGTGGGGTCATGGACTCCTGTGTTAGCTGAGGCCAACGAGGCCTGCAGTTCCTTTGATGTTTTCAAGGTTCTTTTGTAACTTCTGAGATGAGCCGTCATCGCACTCTTGGAGTAATCTGAGTTGGTTAACCTCTCCTGCTGCCACGGTTCCCAGTTTTCTCTACCTGCAGATAATGGCTCTGACAGTGGTTCACAAAGGTTTCAGATCATCAAACCAATTCGAATATCTCACAGAGACGACCCAAGGAAATGAAGAATGCATTTTGGAAATGTTGATTTCATTTATTAAGGCACAAAAGAAAATCAAAACCTATCGGGCCGTATGTAAAGAAATAATTTCCCCCAGTCCCTAATTGCGAGTTGGGCCACCTTTGGCAGGGGTAACAGATATCGAAAGGTTTAGGATATTTGTAATCATTGTAATCTTATACCAACTGTGGAGGAATTTTGGCCCATTCTTCTTTGCAAAATGGTTTCTTGATGGGCGGACATTTTCCTTCAGGATCTTCTGGTAAACACCAGAATGAATAATTCCCTCAACCACAGCAAGTTGTCCTGGTCCTAAGGCAAACGAAACATCCCTAAATCAGACTGGAGAGGAAGGTCTAGGTGTACAATCCACAGCCTGCCACTGCTACATATATTCATTTAATTGTGTATAAATGTTGTGTGAGAGTCTGGGCATGAGCTGTGACTGATAGCAGCTCCTTTGCAAGTTATGTCTTTCTGTAAACTGTCACCGTGGCTCTTTTTCCTGTGAGGGCATTACACAAAATAAAAAACACATAAAGCGCTTGCTGGAGCTTAAAGGGATTATAAAAGACCAGAACGTCTAGTGTTCCTCCCAGCAAGCATGTAGATATGTTGCGGAAATTCCATGTTCCCGAGGTAATATAGTCTCAACCTTGACTGATTTGGCTCATTTCCTCTCGAGCTGTGACGTCATTGAATGAAAACCACTCAAAACAATGGCAGGTGACGTTGAAGCAACTTATGAGACACCTCAGAAACGGAAAAGGATTGTAGCGAACAACGATTGCATACAGCTCAAATCGGAACTCTGAAAACTATGTCGCTGGGGGTCTTGTAACTTTTCCATCTTTCCCTTTAGTTACTTTTTAATAGGCGATTCTGGCTTTTCCTTTGTGTTTTTCGACGCGTGTCTTGCAATTGGTATAATATTGTCCAGATGGCTCCCTGTTAGCTTAAGGGTTGCCAAAGGGTTTGAGTTTTCTTTGCTCTCGGTTAGCCCCTTTTAGCAGCCGTTTAGACTGCCATGTCCTTTGATAAATTCCCAGCTGGGTTTATGTCTGTCTCCAGTTATCCTGGCTGCTTACTGCATGTTTTTGGTTGACCAGCCCGATGTTGAACATCCCGGATAGCCCTCTTTAGCAGCCAGCTAGCCTGGCGTGTATATCCGTTTATTCCCTGCCTGGTTCGTGTTTGTTGCCGTAGCTGTTTTCTGTTAATGGTTCCTGGTCACCCTGGCTGCTTACTGCATGTTTTTTGGTTGGGCAGCCTCCAGTTTCCTCTTGGTCTGTCCCTGTTGGTTTAAAACACTTTGAACCTCTCTCTGAGAAAAAATGGAATATACAGATTCAATATATGTATGTAGATCTCATCTCATCTCATCAGCTGCACCGCTTATCCTCAGTAGGGTCGCGAGGATGCTGGAGCCCATCCCAGCAATCATCGGGCAGTGAATCATGTACTATTTTCTTACATTTTTGCACGTTTTAGAATTTGGGTATACCTTTAAGCAACACGAGGAAACCCTGCTTGAATGGAGTGTATCTTGGGCGGGGGAAAAAAAAAACAGGATAGCTCTCCAGCTCCCTCCTGCTCCCCCTTTTGGGGCCGGGGCCAAACCCGAGAGAGTGAGCTCTTAACTGTCAATCTGCGGTAACCCCCGCACCCCCCCTCCCTCTAGTGGCAGTTAGGGAAGCCTGCGGAGTCCCACTAAGCCTCTCAAAGGCCGCCTGGCCTCCTACCTCGAGCCTCATTCACTTCTAATGAGCTGCTCAAGTGTCTGCGGCTCCGCAAGGGTCAACAGCGCATAACTGACACCTCTTAGATTATTATTTTTTGATAAAGTCCTGTTTACATGTTGCTCTCAAAAATATGAAAAATGCAGGTTTCGCTTTTGGATAAAGAAGGTTGTGTCCATCAAAGTCTGATTCCTCATTAGATATACCAAAAAGTTGCGCTTATTTGCATTTATTTACAACATTTGGTACGACTGTCGTCTCTGGTACCATGAATAAAACAGTGTGATCATGAGATAAAATCGAATGCCTTTTCGTACGTCATACATAACCCCTGGTGGTCTAGTGCAGTGGTTCTCAACTGGTCTGAATTGAGGAACCTCCATTTTGTTCGTATTACAAGCCAGAACCCTAAAATGGAAAAAATCACTTTTCAACTGTATCTTATGGAAGAACAAAGCCATAGAACTATTCCCTTTAATGCTCAAAACGCCACATTTTTCAACAAAATCCAAAGCGTTCAACTCCAGTTCTTCCTTCTACATCAGGGGTGTCAAACTCATTTTAACTCGGGGGCCACACAATAGAACAAACATTCTGTCGGGGGCCGGACTAGTAGATTAAAGAGAAAGAAAAAGAGAGATAAAGAAATATGAGAAAGAAGGAGGGAAAAGGAGGGCGGGTCAAAGAAAGACAAAGAGAGAGAGAGGGAGAGAGCGTGAGAAACAAAAGATAAAAAGTCGTGAGAGAGGAGGGAAAGAAAGGGAGAGGAAGAAAGAAATCCAAAGAGAAATAGAAAGACAGAAGGAGAGAAAAGAGAAAAGAAAGCGCAAAAGGTATAAAGAGAAAAGAGAGAAAAGGAAAAAAAGGAAGTTAGAGCAAAAGAGGTTAAAAGACACAGAGAGAGAAAGACAAAGAGCAACAAAGGAAGAGAAAAAGAGAGATACAGAGAGTGAAAGAGACAGAGACGGAGTGGGAGAAAAGGGGTGGGAGAGAGAGAGAGAGAAAAATAAATACAAGTACAGTGTCTTTGTGAGAGGCACCTGGCTTCGGAAATATCAAGTGGACATATTTCAACCTGCAGCTTGTTTTTCTCTCTCGCTTCTCTGAGTGTTGTCTCGCGGGCCGGATTTTCGGCTAAATTCGATGGAATTCACTTAGTTAGATACTTTAAGAAAATAAATCTGCCCCCGTGTGAAAATGCCGGCTATCTTTGTTCATTTTCCCATTAAGAAATGAGCATGCATTGTTGGTAGAATGAAGTTTGTGTTTGGTTAATGGAGTCAGATAACTCATTCGAAATAGCTTTACATGACGTCCCGTTCCCGCCGTTCCTGTAAACAACACTTTCTACCAGGGTGCCCCGACATCGCCCCACAGACCAGTGAATATCTTTTGCATTAAATGTAATTTGTAGTCGATCGTATAAAATCCTTTATAGTCGAATGTATAAAATCCTTCCCGTCTAGAAAAGTGCGAAAGACTCGGAATCAACAGGCGGCTTAGAAAGGCTAACAGCCCGGTTGAAAAGGTTGAGGTGTTTTTCCTCTTAATAGCTCGCCATTTTTACGATCCTCCTTGACATTTCTCTTCATGTCGCGGAAATTCCCGCCTTATGTACTGCCGCGATCTTAAAAGGAGAGAGAGAAATGGCGTCTCGTTTGATGCGCTATTGAATAGTCAACTGTCAATAAAAGCTCAGCCGCCAGCGGAGCTTTATGAAGACGGAGAGGAAAACAGTTCGGGAGGAGAGGCGACGTCGTAAAGCGGAGGCATAAAGAAGCTCCGGCATGCGTGTTTTTATCATCCGGCCGGTTTAAAGGAAGCGCGCTCGGCAAATGGAGGCAAAATGGAGAGCGCGTCGTCTTTGTGTGGGACGTCTTTAGCGAAGCCCCGGGGGAGATTCTATACAACGCCGGTGTCGAAAAGGCGGCCCGCGGGACACTGAGAAAAACGAGCTGCAGTTTTAAGTAGGTCCACTAGATGTCACCCAAGCAGGGCACTGCTCGCAAAGCAACTGGAGTGGGATTTCCATTATCTTGCTGTCTCTCTCACACCCTGTCTCTCTCTCATTCTATCTTGCTCTCACTCTGTCTCTCCAACACTCTGTCTCTCTCTCTATTCCTCTCTTACACACTCTCTCCAACTCTCTCTCTCTCTTACTCTCTTTTTTTTTCTCTTTCTCTCTTAACCTCTATTTTTTTCTATTTCCCTCTTTCTGTTTTTCTCTTTCTCTCTACCACTTTTTCATTCTTTTCCCTGTCTTTCTCTTTCTTTTTTTTCTGTCTTTTCTCACTTTCTTTCTCCTTCTTTTTCAGTCTTTCTCTCTTCCCCATTTCTCTATTGTGCTTTCTTTCTTTCTTTCTCTCTATATCCCCTCTCTCTCTCTCTCTCTCTCTCTCTCTAACTCTCCTTTTTCTTTTTTTCTTTCTCTTTCTCTCTTAACGTCTTTATCTCTTTTTTTTCTATTTCCCCCTTTCTCTTTTTCTCTCTTCCACTCCTTCCTTCTTTTCCCTTTCTTTCTCCCTCTCTTTTTTTCTCTCACTTTTTTTCTTATTCTTTTAAACGCTCTTTCCGTCTTCCTCACTTTCTTTCTCCTTCTTTTTCAGTCTTTCTCTCTTCCCCATTTCTCTAATGTGCTTTCTTTCTTTCTCTCTCTCTATATCTCCCCCCTCTCTATCTCTCTCTCTACCTCTCTTTCTCTCTATCTCTCTATCCCTCTATCTTTCTACCCTGGTTGTTCTAATCTCAGTAAAAAAAAAAAACCTACAATTTCTATTTGTCCTGGGAGCGGTGGCCCTCACAGTCAAATTTCCTTTTTTTTTTTTTTTTTTTTTTTTTTTTTTTTTTTTTGCAGTCACCATATTGAAAATGGGGTGGGTTAAAATTCTCGCTGAGGGCTACTCCCATCATCTGGTGAAATGGTGATTTTATTTCGATTATTTTATTTATTCATTTATTTTTTGTTTACAAATGTGTTTGACACTGCAGTCAACAATAACGTTATTCATTTTATGACAGAGGCTTCGGGCCAGTCAAAACATGATCACAGGCCGTAACTGGCCCCCGGGCTGGACTTTGGACCCGATTGCTCCAAAGTGTTGGTTTATACAACAGTTTATGTGTTTTACCTAATTCTTTAAATCAATAATGATTTTTGAAATGAATAATTCTTTTTTTACCACGCTGGATTGCCCATTATATGTCAATCCAGAACACCAGCTGCGATTTCCCGCACGCACTAAAGAGACGACGTGCGAAAAAAGCGGCTCCGACACCGCGTCGCCATCATTTATTCATCACGGGCGACTTATGGGAGCACGCCTGGCACTTTACTTCCATCCGCCGCCGCATCTTGAACATCAAAAGTCTTCGTTTTTTGTGTGAAGAGACACACAGCGAGTCTGTGTCGGTGCCAAATACCCCCCCTAAAAAAACCAGAGTGGCCACATTTGGCACCACCTTCCCATGCTGCTCTTCTCCACTCGTTTCAATAGCGCTTTAACAGTGTTCTGGTTTCCCGCGTCCCTGCGTCCTAGACGCATCATTTTTGCCGGGGACGCATAGTCTCAAATCAACGTGCGTCCCCAGGACGCAACTTTTTCGACACAAAATTGTCATTATAATTTTTTAACAAAGATTTACCGCACTCCAAACTTTCCGACAGGCAGATCCGCCATTGTTGTTTTGGTCTCGCGGTTTTCGTCTGCACGCCGATCTCGGCCAACGAGATCTCGTTGCTTCGAGATGACGTCATCGTTGTGGTGCTTGTCGTGGATTTAAGGTGAACATCGACACAAAATTGGTCATTTCTTCAGTGTCTGTAATAAGTCGAAACTTAATGCAGAAAGTGATAGCAACGGCAATAATTCCGGCACGAAAAAACGGCGGAGAAATTCTTCTGTAGATCGCGAAGGCAAGGAAAACACGCGTGTTGAAGCAAACGATTCGACAAAAGAAAAAAACAAAAGAATACTCTTAGCAAGAAAAGGACTTTTCTGCCAAAATGGACTCAATTATATTCCTGGTGACGCTATGAGGAGGCACTATGATGACTATTTTTGCACCAAATGCATATTGCACAAACCCTACAATACCAAACTGTATGTAACATCCTATATGCCGACATTTCTTGGGTAAATTTTGTGTAAATTATAACTAAAACCTTATCCTCCTTGTTTTATAACCTTATCTTCTTGGCTTTTTTACCTCACTGTGAATGTGTGACACTGGAGTGTCATGCCCAATCTCGTTGTCACAATATGTTAACCCATTTTGTAACAATGACAATAAAGGTGTATTCTATTCTATTCTATTCTATTTTATTCTATTCTATTCTATTCTGTAATGGATTGGACCTTAAGAAGGCATTACAACTGTGACGGGACAGCAAACCACGAAGAATATACGAACTGAAAAATCTGAAGTGATAACTGATTTTTATTACCAATTAACTGTGATGATTAAAACGGAATGAATATATAGATTTATATTATATGTTTGTCGCTGATTTTCAATTTCAACCCTGATAACACTAAATTTTGGGGACCCATAGATCTCTGTTGGGACCAGTGTTCCCTCTAAGCTGCGCGCGTGCGCAATTGCGCACTGCCCGCACATTCTCAGCGCACAAGAAAATCTAGCCAGCGCACAAAAATGAGGGCTCAAAATTACTAATGAAGAAGCGGCTTAAGTCAAAGTTAGAGTGCATGAAGGTAAAAATACACGGGTTCCCCCGACGTTGTGTCCTAAATTTTGAAGTCGAGTCGAAGTAGAACGAAGTTGAGTAAAGTCAGTAGAGTTTGTCGAGCACCGGCTTCTTCGGCTCGGCTCACTAAAAGGAACCGGCTCTTCAGGTTGTTTTTGCTTCTTTAATCCCAACATGACCAAATATTATGTAAAACGATGCACAACATAGAATAGAATCTACCTTTATTGTCATTGTTACAAAATGAGTTAACATATTGTGACAACGAAATTGGGCATGACACTCCAGTTTTACACATTCACAGTGAGGTATGAGCCAAGAAGATAAAGGAACAGAGTAGATAAGGTTATAAAACAAGGAGGATAAGGTTATAGTTATAATTTACATGGTATTTACACAAGAAATGTCGGCATGTGGTATGTTACATACAGTGTTATAGTGATACCGTTGGTATCGTAAGGGTTGTGCAATATTGCATTTGGTGCAAAGTCATCATAGTGCAAAAAAATGAACTTAAAACATGAATAGAACAAAAAAGAAAAAAATACCAAAATGAAAAAGTAGTGAAAAGCTGAGAAAAAAAGAAACAAAAGGAAGAGAAAAAAAGAAGGAAAAATTTAGAAAAAAAGCCTGAAAAAAAGAAAAGAAAGAAATGTAGGAAAAAGTAAATAGAGAACAAAAAGAAAAAAGTAACAGCTCGGAAACAATGAGATTTTTTTTTAAAGGAATTAAAAAAAAAAAGTTGAAATAAAACACGGAGAAAAGAATAAAAAGTGTGTTTCCAATGATATCAAGTGAATCTTGTTGCCAACATTGTACTTCCACAAAAAAATGTAATTAAATACAGTTGTGTAGCGTGCAACCGACTCAATAAGCCCCCCAAAATGTTAATATTATGCGACAAAATATATCAGGAAATAAAAAGAAATGGATATCTTGCAAAAACAAACGACGTTTGTAGGCAATCGTACATGAGTCAATTCATTCAAAAGAGAAAAATCATTTTGCATTGCCGGAAACTCAGCAAAATGTAACTTGATGTCAAGTTTTGGACATGTTTGATAATGAATTATCTTGCCACACTTGGGATTACGGTTGTTCACTGTTGTTTCAAGCGTAGCTCACCGACTTTGTGTGAACGCTCAGACCCGTAAGGAAAATTACAGGGAACATTGGTTGGGATGAATAGAATTTTGAGCATGCGAGTCCCCGGGACCCATCACTTTTCACACAAAATGAAGACTGTTTTAATACAGCAAATCCGCCTTGAATTATAAATCGGCGCTGTCAACACGCTCTCGCTCGATCGCTGCGACTGCGACGTCTAATCAATTAAACAGTTTATCCGGTGCAATCTGCTCTCCGGCTCCGCCGAGATGATGATCCGTACGTTTATTTTTTAATCCCGGAAAAAAAACTCCCGACGTTTTGTCTTTGATCCGAGTGAGACTAAGTGAATAAATCGGCTGTGCCGGTGGGTTTTTAATTGTTGTGTTTTGGGGTTTTCCCCTCTTCTTCACTGCGGCCGTGACATCGTCTCTCCTCGATTATGTCACGAAACGAAGAACCTGACGTATGTCGTATTTCTATTTCTTTGTGTCCTACTGACTGTTTAACTTCATGAGCTCATTATTATTGAGGTATTCGTTGAGGACTCATCTCATCTCATCTCATTAGCCGTACCGCTTATCCTCAGTAGGGTCGCGGGGGGCTGGAGCCCATCCCAGCCATCTCCGGGCAGTGGGCAGGGGACACCCTGAACTGGTTGCCAGCCAATCGCAGGGCACACAGGGACAGACAACTCATTCGCTCATTCACACCTAGGGACAATTTGGACCGGCCAATTCACCTGAAATGCATGTCTTTGGAATGTGGGAGGAAACCGGAGTGCCCGGAGGAAACCCACGCAAGCACGGGGAGAACATACAAACTCCGCACAGAAAGTCTGGAGCTGGATTTGAACCCACAACAGGTTCCCATGACATAAATGTGCCGCACAAGCGCTAACCACTGCGCCGCCGTGCTGCCCCCGTTGAGGACTGAACCACTGAATTTGTTTTACTGATTTATTTAGACACACTTCTTCTTGTTGCCATAGTTGTTTGTCATCCACAACTGAGCTTGGGTTACAGTACAGTGTCAAGTCATGTTTATTTGGGACGCCCTTAATCACTAGGAGTCTCAAAGGCCGGTGCAGACCAAAGACTATTATGACACCATCCCCTGATCTAAAACCTACATGAGGGCAAGGGAAAACTCAATAACCTCAAGTCAAATCATGTTTATTTGTATGGACCTTTATCACAATGAGGGCGGCACTAACCACAGACTATTGCAAACTACAGACTAATATTTATTTATATCTCTCTCTCTCTCTCTCTCTCTCTCTCTTTCTCTTTCTCTTTCTCTTTCTCTTTCTTTCTTTCTCTTTCTTTCTTTCTCTTTCTTTCTTTCTCTTTCTTTCTTTCTCTTTCTTTCTCTTTCTTTCTTTCTTTCTTTCTCTTTCTTTCTTTCTTTCTTTCTTTCTTTCTTTCTCTTTCTTTCTTTCTTTCTTTCTTTCTTTCTTTCTTTCTTTCTCTTTCTTTCTTTCTTTGTTTCTTTCTTTCTTTCTTTCTTGGTTTCTTTCTCTTTTTTTCTTTCTTTCTTTCTTTCTCTTTTTTTCTTTCTTTCTCTTTCTTTCTTTCTTTCTTTCTTTCTTTCTTTCTTTCTCTTTCTTTCTTTCTTTCTTTCTCTTTCTTTCTTTCTTTCTTTCTCTTTCTTTCTTTCTTTCTTTCTCTTTCTTTCTTTCTCTTTCTTTCTTTCTTTCTCTTTCTTTCTTTCTCTTTCTTTCTTTCTCTTTCTTTCTTTCTTTCTCTTTCTTTCATTCTTTCTCTTTCTTTCATTCTTTCTTTCTCTTTCTTTCTCTCTTTTTTTTTTCTTTGTCCCGCCCTCTCTCCCTTTCCCTCCCTATTTCTCTTATTTCTTTATCTCTCTTTTTCTTTCTCTTTAATCTATTAGTCCGGACCCCAACAGAATGTGTGGCCCTCGAGTTAAAATGAGTTTGACACCCCTGATCTAGTTACATTTCTCTTTCTCTTTTCCACCCCTTTTCTCCCTCTCTGTCTCTTTCACTCTCTGTGTCTCTCTTTTTCTCTTCCTTTCTTGCTCTTTGTCTCTTTCTCTCTCTGTGTCTTTTTAACTTCTTTTGCTGTAACTTCCTTTTTTCCTTTTCTCTCTTTTCTCTTTCTCCCTTCCTACCCTTCGCGTTTTCTTTTCTCTTTTCTCTCTTTCTGTCTTTCTTTTTCTCTTTGGATTTCTTTCTTCCTCTCTCACGACTTTTTCTTCTATCTCTTTTATTTCTCACGCTTTCTCCCTCTCTCTCTTTGTCTTGCCCTCTCTCTTTTTTCCCTCCCTCTTTATCTTATTTCTTTATCTCTCTTTTTCTTTCTCTTTAATCTACTAGTCCGCCCCCCGACAGAATGTTTGTTCTATCGTGTGGCCCCCCGAGTTCAAATGAGTTTGACACCACTGCTCTAGAACTATGGTTTACTCTGTTATCGTTGCTATTGTTATATCATAACTGTTATTATTAACATTATTACACTTGTTGTTATTATCATTGGTGTATTTAATAGGGAAGATGAAGGGGTAGGGAATAGAAGCATTGGCTTCTTACTGCCCCTTTTCGAACATATTATGTAACATTATTTTGTTGTCGAGTTATTGTTTTTTGTTTTTATTTTAATGTTCAAATAAAGTTTTCATTCCTTCATTATGTGGCTTTTAACGGGGAAAATATTCTACTTTTAATGTTTTAAGGCACGGGTGTCAAACAGGCGGCCCGCGGGCCGGATCAGGCCCGCTCGGGGGTTGGATCCGGCCCGCGAGACAAGGCTCAGAGAAGCGCAAGAGAAAGAGAGCTGTAGGTTGGAATAGGTCCACTTGATGTTGCCAAAGCCTGGTGCCTCTCACAAACGCTTCACTTGGATTTCTCTCTCTCCAATTTCTCTTTCTCTCTCTCTCTTCCTCCATTTTTCTCTCACTCTCTCTAACTCTCTCTCTTTCACTCTCTGTGTCTTTTTTCTCTTTCTCTGTTCCTTTTTGTCTCTATCTCTCTGTCTTTTTACCTTCTTTTGCTCTCTCTCCATTTTTTTTCCTTTACTCTCTTTCTCTCTCTCTCTTGCTTTCCCCTTCTGTCTTTCCCCTTTTTCTCTTTCTCTCCTTCTCTCCTCTTTTTCTCTCTTTCTGTCTCTCTTTGGATTTCATTCTTTCTCTTTCCCCCTCTCTTACTATTTCTGTTTTTATCTCACGCTCTCTCTCTCTCTCTCTCTCTCTCTGTCCGTCTCTCTTTCTCTCTTTCTCTTATTTGTCCCACCCTTTCTCTCCCTATCTTTTCTCTCATTTCTTTCTCTCTTTTTTTTCTTTCTCTCTAATCTACTAAACCGGCCCCCGAGAGAATGTTTGTTCTATCGTGTGGCCCCCGAGCTTAAACGAGTTTGACACCCCCGTTTTAAGGACATGTCAAAAGAGGAACACTTAGAAGAAGCTACCGGCGTCATATAATGGAAACTTGAACCGGGTACTGAGACCCGGAGAGTCCAGAAGGACTCTGGTGGAGAGTGAAGGATTGTGGGAAATGTCTGGAATCAATTAAGTGACGGAGCTGGAGTTGCTCGCATTCTTGAGAGAGCAAAAAAAATAATAATAAAAGAAAATAGAAGATGACTGCACCAAGGTTGTGTAGGCTGTGTTTACAAGTTGTAGCTCTTGTGAAAACACTCACACGCAGGAGAGAAGGAAAAGAGAAAAAAAAAGACGGGTTAGGATCAAAAAGTTCATGTTTGTCTGAATCGAAAATCGACCCCACGGAGTCGAGTTGCAGCCGGGTGAGCGTGACCTCTGCGACACCAAGGTCAAAGCTCGCTCGCTCGAACTCTGTTGTGCTCTCACGCTTTCTCTTGCGCTCTCTCGCATTCTCTCGCTTTCTTTCACGCTTTCTCTCGCGCTTTCTCTCTGGCATTCTCCCACATTCTCTTGCATTCTCTTATTTTCTCTCATATTTTCTCGCTTTCTCTCACATTCTCTCGCGCTCTCTTACATTCTCTCACATCTTGCGTTCTTTCGCATTCTCTCGCTTTCTGCCTGTCTTTCTCGCTTTCTGTTGCTTTTTCTCTCTTTCTCTCGCTGTCTCTCGCTTTCTCTCGCTTTCTCTCGCATTTCTCTTGCTTTCTCTTGTGTTCTCTCGCTTTCTCTTGCATACTCTTCCTTTCTCTTGCGTTGTCTTAAGTTGTCTCGCTTTCTCTTGCTTTCTCTCGCATTTTTGTTGCGTTCTTTCAAATTCTCTTGCGTTCTCTCCCCTTTTCTTGTGCTCTCTCGCTTTGTCTTGCATTCTCTCGCATTCTCTTGCATTCTCTTGTTTTCTCTCATATTTTCTCGCTTTCTCTCACATTCTCTCGCGCTCTCTTACATTCTCTCACATCTTGCGTTCTTTCGCATTCTCTCGCTTTCTGCCTGTCTTTCTCGCTTTCTGTTGCTTTTTCTCTCTTTCTCTCGCTTTCTCTCGCTTTCTCTCGCATTTCTCTTGCTTTCTCTTGTGTTCTCTCGCTTTCTCTTGCATACTCTTCCTTTCTCTTGCGTTGTCTTAAGTTGTCTCGCTTTCTCTTGCTTTCTCTCGCTTCCTCTCGCATTTCTGTTGCGTTCTTTCACATTCTCTTGCGTTCTCTCCCCTTTTCTTGTGCTCTCTCGCTTTGTCTTGCATTCTCTCGCATTCTCTTGCATTCTCTTGCTTTCTCTCACATATTCTCGCTTTCTCTCACATGCTCTTGCGCTCTCTCACATTCTCTTGCGTTCTTTCGCGTTCTCCAGTTTTCTGCCGGTCTTTCTCGCTTTCTGTTGCTTTCTCTCGCTTTCTCTTGTGTTCGCTCGCTTTCTCTTGCGTTGTCTTAAGTTGTCTCACTTTCTCTTGCTTTCTCTCGCTTTCTCTCGCATTTTTGTTGCGTTCTTTCACATTCTCTTGCGTTCTCCCCCCTTTTCTTGTGCTCTCTCGCTTTGTCTTGCGTTCTCTCGCATTCTCTTGCGTTCTCTCGCTTTCTCTCGCATATTCCCGCTTTCTCTCACATTTTCATGTGTTCTCTCACATTCTCTTGCGTTCTCTCGTACTCTCATGTGTTTTTTCGCGTTCTCCCGCATTCCGCCGGTTTTTCTCGCTTTCAGTTGCTTTTCTTCGCTTACTCTCACTCTCTCTCGCTTTTTCTTGTGTTCTCTCGTTTTCTTTTTCATACTCTTGTTTTCTCTTGCATACTCTCGCTTTCTCTTGCGTCGTCTTAAGTCGTCTCGCTTTCTCTTGCTGTTTTTTGCGTTCTTTCACATTCTCTTGTGTTATCTCGTTGTATCTCGGTTGACAGGTATGCATTTCGGCATTTTCAAGGACTTCAAGCACCCGCAGGGAACCTGATGAGAGACGGCGCTACATTAACCGCGCAAAAAAATACCGTATTTTCCGCACTATAAGGTTATAGGGCGCACCCCCAAAAAATGGTTTTTGGTCCTATATTTTCCATACATAAGGCTCACCGGATTATAAGGCGCTACAATGGGAATGTCGACAAAACAGTCAGATAGTTCAGTCCAACTTATTACCCCCTTAACATTCCCAAAGCTTGCAAAGACGCAAATACGTGTCGAGAACACGTACGGACACAGTGTCTGTACGATGTCACTTAAAGTTCCAAATATCATTCGGAAGGTTAAAGTCTTGGGATTCAAGAAATGCCAACCATTCCTTAGTTTCTATGTTCTTTTTCGCTCGCACCTTTACTGTGCATATGACAATAAACACTTGGAATTGAGTTTAATTTAAAAATAGATATCACAGAAACATCGAGATCAGTCTGAAACAAGATACAGGGAAAATATATAGCCGGAGTAGCTCACCGAAATCGTTGTGTTCAATGATAATGAGCAACCATGGTCCTCTTATATGCGTGAGTGTAGTAAATCCAAGAGAGTAAAATATTTACAAATACAGTACAGAATAGTAAAATACTGTTTCCTCTATGCCGTAGTTCAACCTAACATGCTATTCACATTCATCTTTTTCGGCCAATTGCAGGCTTTGTTTTGTCCCTTTAGCCTATGCAAGCCTGTAAATGATAAAAAGGATCCGCCCCCTTTACCTCCGAATAACTTTAGCCAATAGTGATCGATTCAACTGATGATTGACACATCTTTTTCGGCCAATTGCAGGCTTTATTTTGCCCCTTTTTCCTATGCGAGCCTGTAAATGATAAAAAGAATCCGCCCCCTTTACCTCCGATTAACTTTAGCCAATAGCGATCGATTCAGATGATGATTGACACATTGGTTAGCCAATGAAACGCCGGTATATAAATCCCAGCATACACCACGGACGACTTCGCCTTCGGGGGAAAATCGAGTCGGCGGCTGCTTGCCTTAGTTGCAAGACTTTGCGACTTAATATTGATCCATATACAAGGCGCACTGTATTATAAGGCGCATGGTCAGCTTTTGAAAAAAAATAAAGGCTTTTAGGTGCGCCTTATAGTGCGGGAAATACGGTATATAGAAAATCCCGGCGCCGCCGTCACTGTAGCAACAGCGCGTCATTAAGCGCCACATTCTCCGATTTACTGGCTGTTAATCAGGGAAGGAAAACAGATGGCCCGCGGGGAAAGCGCGCTGCAGAGACCCAAACGTGTAGCAGAGTGCCATGGCGCTTTCATGCGTGGTGATCCGTCATTCATCACACGCTGCGGCGCACGGCTGCAGCCGGCCCCGAGGAACCCAACGCGCCGCGCGTTATCAAGCCGCGCTCTCGCAATTAGATCCGAGTCGTCGGGGCTTTTTACTGATTAGCGGCCAAAACGGCGCGGGGGGAGAAAAAGGGGACTTCTGACACCTTTGAAAGGGAGATCGTTTCGCTATTTCAATCTCGTGTGTGCGGTGCAGGGTGCGAACACCCTTTTCGTGGGAATTCGGGCGCTTTTTATGATGATCTGCATTTCTATAGCGCTTTTCAAGTCAATGACTTCCCAAAGGGCTTTACAATGTGCTCCACATTTCCCAATAGCGGCCTTGTATTACAGCCATGTAAGACGCTAACCTGCTTATTGGGGGTATTAGGGGTTCAGTGTCTTACCCAAGGACACTTTGACATGTAACACGGACGAGCCGGAGTTCGAACTGGGATCCCTTGATCCCAAGACGAGCGCTCTACCTCTTGAGCTACTGAATGAAAGATTTTTTGTGCCACTAGGAGGCACTAAAAGAAATTGCGAACTAGCCCTTTAAAGGTACAAGAAACTTTCATTTCAGTACATGATTTGAATGCTAAGCAAATAGACTGTATTTAATTTACATTGTTAACTCTACACAAGGTGAATCAAGGAAGCAAGGTTTTGAGTGCTCTAAGGAGAGTGATGAGCAACGAGAGTATGAGTATGGATGTTAAGAGGGGACTGTATGAGAGTGTGATTGTGCCGACTGTGTTGTACAGTGCAGAGACTTGGAGCCTGAACGCAGACTTAAGAAGGAAATTAAATGTTTTTGAGATGAAGTGTTTGAGGAGTATGTTAGGAGTGACAAGATTGGATAGATTGAGAAATGAAATTGTGAGAGACAGAACTGGAGTAGTAGTAGAACTGAGCAAGCGTGTGGATAAGAGAGTACTCGGTTGGTTTGGACACATGGATGAGGAGCGGATGTTGAAGAGGATCTACAGAGCAGAAGTCAATGGAAGGAGACCAAGAGGAAGGCCGCCATTGACGTGGACGGATGGTGTTATGAGTGCACTGCAGGAAAGAGGTCTAAATATTAATGGAAGTTAGAGCTCTTGTTGGTGATAGGAAGGAAGGAGTGGAGAGTTGTTGTGAAAGGATCGTGGGATGTTTGGACGCGTTCTATGATGCGGCAGGGGTAAACCAGTGAAAGCTGTCGGGCCCTGCTGTTGAACAAAAGAGTGAAATGAAATGAAATGAAATGATCTGCATTTCTATAGCGCTTTTCAAGTCAATGACTTCCCAAAGCGCTTTACATTGTGCTTCACATTTCCCAATAGCGGCCGTGATCTGTGCAGCCATGTAAGGCGCTAACCTGCTTATTGGGGGTATTGGGGGTTAAGTGTCTTACCCAACAACACTTCGGCATGTAACACGGACAAGCCGGGATTCGAACTGGGATCCCTTAATCCTAAAACGATCGCTCTACCTCCTGAGCTACTGCCGCCCCATTTTTATTTGTATAGCCCTTAATCACAAAGAGTCTCAAAGGGCTTCACAGGTTATTACACAGACTATTTTTTTCAGACTATTATGACACCATCCCCTGATCTGGAACCAACATGAGGGCAAGGAACAACTCAAAAAACCTCAACATGAGGAAAATGAAGAACCGCTGGAACTACACCTGAGGAGAGTGATATGTTTATAATATTTAGAACTGAAGGTCCAAGGACCCCAAAAAGACCTTTAATAAGCGAACCTGGAAGCGGGTCGAACAGGCAAGTCGTCGATTTGGCCGTATTCACCACCTGTTTAAGATTATCGAGTGACAGTTCACTAAAACGGGACAAATTCCCTGGACAGCCACCATGCCGTGCATCTATAGATTTCAGCCCTTTAGTATGTGTTGTATTGATACTTCTTTAGCAATTTCTTCCTGTATGCATTGAATCTTCTTATTAAAGAAGACCATTAAGTCATGGGCTGAATGGGTGGAACTATCTGGGATAATCTAATGCCTTGTAAGCGATGCTACAGTGTCGAAAAGGACTTTGGGATTGTTCTTTTGTGACGCAATCACCTTCGAAAGGTATGCTGATTTTGCCGAGGCAAGGGCCGCTTTATACTTTATATAAATTGATTTATATTATATTAATTTATTCATCTCATCTCATCTCATCAGCCGTACCGCTTATCCTCATTAGGGTCGCGGGGGGACTGGAGCCCATCCCAGCCATCTCCGGGCAGTGGGCAGGGGACACCCTGAACTGGTTGCCAGCCAATCGCAGGGCACACAGGGACAGACAACTCATTCGCTCATTCACACCTAGGGACAATTTGGACTGGCCAATTCACCTGAAATGCATGTTTTTGGAACGTGGGAGGAAACCGGAGTGCCCGGAGGAAACCCACGCAACCACGGGAAGAACATACAAACTCCGCACAGGAAGTCTGGAGCTGGATTTGAACCCACATTAATTTATTTTTATAACCATGTCTTTAAATGATGAAGTTGTACATGTGCTGCCTCTGTTAGCACAATTACCTTTTAAATTGCTATATATTCTCTGTTTACATCCATGACTACTTCTACAAACAGTGAGCGCAAAACCCGAAAAAAGGCTTTTTTTTAAATTTTTGTCCTCTGGGACTACGCTTCTTTATATGTTACTGCATCGAATGAGTGAATAAATAAAATATTCTACTTTTTAAGGACACCTTAAACAACGCACCCCACCTTTTAAAAAAAAAAAGGGAAAAAAGAAAGAGACTGTCCTCTGGGTCAGCTTGAGCAAAAAGTTGTCCTTCTTTAAGAGCTTCACGGAGAAAGAAGAGATATGAGGAGAGCGCTGAGAGCTAATGAGCTGGATTTTGCCGGAGACTTGGCATTCCGCTCATCTCGCGAGCCGGCTCCAGAGCGCTTCCTGTCTGCGCCCTCAAGCAGGAGTAAATGAGGGCTGGGTGCTGATGGGGGGGACGCAGGGGGGGAGGACAAGAGAGGAGGAGGCGGATAGGGTGTTGCAAGCAAAACAACAGAGGAAGGAGAAGAAGGAGGAGGGAGAGCGCTCCAAATCCAATGCCAGGACGCCATGTTCTCGCTGCCTGCGTTTCCATGGCGATGGGGTAATTCTGGCGAGTAAGGAAATTTCATTCACCCCCGTTAAGAGGCGGGGGAAGAGGAAAGAAACACAGGAGATGAAAATATTAACGCCAGGAAGGGGAAGACGCATGACAGGAATCGGACACGGGAGAGAAAAAAAAAACCTTCGTGCCCATGAAGTTGTTTACGTTCCTCTTTTGCAACGATGCTGGGGTTTGCACCTTCTTACAAGCCGACCCCGCCTCACCCCGAAAGCCCCGCAGGTACACGCTTCAGAACAAAGACCGGCACTGTTAACTGGTCACTCTGTAAAAACGGGGGTGCATTTATTTTAGAGGGGGGAGTCCGGTCCAACACCCAACCCCTAAGACAGACTCAAGATCACACATTTACTGTAAGTAACTAAAGATTGAGTGCACCCCAAGAACAATTGAGAGACAATTAGAGCGCCATTAGAGCATTGGGGCGGCAGTAGCTCGTCTTGGGATCAAGGGATCCCAGTTCGAATCCCGGCTCCTCCGTGTTACATGTCAAAGTGTCCTTGGGTAAGACACTGAACCCCTAATCCTCCCAATAAGCAGGTTAGCGCCTTACATGGCTGCAAGGCCGCTATTGGGAAATGTGGAGCACATTGTAAAGCGCTTTGGGAAGTCATTGACTTGAAAAGCGCTATATAAATGCAGATCATTTCATTTCATTTCATCACCTTCGTCAGTGGTTCCCAAAGTGGGCTGTACTGCCCCCCTGGGGGCGGTGAGGAAGACCGGGGATGTAGGGGGCATTAGGGGGGCGGCAGTCCAAATTCAGAAGTTTGAACGTTTGTCTGAACATTTGCACACAACACGTGATGGAGTTTTAGCCAACCACAATTGTTACTTTTTGAGCAGGGTTGGGTAGGGTTACTTTAACTGGATTACTTTCAATTACTTTTGATTACTCCAATACCAAATGTGCTAAAAAAAGACAAAAGAAACTAAATATGAATAAAATGATGACTCACAACACGTGGTAAGCTTTCTCTCCTGGCTTTGATCTTCGGCAAAACTAACATAAAATGTGACAGAAACAAAATGAAAATAAATCCAAACAGCTTGCCAACATCATTTTTGCTGTTCCGTTACTCCCCAAGCCTGCACAAAATTGAGTAATTTTATTCATATTTAGTTTATTTTGTCTTTTATTAGCATATTTGGTATTAGAGTAATCCAAAAGTAATTGAAAGTAATCCAGTTAAAGTAACCCTACCCAACCCTGTTTTTAAGTTTTAAAAGCGCCGACCAATCAGATAGATAGATAGATAGATAGATACTTTATTCATCCTTCTAGGGAAATTTAAACCTCCAGCAGTATCCTTGTATTGAAAATAAAACAATAATAAAGGAAAAGGAATATAATACATAAATATCCAATGTAACATGTTGCTATAGAGTATTTAAATAGTGCTACATAAAATACACACTGTAATGAAAATAGTGTAATATGCAAATGTGGGGATGGGGTTTAATGTGGGCTTTTACTCCCCCGGGTGGAGTTAAAGAGCCTCATGGCATGAGGAAGAAATGATCTCCTCAGTCTGTCTGTGGAACAAGACTGTGACAGCAGTCTGTCACTGAAGCTGCTCTTCTGTCTGGAGATGATGCTGTGTAGTGGACGTGATGAATTGTCCATGATTGACCGCAACTTTTTCAGTGCCCGTCTCTCAGCTACAGTTGTCAGGCTGTCCAGCTCTGTGCAAGTTTTAAAAATTCCACAAACCATTAAACGCAGTTCAAAGTTTGCAAGCACCGCACTATGCCACACCCACAGTGTGAGCTCATTGAGTGTCATGGCGTACTCCGTAAACATAGTCCCAGAGTCAACAAACAAGAAGGAAACGAAGCTTGCGCTGAAGGAGGACAGTACATCACTTGTTTGGACCTATTTTGGTTTTGACGAAGCTGACGTGGTACAGAAGAAAACGCCCGTTGCAGAATTTGCTTTCGCATAGTCGCTAGGTCCAGAGGAAACACAAGTAAACCGTACCAGCACCTTAAAAATGGTCACATATCAAAATACACGGCATGTCAAAAAGCATTACAAGTAAAAGACGGAGAAGGTGCATCTACAAGTGTACTGAGAGGTGAACAACAACCTATTGTGTTTGAAGTTGTGAAAAATGGGTCAGGCAACCATTAGAGTTGTCTGCCCTGGTGTCCGCTAACTTTTTGTCAGGAGTTTTAGACACTGATATTGAATATGTAAATGTTTATGCAGTCTTGTTTAACTTATATTTCATTACAAAAGACAGGCTTTAATTTGTTGTTTGTTATTTTAATCAATCTCCTCCCGAGTCTTAACAATAAAATATGAAAATTGGGGTTTGTTTTGGGCTCTGTCCTGTTAGTTGGTCGGGCTCGGGCTGGATCCGCGGGTCGGGTCGGGCTGGATCTTTCATGCACGACCTTACCTGTCTAGTCCACACCAACTTCATCATTCAAATATGTGTTTTGTTTGGGAAGGGGGCATTTTCTTATTCTTTTCTTTTAATCCAATCATTCACCGTGAAGAGCATCTCTCTTTTGCGTCAGCTATATTTTCTCTTGTTTTGCCCAGGGTGGTGTGGGCAAACAAAAACGCGGGGACGTTTGGCACTCGTCTGTACATCCAAGAGCACGCGACGTGGCGCGTGCCTCTTTGTGGCTAAGCGAGGTTGACAAGTGCACCGGCTTTGACCAAGCCGTCGCTGCAGCTGACCTGACACTTGCCGTGCACTCACATGTGCACGCCTCCTCCATCCCCGGTTTCGTGTTGCTGCGAATGCTCAAGCTTGCATGCGCAGATGCTTGTTCCACTCCAAAAATGTTACTACTGTCGCCACCTAGAGGGTTTATGAAGCGGCTGGGGTTTATAAGGCTTAATATCAGAGGTGTGCAAACCGCTGATCATGGGCCATAGGTTTTTTCATCAGGCCCGCCAAACGAATGAGGTAAAAATATATTGACAATATACAAAAGTCAATTCCATTGAAGTTGGGAAAAAGTTTAAAATGTCAGTAAAATTAGAATAGAATGACTTGCAAACCTTTTCTAACCCATATTTAAATGAATACACCACAAAGACAAGATTATCCATGTTCAAACTCATAAACTTTATTTCCATAAGCAAATAATGATAAACTTAGAATTTTATGATTGCAACAAGTGCCAAAGTAGTTGGGAAAGGGGCTTCTTCACCATTGTGTTACATCACCTTTCCTTTTAATAACACTCAATAAACGTTTAGGAAGTGAGGAGACTAGTTGTTGAATCGTTGATAGTGGAATCCTTTCCCATTCTTGCTTTATGTACAGCTTGAGCTGTTCAACAGTCCGGGGTCTCCTTTGTCTTATTCTGCGCTTTATAATGCGCCACACATTTTCAATGGGAGACAGGTCAGGACTGCAGGCAGGCCAGTCAAGCACCCGCACCCTCTTACTACGAAGCCACGCTGTCGTGAGACGTGCAGTGTGTGGCTTGGCATTATCCTGCTGGAAGAAGCAAGGGCGCCCATGGTAAAGATTCTGTTTGGATGGCAACATACTTTGTTCCAAAACCTGAATGTACTTTTCTGCATTAATGGTGCCTTCACAGATGTGCAGGTTACCCATTCCTTGGCCACTCATGCACCCCCATACCATCACAGATGCTGGCTTTTGCACTTTGCGTGCATAACAGTCTGGGTGGTTCTGTTCTTCTTTGGACCGGAGGACACGACGTCCACAATTTCCAAACACAATTTGGAAAACTGACTCATCAGACCACAGAACACTTTTCCACTTTGTATCAGTCCATTTTAGATGGGCTCGGGCCCAGAGAACCCTGCGGCGTTTCTGGATGTTGTTGATGAATGGCTTACGCTTTGCAACATAAAGTTTTAACCCACACTTACGGATATAGCGTCGAACTGTATTGACTGACAGTGGTTTTCCAAAGTGTTCCTGAGCCCATGTGGTGATGTCCTTTACACATTGATGTCGGTTCTTAATGCAGTACCGCTTGAGGGCTCGGAGGTCACGGGCATTCAATAATGGTTTACGGCCATGCCGTTTACGCACAGTGATTTCTCCAGATTCCCTGAACCTTTTCACAATATTATGGACTGTAGATGATGATATCCCTAAATTCCTTGCAATTGTACTTTGAGGAATGTTGTTTTTAAACTGTTCAACAATTTGCTCACGCAGTTGTTCACAAAGAGGTGAACCTCGCCCCATCCTTGCATGTGAATGACTTAGCTTGTTCGGGTCTCCCTTTTTTATACCCAGTAACAACTCTCACCTGTTGCTAATTCATCTGTTCACCTGCAAATAGTTGGTTGATTTCCATTCATCCACTTTCTGAGTAGTTATTGACACCTGTCCCAACTATTTTGGCACGTGTTGCTGTCATCAAATTACAGAGTTGATGATTTTCTCCCAAAACAATAAAGTTTATGAGTGAAGACAATAAATATGTTGTCTTTGCTGTGCATTCATTTAAATATGGGTTGAAAAGAATTTGCAATTTACTTGGATCAATTTTTATTTGCAATTAACACACTTTCCCAACTTCATTGGAATTGAGTTTTGTATATGATAGGAGGAGATCATTTCTTCCTCATGCCATGAGGCTCTTTAATTCCATCCCCACACCCCATTTTCATATTACCCTATTTTTATTACAGTGTGTATTTTATGTAGCACTATTTAAATAATCTATAGAAAAACATTCTATTGGGTATTTTTGTATTCTATTTCTTTTATTTTATTATTTTCTTTTTCAACACAAGGATACTGCTGGAAGTGTGAATTTCCCTACGGGGATGAATAAAGTATCTCTCTCTCTCTCTCTCTCTCTCTCTCTCTCTCTCTCTCTCTCTCTCTCTCTCTCTAGACATCTATCTAGACATCTATCTAGACATCTATCTAGACATCTATCTAGACATCTATCTAGACATCTATCTATCTTATAGTAAATAAAGCACTACTGATAAACGTGTTTTTGTTGGTGCCAACTTTGTCCCCAGTATCCCTTTGTGTGTGTCTACATTTTTTTAAATCCAGAAATACAAAGTAATACAAAATTACTACAAAACTTAGAATAAAATATAGTGCTTAAAACAGGGTCCTCATATCTTAATTTGCCTTCAATCTGAAAAGAGAAAACGTACTATACAAATATCCCCATAAATACTACTACAGTCATATTATAATACAAAAATTGTACTACAGAAATAATACAACAAAAATATTACATAAATACAACTACAGAAATATTACAAAAACACTAAAATACTACAGCGATACTTTAAAAATATTGCTATGGTAATTCTTCAAAATAACTTTTACAGAGATACTACAAAAATACAACTACAATAATATTACAAAAACATTTAAGAAATACTACAGAAATACTACAAAAATACAACTACAGTAATATTACTTAAACACTAAAGAAATACTACAAATATACTACAAAAATGTTGCAATGGTAATACTATAGTACAAAAGTATTACTACAGAGACACTATAACAGAAATACTGTAAAAAAAAAAACTATGACAAAAATATTACAACAGAATTATCGCTAAAAAAGAACTACTGTAATACTATAATACAAAGATACTATTAGAGATATTACAACAGAGATACTTTAAAAACACCACTACAGTAATACTAAAAAATACTTCATATATAGTGCAAAAATACTAGCATGGAAATACTACAAAATTCCTGCAAAAATAAGATTAAAGTAATACTACAAAATACTCCAGAAATACTACAACAGTCCAACTACAGAAATATTAAAAATACTCAAATACGAAAGTAATAATAAAAAACTAAAAAATAAGATATCAAGTTTGTTTGAAATAGTGACTTAATATATTATTTTGCTTTTATTTTTATTATTCAAAACTAATTTGATAAAAGTAATCTATTTAAAAACAAAGATGAAGATATGTCATATGTTTGCATGAATACAGTGGCTTGCGAAACTCTTTAGCCCCCTTGTACTTTTTGATATAAAAACTGTCATTTCTTGTGAAGAATCAACAATAAGAGGGACACAATCATGAAGTGGAACACACTTTATTGGATATTTTCAACTTTTTTAACAAATAAAAACCGAAAAAGTGGGTGTGCAAAATGATTCAGCCCCTTTACTTTCAGTGCAGCAAACTCTGTCAAGAAGTTCAGTGAGGATCTCTGAATGATTCAATGTTGATCTAAATGACTAACGATGACAAATGGAATCCACCTGTGTGTCATCAAGTCTCTGTATGAATGCACCTGCACTGTGATCGTCTGTTCAAAGCGCAGAGAGCATCATGAAGAACGAGGAACACACCATGCATGAGTTTTATATCTTTATGTTTGAAGTCTGACATGTGGCAAAAGGTCACAAAGTTCAAGGCGGCCAAATAGTTTCGCAAGCCACTGTATTTATCATTAAATGAAAACTAATGAATAGGTCTCCAGGATCAGCCCTTGGGCAAGTTTTTCACCCAATGCAGCCCCGCATTTCTTCGTTGCCCACCCCTGCTTTTGATTAAGATTTTCTTTTCTTTTGCATTAATAATTTCATGAAGTATGTATTTTTTCCTTTCAGTGTCGGAGGAGGGACTGTGGGAGTGCGGACTGTCCTACGAGTGCCGGACCCTGCTGTTCAAGGCCGTGCACAACCTGCTGGAAAGGTAATTAAGTCCGTTCAGCAAAAGAATGCTAAATGCTAAAGGCTAACATGACACCAGGAATTAGCGATCATGCTTTGACCATGACCGACCATTAGATTGTGCTGTTGAAATCTCATTTGATAAGCAAACAGGTAAGTCATATTGCACAATGAAATAAATAGTACATCCATCCATCCATTATTTGCACCGCTTATCCTCAGTAGAGTCGCGGGGGTGCTGGAGTCCATCCCAGCTGTCTTCGGGCAGTGGGCAGGGGACACCCCGAACTGGTTGCCAGCCAGTCGCAGGACACACAGGGACAGACAGCCAATCACTCACTCATTCCCGCCTAAGGACAATTTGGACCGGCCAATTAACCTGACGAGCATGTTTTTGGAATGTGGGAGGAAACCGGAGTGCCCGGAGGAAACCCACGCAAGCACGGGGAGAACATGCAAACTCCACACAGGAGGTTCGATCTCATGACCTCAGAACTGTGCCGCACACGCGCTAACCACTGCGCCGCCGTG
This sequence comes from Urocampus carinirostris, assembly GCF_059441175.1. NCBI lineage: Eukaryota > Metazoa > Chordata > Actinopteri > Syngnathiformes > Syngnathidae > Urocampus > Urocampus carinirostris. The sequence goes on from NC_142364.1 coordinate 6,021,948, forward strand.
CTGCCCTAAATAGTACATAAAGTTATTTTAAAGTTGTATCAGTATTATGTACTGAAGTTGTCTCCAACATTTTGTCACAGACCAGGAACGGAGACGGGACCCAATTGCGTTCGTTTTACTCAGCATTACTTAAAATGAGGAAGGGACTTGCATCCACAATCCGATGATCGTCCGTCACGGGTAGCAGGTAGCTGGGACGCGGAAGTGGAACTTCCGTGTCGAGCGAAGGTCGTTGTTGAAAGCTAGAAGAACAGGCCGATGGCCGGGGCGGAGGAGCAAGAGCATAAACGGATCCAGAAAAGAGGTCGGCAACGGGAATCAGACAGAACACAGGGCAGGATAGAGTTGGATAGACGGGTCCAGAAAAGAGGTCGGCAACGGGAATCAGACAGAACACAGGGCAGGATAGAGTCGGAGAGTCACAAAAGCTTGCCTAGCAGGTAGCATGGGTCTGCAGACGATCTGACAAGTGCTTTCAGGCAGGCGGGAGTTTAAAAAGAGTCCAACAACCAATCAGGGTCCGTGGCTGTTGGCGCCAACGGGACAGGCTCAGGTGCCCTGCATCAGTAATCATGACACATTTTTTTAAGCTGAGAGCTACTTTCTTTTACTTTTAGCGCAAAGAGCTATCGATTTGAAACGCATTTCTAAAATTACATGTTATTAATATGTTATTACTAAGTTATTACCAGATGGTCATTATTACAGATTGAAATAGATCCAGTCAACCACTAAATATCATGCCAGTTAGAAATCACCTTTCCTAGAAAATCACAATGACCCCAAGGTATATTTTCAGAACCAGTCCAAGGACTACTCTGGTGGTCTTAGAGGGCCCATAATGCAGCTTATGGACCATTTGCAGCCCACCAATTTTTAGTTTTTATTTTATCGTTTCTTTTAGTTTAATCATTTTATTCAGGGTTCGTACGGATGCTTGAAATCCTTGAAAATGCTTGAATTTTAATGTTTGGTTTTCAATGTTTGATAAGTGGTTGAATTTTTAGAGAGTTCTTGAAAATGCTTGAACTTGTTGCCATGTTTATCAGCAGTCTGACTAGATAGCCCAGGCGTTCAATGTCTCCTTAAAAACGAAAGATTTTTATTTGAGTGCCTCCAAGACTGTGCTCATGCACTTGCACACACAGCTTGAATGAGCTGACTGAGGCTGCAATAATGACGCAAGCCAGGAGATGGCAGCAAACGGTTCCAAATTCCGTACAGCTCCTTTAAATTTAAGTAGAATTGAGTTTCCTTGGCCCTCCGACCGCAGCCACCTTAAACACATCGTTAGCGTCGGTTGTTTACGGCAATTAATCAATAGTCATTATGATTATGATTACCAATACTGTGCATTATTTATTCTTCAAATGAAATTCGTCTTTTTCTTTTTTGCGCACCTTGATTAAAAGCCTTGAAGAGAGAGAGAGGGGGGGAGAGAGAGAGAGAGAGATAAAGAGAGACAGACAGAGAGAGAGACAGAGAGAGAGACAGAGAAAGAGAGAGATAGCGAGTGAGCATAATAAAGAGAAGGGGGAAAGGTGAAAGACTGAAAAAGGAGAAAGACAGTGAGAAAGGCAGAGAGTAATCAAAAAAAAAAACGAGAGAAGAGGAAAGAAACAGAAAAAGAGAGCGCATGAGAGAGAGAGAGAACAAAAGAAAGAGAAAAGAGAGAGAGCATAATAGAGAAAGGGGGAAAGGTGAAAGACTGAAAAAGAACGAGAAAGGCAGTGAGAAAGACAGAGAGTGATCAAAAAAATGAGAGAAGAGGGAAAAAAACAGAAAAAGAGAGAGCATGAGAGAGAGCAAAAGAAAGAGGAAAGGGTGAAAGAGAAAAAAAAATGGAGATAACGAGGTTGAGAGAAAAAGAAAAGAGAGAGAGAGAGAGAGAGAGAGAGAGAGAGAGAGAGAGAGAGAGAGAGAGAGAGAGAGAGAGACGAGAGAGAGAGAGAGAGAGAGAGAGAGAGAGAGAGAGAGAGAGAGAGAGAGAGAGAGAGAGAGAGAGAGAGAGAGAGAGAGAGAGAGAGAGAGAGAACAAGGGTTTCTGTATGACTGCATGACATAGGGAGCAAGACAAAACCTTTTCTCAGCAAGATGTACAAGGAATGCAGAGCAGGTGTCTGATTACAGTACAGAATGAAAGACTATGATCAAATCTGGCCAATCGGCATTCGAGATAGGAAACGTTCTTGGCGGTACCGGAAGCATCCATTGTTATTTGTATTTTTTCAATCTATTTCTTTCAATTGAATGTCCACAATCGTCTTAAATCTTGGCTGACTATGCGTGGGGTAGGGGGTCTGTATATTACCATATTAGGGCAGCGATTGATCCGTCGAAATATCAACGACCACGGTCCCGAAACATCGAAAGCAACTCCATCTTGACCCACCGGACACATATAATTTTCAAAGATATTTGAAATGCGTCCCCGAAGAAAAGTACCGAAAGAGTTGATGAAAAAGTCCGCCTCCTGGCATCCGCACGTCACTGAAATTAATAATCCTAGCACTGAATCATTTGCTCAAGTAGCCAAAGCTTTCCTTTCCCAGCCGCAGCCATCTGTTAAATGAAGCAGCACATATTTGCTCTCTATTAAGTGAAGCATCAGCGAGCATCATAGGGGGCAGGCCGAATTAACCTTCCCATTACCTTGAAGCCCGACTCCTTTTATCGCTCCCCGTTTCGGCGCCGTCCAGTGTTCCCTCTAAGCTGCGCTCGTGCGCGATCGCGCACTGCTCGCACATTCTCAGCGCACAAGAAAATCTAGCCGGCGCACAAAAATCAGGGCTCAAAATTAATAATTAAGAAGCGACTTGAGTCAAAGTTACAGTGCATGAAGGTCAAAATACACGGGTTCCCCCGACGTTGTGTCCTAAATGCGGTATTTTGAAGTCGAGTCGAAGTCGAACGAAGTTGAGTAAAGTGCTCACGCCGCCGACATCGCCGGAGCAGCCCTGCTCGGGTAACTGCTACTCACTAATTCCTCTTCTCTGTGTTTGTTGCTAAATTCAAACGGGATTTTTTTATGAATCAGGGTTCCCGCTGGGCAATGTTCCCTCTAAACTGCGTGTATGCGCAATTGCGCACTACCCCGAGCTTTTCCGCGCACAAGAAAATCTAGCCAGCTCACAAAAACCAGAGCGCGAAATTGCTAATTTAGAAGCAAATTAAGTCAAAGTTACAGTGCAGGAAGGTAAAAATACAAGGGTTCCCCTGACGTTGTGTTCTAAATGCAGTAAGTCAAGGTCGAAGTAGAACGAAATTGAGTAAAGTCGGTAGAGTTTTTCGAGAACCGGCTTCTTCTGCTCGGCTCACTAAAAGAAAACCGGCTCTTTCGGGTCCTAAATGGCTCTTCAGGTTGTTTTTGCTTCTTAATCCCAACATGACCAACTATTATGTAAAATGACGCACAAAATGACTTAAAGGAAGGGGGGAATAGAACAAAAAAGAAAAAAATACCAAAATGAAAAAGTAGTGAAAAGCTGAGAAAAAAAAGAAGAAAAAATTTAGAAAAAAGCTAGAAAAAAAGAAAAAGTGTCAGAGATATACATTATTAAGACTATTTAGTGGCTATATTTGCACAGATAAAATACATGTATATAGTTAAATTCTACATGATTATGGCAACTTACGTCCGTTCTGGATGGAGTCCAAACCGAGAGAGAGAGTGGTTTATTTTGCGTCAGAGGAATCAGTACAAACAAGAACATGACTTCAAAATAAAAGAATACAAGATTGATAAACGTACAAGAGATATAATTACACTCATTGTTGAAACGTTACTTTATGTGTGTGTATGTATGAGAAACATTGTGTGAATGAGAAAACATTGTTTTTATATTTAGTAATATAAAAACAAGCTAATTAACTTGAGACAGAAATTCAAGAGATTTACATCGAAAACCTGACAGAAAGAAATGTAGGAAAAAAGTAAATAGAGAACAAAAAGAAAAAAGTAACAGCTCGGAAAAAATAAACAAAATGAGATTTTTTTTAAAGGAATAAAAAAAAAAGGAGAAAAAAAACACGGAAAAAGGAAGAAAAAGTTTGTGTTGCATTTAAATAATTTCCAATGATATCAAGTGAGGGCAGCACGGCGGCGCAGTGGTTAGCGCTTGTGCGGCACAGTTCATGTCATGGGAACCTGTCGTGGGTTCAAATCCAGCTCCAGACTTCCTGTGCGGAGTTTGTATGTTCTCCCCGTGCTTGCGTGGGTTTCCTCCGGGCACTCCGGTTTCCTCCCACGTTCCAAAAACATGCATTACAGGAGAATTGGCCGGTCCGAATTGTCCCTAGGTGTGAATGAGCGAATGAGTTGTCTGTCCCTGTGTGCCCTGCAATTGGCTGGCAACCAGTTCAGGGTGTCCCCTGCCCACTGCCCGGAGATGGCTGGGATGGGCTCCAGCCCCCCCGCGACCCTAATGAGGATAAGCGGTACGGCTGATGAGATGAGATGAGATCAAGTGAATCTTGTTGCCAACATTGTACTTCCATTAAAAAATGTGATTAAGTACAGTTCTGTATCTTACAACCGACTCAATAAGTCCCCCAAAATGTTAATATTATGCGCCAAAATATGTCAGGAAATAAAAAGAAATGGATATCTTGTGAAAGAATTGTAAAAAGAAACAACGTTCGTCGGCCGTACAACCTTTGCAATCGTACATGAGTCAATTCATTCAAAAAAGAAAAATAATTTTGCATTCCCGGAAACTCAGCAAAATGTCAAGTTTTGGACATGTTTGATAATGACTTAGTTGCCACACTTGGGATTATGGTTGCTCACTGCTGTTTCAAGCGTTGCTCACCGACTTTGCGTGAACGCTCAGACCCCTGGAAAATTACAGGGAACATTGGCGCCGTCCCCGTCGTCACGGTATCAACCGTGTCGCCGGGCGCCGATTTTCTTGAGGATCCGCTCGACTCCACGTCAATTTCAGTCGAGTGGGTCTTAATCAAGCGATCGCGTGCGAGGCAATTAGGAATGATTTAATATCGGGCGCGAACGATTAGAAAAGGTCGTGACGGCGTTTTAAGTGTTTGTTTACATTAGCTTAGAGGAGGGGTTTCCAAAAGTGGGCGCGGATATATGTGAAGGCCAAGTATTCAGCCTGGCATTCTTTGAACAGTCTTCAACTCTTTGGGATTCAATTTATATGACCATTTAAAAATATACTCGTCTCAGAAGCGTCACGATCAGTCTGAAACAAGATGTCCGGGAACCATAAAGCTAGCGTAGCTCGCCTATTATAAGTGATGGGTCCCGGGGACTCGCATGCTCAAAAATCGATGGGTCCCAACAGAGATCTATGGCTCCCCAAAATTTAGTCTTATCCAGGTTGACATTGTAAATCGGCGACAAATATACAATATAAATCTATATATTCATTCCGTTTTAATCATCACAGTTTATTGGTAATACAAATCAGTTATCACTTCAAGATTTTTCAGTTCACAACAATATGCACATTATACAAAATAATATTGCTGAAATAATTATATGAATCTATATTTTCATTCAGTTTTAATCATCACACTTAATTGGTAATACAAGCGGTTATCACTTCAGATTTTTCAGTTCATATATTCTTCGTGGTTTGCTGTCCCGTCACAGTTGTAATACCTTCTCAAGGTCCAATCCATTATCATCCTCCTCAGAGCGTCACCAGGAATATAATTGAGTCCATTTGGGCAGAAAAGTCCTTTTCTTGCTAGGAGTATTCTTTTGTTTATTTTCTTTCGTCGAATCGTTCGCTTCAACACACGTGTTTTCCTTGCCTCCGCGATCTTACGACGAATTTCTCCGCCGTTTTTTCGTGCCGGAATCATAGCCGTTGTTATCAGTTTCTGCATTATGTTTCGACTTATTATTGACACTGAAGAAATGACCAATTTTGTGTTGATTTTCACCTAATACTAACTGTTTTTTCGGAGGAATACTTAGCCTTCACCTTCATTCGACGACAAGCACCAAAACTATGACGTAATCTCGAAGCAACGAGATCTCGTTTGCCGAGATCGGCGTGCAGACGAAAACTCAAACCGCGAGACCAAAACAACAATGCATGCCGTAAATATTTGTTTAAAAAAAAAAGTAATCGGATAATAATGACAATTTTGTGTGTGATTTGACACTATGCGTCCCCAGCAAAAATGATGCGTCTAGGACGCAGGCAAACGAGAACACTGATAGTATGCAACCATGACCTCCTTACATTTGCGAGGGTCTAGTAATCCAACCATGTAAAATATTTACTCCAAAACACACAAAAATGCCGACAGATTAAAAAAAAAAAATCCGCCTAAAAGCATTTCTGCATCCATGGAAGTTCCTCATTGCTAGCTGTCGGTTTAGCTGCATAATTCCTGTTCACAGATAAAAAGAGTAGTAAAATAATTGTCTATAGGACGCTAGCATCTGGACTTTTGATTGACATCTTTTTCGGCCAATTGCAGGCATTGTTTCACGGTCCACTACCCACATTAGCCGACATATATTGCTTAAAGATATAACGCTTCCTTTACCTCTGTATGACTTTAGCCAACTTGCCGTTCATTGTCTGAAAAATGGTATGCCAAAGGTCTCCAAACTTTTGGAAGCTGAGAACTACTATTTGTTACTGACTAGCAAAAAGTGCTATATCCTGTATTCTGATTCTATTCTGTGTATCTCTTTCACCGTCCAGATGTCTTATGGACAAAGGCTTCGTTCGGGTTGGCAAGTGGTTCTTCAAGCCGCACCAATTGCAGGAAAAGCCTTTGGGCAACAGGTGAGTGGAATTTTTTAAAAATCCTGTCTTAGAAAGCTGGAGGTTCCTTTTTACAAAAAAAACATGCTTGAGGGGGAAAAAAATCACCAGGTTTAAACATTTTTAGTCCAACCCATGATTTTCTGGGGCAGCAGTCGCTCAGGAGGATCGAGAGGTTGTAGGTTCGATTCCCGGTTCCTCCGTGTTATATGCCGAAGTGTCCTTGGGCAAGACACTGAATCCCTAATGTCCCAGATAAGCAGGTAGTTGCCTTGCTTGGCAATCACCGCTATCAGTGTGTGTGTGAATGGGTAAGTGTGAAGCACATTGTAAAAGCGCTTTACATTTATATTGAAAAACACGTAAGAAACCATCGAGAAAAGAAGCTAACATTTTATATCCTGCTGACGAATAAAAGATGAAAAAGAAAGCGTTGCAAATATATCATCCCCCTTTGAGTTCATACTTTGTACGACCTCCTTCTGCTGTCTTTTGGGGTATGTTTTGAGAAGTCTGGCACAACTTGAAACAGAAATATTTTCCCACTCTTTTTTGAAAACTGCTCAAGTTAATTAAGGTTTGATGGTGATCGTTTGTGCACAGCAATTTTCAGATCTTCCTGGACCTTTTGGGTTTTCCAGTTTAACACCTTTAAATTGTTAGTTTCAAACCATTGCATTGCCGATTTTGTTTAATGCTTAGTGTCTTTGTCCTGTTGGAAAGTGAACCTGCACCCTATTCTCGGGTCTCTTGTAAACTCCAACATATTTTTGCCAGATTTGCCTGTATTTGTTTCCATCCAGCTTCCCATGAACTCAAAGGATTTTCACAGTCCCTGCTGAAGAAAATCATGATACTCCCAGCACCATGTTTAACAGTGTGGTTGATGTTTTCAGTATTACTTTTACGCCAAATTTAACTCTTTGCATTCTACCCAAAAAGTTTAATTTTGGTCTCATCTGATACAGACTGCACATAACTATATAGGTAATTCATTGTTTCATAAACCCTTCAATTCATTTTCTGCCAGTTATCCGGAGTTACACACATTGCTTGTGTCTACCATGTGGCTTCTTTCAAATGCCAAATGGGCCTTTTTATGGTATTCTTTCACAAAGGGCTTGCTTCTTGCCGCTCTTCCAAAAAGTGCAGATTTATGGAGAGTATAACTAATAGTTATCTTATGAACTGATTGTCCTACCACAGCTGTGTATGCCTGCAGGGCATCGAATGTGATCATGGGCTTCTTGTTTGTTTCTCTGATTAGTTTTCTCCTTGTTTGGCCGGAAGTCTAGAGGTCCTGCCGTGTCTTCTTGCTGTGGTTTTATGCTCTCCCTATTTGTGCTCTGCAAAATCTGTGAATGTTGTGACATCTTCCTGTGTCCCATTCCTCCTTTTTCATTACTCTAGCAAGGACCCGTCTGCGGTGCTCTTTGGTCTCCATAATGTTGCCTGTTATCCAGTGTCTTCTTTCACAGATCTCTGAGCCCATCTCAGAATAGGTGAATTTAGAATGAGACTTAATGACAAACAGGTGAACTTTGTTTGTCAATGTTTGTCGTTTAGGTCGACATTGGATCGTTCAAAAGTCATCAGGGAACTTCTGGAGTCAGTTGACTGAGCTGATAGAACAGGGGGCTGCTATTTTTGCAACACGTTTTTTTGGTTGTAAATATTTATCTATTTACCCTGGTCATACCGACAGCAAGACAAACACAAACAATGTCACTCGGATCAGGGTGACACAACACACTCTTCTGTTCAACAACAGGGCCCGACAGCTTTCACTGGTTTACCCCTGCGGCATCATACGGTGTCCTGCTTGTCCCTTAGAACGCGTCCAAACAACACCTCTCCACTCATTCCTATCACCAACATTATATTTAGACCTCTTTCCTCCAGCGTTGTAAATATAATATGAAATCTTAAAATAATTTGGTGCCACTGCACAATTTTGTCTCTTATGTTGCTGGTTCTTCGAAAATATTTTCAGTTTTTAAGAATTTTGTTCTTGGGGTCGGCAATACTTGCTTGACGCAGCTTTCAAGCTAAAAGCAATCGAGCAGTCCGATAAAGAAGGAAACGGAGCTACTGCACGCAAACTTTACTTTGCAAGCGTGTTGCTAGTGTGTTTTTGAATAAGGGAGCGTGGAACGAAGTCTATATGACAAAGTCTCTTTCCCATACTGGGGAAGACGACTTGGATGACGTCAGTTATAGGGAGGAAGATGAGGACGGTTTACCGTGATTTCCACAAATACCGTATATTTTTCTTGACGGACCCGTTTACTGTGCTGCGAGCGTGTTCCTAGTAGCGTTTTGCTACCCTTCACAGGCACGGTTTGGGATGAAAGTTGTAATATTATTATTAAAGCTTTGAAAACTCTCTCGGTATACCGTCTTTCTTTGTAAATTTGTGTAACCATGTATAATATGTATTTGAAAGTGTATATTTTTGTAATGTATTTATTTTAGAGACTTATTCTGATATGTTTTCCACGGGCGAATCAAAAAGAAGGGGCGAATCAAATGGGGGCTGACGGGAAGTGGAGTAAAGGTGAGACGTGTTTTTTGGACGCAGCCGACAATAGTGGATATATATTTTTCCCACCCTTACTTTTGGAAATACTGTATACATTTTTTTTCCTTGGATTATTTTCAACGTGACCCGGACTCTGCAGGTCTGCATCAAACCTTAAGTACCGGTATCATTTTTCCGCTCATTTTGCCGGTTGTGGTGTTTGGACAGTGTACGTTATATTCAGTTACAATCGCGGGACTCAAAGTCTGGTTTGGGTTAGTTCTGTGATTGTGTTACATGTTTTAATGTGGGCGCATGCGGCTTATGTACAGGTGCGGCTTGTGTAAGTACAAAAGCGGTTATCCTCTTAAAATGTGGTGGGTGCGGCTTATAATCAGGTGCGCTCTATAGTCCGCGGTAAAACGATTTGCATTATTTTTAACGGGGAAAATGATTTCGGTGATCGAACAAATCGGTTTTCGAACAGGGTTCTGGAACGGATTACGGTCGAGAACCGAGGTTCCACTGTACACGGATAACATCTCGTTTTCATATTCTCCCGGGCGAGCGTAACGAACGCATCCCCCTCCCTCGACCGCAAATAAACACCCCCTGCCCGTCCTTGCCTCACGCTGGGCCACTGTTGCCTCTTTGAATTATTGAGCACCTCGCAAAGAGGAAGAAGGCGGAACACGGCTCCGGCTCTTTTTGTGAATGGCGGCTCTTTTGAAAGCTTTCCCGCTTGCGTGTCGGTTCCGTCCTTCTCCTACACGGTTGCCCTTCCCTCCCGGTTCTCATGCCACCGGGGAGCATTGCTCACTTGATGTCATGTGACCTCCCGCCTCAGCTATAAGCATCTCCTTTGTTTCCTCAGCACCTCCGCTCCGTCCCTGTTTTTTATCTCCAACAGAGGGCGTCTGGAACGTCCCCCCCCTCCCTCCGACCCCCTTCCCTTTTAACTCCCCCGCCTTTGTCGAGCTTCCTCGGTGTTTATCTCGTGCTCGTCCCGGGGGCCACGGCGGCGGAGGGGAGAATTCCAAATCCTCCTCCCTCTGCCGTCTTTGTGTCGGAATGAGGAGGAAGCTCTCCGGGTTGGTAGCGAATTGCATCAGATGCTTGAAAAAGAAAAGAAGAGGGGAGGAGAGAGGATGGAGAGACGGTCATAAATTAATCATCACGACAGACGGATGAATTGATGCATTACAGTCTGTCCCTCTCATTAGTTCAGTCGGTTGTGTGCAGTGAAATAGAAATCTAGGGGGGCTCTCGTTGGAATCGATGTTCCCTGTAATTTTCCTTACGGGTCTGAGCGTTCACACAAATTCGGTGAGCAACGCTTGAAACAACAGTGAGCAACAGCAATCCCAAGTGTGGCAACTAAGTCATTAGTAGTACGATACACAACTGTATTTAATTTTTTTTTAGTGGAAGTACAATGTTGGCAACAAGATTGACTTGGTAGAATTGGAAATGATTTGAATGCAACACAAACTTTTTCTTCTTTTTCCCTGTTTTTTTCTATTTTTTTTTTTAATTCCTTTAAAAAAATCTCATTGTGTTTGATTTTTCCTAGCTGTTTCTTTCTTTTCTTTTTTCTCTGGCTTTTTTTCTGAAATTTTCCTTCTTTTTTCTCTTCCTTTTGTTTCTTTTTTTAACCACTTTTTCATTTTGGTATTTTTTTTTCTTTTTTGTTCTATTGCCCCTTCCTTTAAGTCAGGGGTGTCAAACTCATTTTAACTCGGGGGCCACACGATAGAACAAACATTGTGTCGGGGGCCGGACTAGTAGATTAAAGAGAAAGAAAAAGAGAGATAAAGAAATAAGAGAATGAGGGAGGTAAAAGAAGAGAGAGGGCGGGACAAAGAAAGAGAGAGAGGGAGAGAGCGTGAGAAACAAAAGAGATAAAAGGAGAAGTCGTGAGTGAGGGGGAAAGAAAGGGAGAGGAAGAAAGAAATCCAAAGAGAAATAGAAAGACGGAAGGAGAGAAAAGAGAAAAGAAAGTGCAAAGAGTAGGAAGAGAGAAAGAGAAAAGAGAGAAAAGGAAAAAATGAAGTTAGAGCAAAGGAAGTTAAAAAGACACAGAGAGAGAAAGAGACAAAGAGCAACACAGGAAGAGAAAAAGAGAGACACAGAAAGTGAAAGAGACAGAGACAGAGAGTGGGAGAAAAGGTGTGAGAGAGAGAGAGAGAGAGAGAGACAGTGAGACAGTGTCATTGTGAGAGGCACCTGAGTTTGGCAACATCAAGTTGACATATTTCAACCTGCAGCTTGTTTTTCTCTTGTGCTTCTCTGAGTGTTGTCTCGCGGGCCGGATTCAATCCCTTAGCGGGCCTGATTTGGCCCGCGGGCCGCCTGTTTAACACCTGTGCTTTAAGTCATTTTGTGCATGATTTTACATAATATTTGGATATATCGGGATGAAAGAAGCAAAAACAACCTGAAGAGCCGTTTAGGACCCGAAAGAGCCGGTTCCTTTTAGTGAGCCGAGCCGAAGAAGCCGGTTCTCGAAAAACTCTACTGACTTTACTCAACTGCGTTCTACTTTGACCTTGACTTCAAAATACCGCATTTAGGACACAACGTCGGGGGAACTCGTGTATTTTGACCTTCCTGCACTGTAACTTTGACTTTATTCGCTTCTTAATTAGCAATTTCGAGCCCTGATTTTTGTGAGCTGGCTCGATTTTCTTGTGCGCGGAAAAGCTCGGGGTAGTGCGCAATTGCGCACACACGCAGCTTAGAGGGAACATTGATTGGAATCCATGGAGCATGGCCGGAAAGTGGAACTCGAACAACGCTGTCTCCTTCAGACATTTAACTTTTGATTTTTTTTATTATAAGTTTTTGATTGCATCAAATAAAATAGAAGGGCTCTCATTGGCACTCCAAAGATTTAGTAACATTTACCAATTTTAAAAAAAAATCACCGATCAAAACGGTGATATGGTTTCAGTCTTAGGTCTACCCGCCATACACATAGCAAATGTGTGTCTTACATCGCGGTTTTATTTTTCTGGTCTTTCCGCTTAAAGTGAAAGGCACCCGTGCGGCTGTAATCCATTATCTATAGTGGACTGGTCCCCGTTAAATGCGAGAAACAGATTTCAGTATCTGTGTTGACAAATTATTGGGATTTTTCTGTGGTGTGAAATGGCTGATGTCAACTTGCATTTACAGGGCATTATCGCCATCTTCTGTTAAAAATGATAATTGACCCTTGCTTATTTTTATCTGGGACCCTCTGACAATTTGTTTGCCAGGACTGCAACCCAATTTTCGGTTGCAACTCACCAGTTGAGAATCACCGCTGTGCAGCATGCCATATACCGTATTTTCCGCACTATAAGGCGCACCGGGTTATAGGGCGCACCCCGAAAAAATAGTTTTTGGTCCTATTTTTGACATACATAAGACGCACCGGATTATAAGGCGCTACAATCTGAACGTGGACATAACAGTCAGATAGTTCAGTCCAACTTATTACCCCCTTAACATTCCCAAAACTTGCAAAGACGCAAATACCGTATTTTCCGCACTATAGGGCGCACCGGGTTATAGGGCGCACCCCCAAAAAATAGTTTTTGGTCCTATATCTTCCATAGATAAGGCGCACCGGATTATAAGGCGCTACAATGGGAACGTGGACAAAACAGTCCGATGATTCAGTCCAACTGATGACCCCCTTAACATTCCCAAAGCTTGCAAAGAAGCAAATACGTGTCGTGGAGACGTGCGAATGCGGTGTCCGTACGATGTCACTTAAATGCGTCATTTCAAATATCATTCGGAAGGTTCAAGTCTTGGGATTCAAGAAATGCCAAACATTTCTATGTTTCTATTTTTTTTTTCGCTCGCAACTTTACTGTGCATATGACAATAAACACTTGGAATTGAGTTGAATTCACTCAACTCATCACAGCAACATCAAGATCGTTCTAAAACAAGATACCGGGAAAACATAAAGCCGCATAACTCACCTAAGTTCTCACGTTCAATAATGATACGCAATCATGGTCTTCTTACAACCGTGAGTGAAGTAAATCCAGGAGAGTCAAATATTTACAAATACAGACTAATAAAACATGTTTCTTTATGGTGTACTTTAGCAAGCTTGCTAAGCTTGCAACGCCATTGCTAAACTCGGCCAATTGCAAGATTTGTTTTGGTCATCTAGCCTATTGGAGGCTCTGAATAATTTCAGCCAATAGCGATCGATTTAACTGATGATTGGCACATCTTTTTCGGCCAATTGCAGGGTTTGGTTTGGCCATCTATCCAATCCGAGGCTCCGAATAACTTCAGCCAGTAGTGATCGATTCAAATGATGATTGACACATTGGTTAGCCAATGAAACGCCGGTATATAAATCCCAGCATACACTGCGGACTTGCTACGCCATTGTTAAACTCGGCCGATTGGAGGGTTTGTTTTGGCTCCGAATAACTTCAGCCAATAGTGATCGATTCAAATGATGATTGACACATTGGTTAGCCAATGAAACGCCGGTATATAAATCCCAGCATACACCGCGGACTTGCTACACCATTGTTAAACTCAGCCGATTGGAGGGTTTGTTTTGGGCATCTAGCCAATCCGAGGCTCCGAATAACTTCAGCCAATAGTGATCGATTCAAATGATAATTGACACATTGGTTAGCCAATGAAACGCCGGTATATAAATCCCAGCATACACCGCGGACGACTTCGCGCTCGGGGGAGAATCTAGTCGGCGGCTGTTGAGTAAGTTGCGAGACCTTGCGAATTTAATATTGAGCCATATATAAGGCGCACTGTGTTATAAGGCGCATGGTCAGCTTTTGAAAAAAATTAAGACTTTTAGGTGCGCCTTATAGTGCGGAAAATACGGTACGTGTCGAGAACACGTGCGGATGCGGTGTCCGTACGATGTCACTCAAATGCATCGTTCCATCATTCGGAAGGTTAAAGTCTTGGGATTCAAGAAATGATAACCATTCCTTAGTATCTATTTTCTTTTTCGCTCGCAACTTTACTGTGCATATGACAATAAACACTTGGAATTGAGTTGAATTTAAAAATAGACACTCCATTCCATCCATTATCTGCACCGCTTATCACAGAAACATCGAGTTCAGTCTGAAACAAGATACAGGGAAAATATATAGCCAGAGTAGCTTACCGAAGTTGTTGTGTTCAATAATAATGTGCAGCCATGGTCCTCTTATATCCGTGAGTTTAGTAAATCCAGGAGAATACAATATTTACAAATACAGAATAGAAAAAAATGCTTTCTCTATGCCGTCAGCCACATGCTATACGCATTCATCTTTTTCGGCCAATTGCAGGCTTTGTTTCGCGGTTTAAGCCAATGGCAGCCTGTAAATGATAAAAAGGATCCGCCCCTTAACCTCCGAATAACTTTAGCCAATAGTGATCGATTCAACTGATGATTGACACATCTTTTTCGGCCAATTGCAGGCTTTGTGTTGCCGTTTAAGCCAATGCCAGCCTGTAAATGATAAAAAGGATCCGCCCCTTGACCTCCGAACAACTTTAGCCAATAGCGATCGATTCAAATGATGATTGACACATTGGTTAGCCAATGAAACGCCGGTAAATAAATCCCAGCATACACCGCGTACTACTTGGCGTTCGGGGGAAAATCGAGTCGGCGGCTGCAAGTTAGTTGGGAAACTTTGCAACTTTAAAATTGATCCATAATTAAGGCGCACTGTATTATAAGGCGCATGGTCAGCTTTTGA
This sequence comes from Urocampus carinirostris, assembly GCF_059441175.1. Lineage (NCBI taxonomy): Eukaryota > Metazoa > Chordata > Actinopteri > Syngnathiformes > Syngnathidae > Urocampus > Urocampus carinirostris. The sequence continues at coordinate 6,036,962 of NC_142364.1, forward strand.
AAAAAATAAAGGCTTTTAGGTGCGCCTTATAGTGCGGAAAATACGGTACTTATATACAGTGGCTTGCGAAACTATTTGGCCCCCTGGAACTTTGTGACCTTTTGCCACATTTCAGACTTCAAACAACAGATATAAAACTGTAATTTCTTGAGAATCATCAACAATAAGTGGGACCCAATCATGAAGTGGAACACACTTTATTGGGTATTATAAACTTTTTTAACAAATAAAAAAGGAAAAAGTGGGTGTGCAAAATCATTCAGCCCCTTTACTTTCAGTGCAGCAAACTGTCCAGAAGTTCAGTGAGGATCTCTGAATGATTCAATGTTGATCTAAATGGCAAACAACGATAGATGGAATCCACCTGTGTGTCATCAAGTCTCTGTATAAATGCACCTGCACTGTGATCGTCTCAGAGGTCTGTTTAAAGCGCAGAGAACGAGGAACACACCAGGCAGGTCCGAAATACTGTTGTGGAGAAGTTTAAAGCTGGGTTTGGACACAAATATCAGTTTCTCGATGTGCAAAACTGATAGAGACATACCCCGAGCGACTTGCAACTGTAATCGCAGCAAAAGGTGGCGCTACAAAGTTTTAACTCAATGGGGCTGAATCATTTTGCACAAAGTTCAAGGGGGGCACTGTATATATATATATATATATATATATATATATATATATATATATATATAATTTCCCCAAGTGATCGAGCACCCTGAGAGGAAAAAAAGGTGTTTTATCTCCATAAGAATACTTCAGAGAAAATAAATGGCGTACGGAATCCGCGCTTTCCTCAGGTGACGATGAACTATTAGCCGTCGTCGTGGCAACAGACACTTGGTGCCCAGCCATATCCCAAGGTCATGGAATATCCAAGCAGAGGAGAAATCCTTTTTTTGTGGTATTGTATCTTGCTGAAGGGAATATGAATATTTATTTCTTTTAGGAAGTCTGATTTTTTTTTTTTTTTTTTTAATGGATCAATTGTTGAGTAATATGTGTGTAATTTGTAAAATAATACGAAATAATGCACCCAAAAATGTCTGAAATATCCCCCATTTTTTGGTCATTTTTGTCTTCATTTCCAATCCAATTCCAATATTTTTTAATACTTTTAATATATTAAATAATACTCAAAGAATTGTCATTTGTCGACATGCATGTCCCGGGACATTTTCAGTTCCGGTCTGATGTTTTATTATTTTATTTTCTGAGAAATACTCTTTGTTGAAAAAAATATTACTCCCTGATATATTCTAAACAGTTTCGTACACAATAAATTTAAACGCATCAATCTGGTGCATTTTTCGAGTAAAATCTGGGCGTTCTAAGGGCGTTCTAAGGGACGTTCTAAGGGACGTTCTAAGGGACAAGTGATCTATGATGTATGTCTGTATCGACGAGTAAACAGACCAAATCACTGATAGTTTTAAATATGATTAAATGTAATACCCTTATTGGTGATATGGTATACAGCAGGGGTCGGGAACCTTTTTGACTCAAAGAGCCATAAAAGCAAAAAATATTAATTTTATTTTGGGAAAGAGCCACACCATATATTATGAGACAAATTTATTAAATTGCTAAACCCGCGCCCCAGACAAACGCTTAGTCTTCAGCACATTTATTTTTGATGATTTGATAAAAAATTATGAAAAGAGAATAATGCCAGAGCCACTGTCCCAAAATCAACAAACAGACCACTTTAAACTTGTCTCTTTCTTGCAATGACTCAAGATCGGTTAAACTCCTTTTGACCCTTTTTTTCATACATGTTGGTTTCAAAACCAGATGCAAGCAGTTATTGTGTAAAAACGTCACAACATTCTGCAAATAGGGAGCCTGATGAGCTCACTTTTGGCGCAGACGGCGTAGGGCGAGATATGGGAGGGAGTGCTTGCACTTTTTGCATAGCTCCACCCATCCCTCCCACTCACCCAATCAAATGACTAAGTTCTCTTCCGGTGTTTTGGCGTATTCACAGTTCTGTGGATTCATCATAAAGTATCTGAACACTGAACACAGATTATGTAGTGAACTTTTATATAAAAGATTCTTTAGCGTTGTACAGCCAAAACGAGTTTTTTTTTCCCCCCCTTTTTTGTGTGACACCTTGACTGTAAATTGTAGTGAAAAACGTGCCCTATATATTCTGCGAAGTAATACCGTATTATTTAGCTTTGGTTTGGCTTTGCGTGTACCTGAATAGGATAGGCCACTCAAGTTTTGAACAAGATCGAGAAATTTGGCATGCAATCAAATTTGTCTCTGAGCCACAGATACTCATAGAAAGAGCCATATATGGCTCGCAAGCCATTGGTTCCCGACCCCTGGTATACAGTATTACAGTACAACTGCTTTTGTCATTGCCGCTATGTCAGGGTGCTGGTTCCTCTTCAATGGTTCACAGGAGGTTATTGCATACCTGTCCACTTCAGCCAATTGCTCCCCTTATTAATGATTGCAATTCACTTGTTAAGCGATAATAAACCCTACAACCACAATGCGGCACCCATTTACTCAGAGCAAACAGACTTTTTAGAATTAAAAAACTACTTCTTTAAAAAAAAATGTTGTTTTTGTATAAAAAATGTTATTTGGAATACACAAATATGGGGAAAACATTTAAGTTGACAGGTATGTTATTGTAATGTGAAACTCATTAGTGATAGGAATTTTAGAGTATACAAAGTGTATCCTACTTTATTATATCAGCCCTTATTTTTCACTCCACGGTGAACTTTGAACTTGTATAAACGTTTTATACTTAGCCATTTGACGCCATCTTCTGGCTGGAATCATCATTGCAGTCTCTGTCAAGCTGCTAGTTTTCCTTGTGCAAGTACTGTCTTGGACCTGGCTTTTTTTTTTTGAATCTTTTGTTTTTTTTTCCATTTTGAATTGTTCTATTGGTGTGTGTGTGAATGGGTAAGTGTGAAGCACATTGTAAAGCGCTTTGGGAGGTCTTCAATGACTTGAAAAGCGCTATATAAATGCAGACCATTTACCATTTTACCATTTGCTTGCTTTGAAAAAAAGAAAAAAAAACAGTCCTTTTCTTACTTTCACCATTTTTATCCTAGAAGTAAAGAAAACAGCAAGAACGCGCTTTAAATCTCCTATCCCATCGCCTAATTGAAGAAAAAAATTCTACTTTCAACTTCTTAAAGGACACCTCTAACGATTTATCCCACCTTTAAAGTCAAGCAACACATAATCCCTGAAAAATAAACTAAAAAACACAATAAAAAGGAAAAATATAAATTCTTCAGTGCTATAAAAAAACTATAAAATATTTTTTTTACTATTCACATTTGAACTTTTTTTTGAAACAACACAGAAACTCTGGAGAAAAAAAACATAAATCTAAATTTAAAATGTGTAAAACAATCGGAAAAATTTCATCTGCCTTTTCTGAAATATCAGCATATAGGAACATTCTGCTTTAGAGTCATTAATGTAATTTAAATTAGTCCAAATTAGGATTATTTTCCCGCTTAGAACTATTTTTTCCTTTGACCCTCTGCTCGGCAAATTAACGGGCGCAGTGACAGATGACAACATGCATATTAGCTAATCAACCAATGAAACCAATTAACTAAAAGCAACTGAGAGGCAAAAACGGTTGCAAGTGAAAACATTGCGTTTGCGATCTTTTTAAATTGACATTTTCAGGACCAGAACGGAAACAAGACCCAATTGCGGACGTTTCTCACAGGTTTTATCGAAGGAAGAGAGAGGGTCGCCCCCACGATCCGGTGATCGCTGGGTGCGGGAAGCAGGTCGCTCTGAAGGTGGAAGTGGGACTTCCGTGGCGAGCGCTGGCGGTGTCGGGAACAGAAAACGGGCCAGTAGCCGGGACAGGAGAGCAAAAACGTGGTCGTTAGCGAGTTGTAAGCCAGAAAAGCGGTGGTGGGATGGGTACACTGCGGTTACATATATGTATATTATGGCGGCGCCCTCTGTTGGCTGCGGCTGCATCGGCTCGCTACAACGGGTCAGGTGCAATCGACATTTCGTTCTGTGTACATTGTTACAAAGAATGACAATACAAAGGAAATTATTATTACTATTATTATTATAATATACATAGTGTGTGTGTGTGTGTGTGTGTGTGTGTGTGTGTGTGTGTGTGTGTGTGTGTGTGTGTGTGTGTGTGTGTGTGTGTGTGTGTGTGTGTGTGTGTGTGTGTGTGTAATTTTAGAATATTATTCTATTTTGTAATAATACAAGGTAATAACACCCTGGCAGGACCAAGAGCAACGTTCCCTGTAATTTTCCTTACGGGTCAGAGCGTTCACACAAAGTCAGTGAGCAACGCTTGAAACAACAGTGAGCAACAGCAATCCCAAGTGTGGCAACTAAGTCATTATCAAACAAGTCCATAACTTGACATCAAGTGACATTTTGCTGAGTTTCCGGCAATGCAAAAGGATTTTTCTCTTTTGAATGAATTGACTCATGTACGATTGCAAAGGTTGTACGGCCTACAAACGTCGTTTCTTCTTTTAATTCTTTCACAAGATATCCATTTTTTTTTTCATTCCTGATATATTTTGTCGCATAATATTAACATTTTGGGGGGCTTATTTAGTCGGTTGTAAGATACAGAACTGTACTTGATTACATTTTTTAGTGGAAGTACAATGTTGGCAACAAGATTCACTTGATATCATTGGAAATTATTTGAATCCAACACAAACTTTTTCTTCTTTTTTCCGTGTTTTTTTCTACTTTTTTTAAATTCCTATTAAAAAAATCTCATTGTGTTTATTTTTTCCGAGCTGTTACTTTTTTCTTTTTGTTCTCTATTTACTTTTTTCCTACATTTCTTTCTTTTCTTTTTTTCTGGCTTTTTCCAAAATGTTTCCTTCTTTTTTTCTCTTCCTTTTGTTTCTTTTTTTCTCAGCTTTTCAATACTTTTTCATTTTGGTATTTTTTCTTTTTTGTTCTATTCCCCCCTCCCTTTAAGTCTTTTTTTGCATAATTTTACATAATATTTGGTCATGTTGGGATTAAAGAAGCAAAAACAACCCGAAGAGCCGTTTAGGACCCGAAAGAGCCGGTTCCTTTTAGTGAGCCGAGCCGAAGAAGCCGGTTCCCCGACAAACTCTACTAACTTTACTTAACTTCGTTCTACTTCGACTCGACTTCAAAATACCGCATTTAGGACACAACGTCGGGGGAACCCGTGTATTTTGACCTTCATGCACTCTAACTTTGACTTGAGTCGCTTCTTCATTAGTCATTTTGAGCCCTGATTTTTGTGCGCCGGCTAGATTTTCTTGTGCGCTGAGAATGTGCGAGCAGTGCGCAATTGCGCACGCGCGCAGCTTAGAGGGAACACTGCCCAAGAGTAATAAAGTTATTAAATATGTCAAGACACGAGGATCATTCTTACTCATGGTCGGCAATCAATTGGACTATCAATGTTTTTTTTTCCGGTTACAAACGAGAACACTTGTCAAGAGAGACGGCGCGCCCACGGCATTTGCAATTAAAGTTACCGTCGGGAGCCCGTCGTTTGCGTCGCAGCCAATTTATTTGGAAGCTTTCTCCTCGAATCCGCCGCAAACATGTTGTACTACACGTGTCGCCAGCTTCCCCGGAGAGATGGAACTCAGACGTCTGGTGTCATCACAAGCGAAGCCGGTTTTTCTCGCCATTTTCTTGTTTTTTCACGCTGTCCCTTTAATCCGACGATGCTACGTGCTAATTGGACGGGTATGTCAAACACGGAGTCGGATTCCCCCTCGCCGGTTGACGGGTACTCGGAACCTGACGGGAGCTCATCTGCATATTTATCGCCGGTAAGGAGGTCTCGTCATGCACACATGCGGTTCAACAATGTTCGGAATAGAAACATCACATGTGCCGGATTATCTCTACAAAAATATGTACATTTTTCCACACTGAGTGTTAATTTTAATCCTTTTTTTAAAGTCAAATTATGTTTATTTCTAAAGCCCTTAACAGGGTTGGGTAGGGTTACTTTAACTGGATTACTTTCAATGACTTTTGGATGACTCCAATACCAAATATGCTAATAAAAGACAAAAGAAAGTAAATAGGAATACAATGATGACTCACAACACGTGGTAAGCTTTCTCTCCTGGCTTTGATCTCTTTGATATCCGACAAAACTAACATAAAATCAGGGTTGGGTAGGGTTTCTTGAACTGGATTACTTTCAATTACTTTTGGATGACTCCAATACCAAATATGCTAATAAAACTCAAAAGAAACTAAATATGAATACAATGATGACTCACAACACGCGGTAAGCTTTCTCTCCTGGCTTTGATCTCTTTGATCTCCGGCAAAACTTACAAAAAATCAGGGTTGGGTCGGGTTACTTTAACTGGATTACTTTCAATGACTTTTGGATGACTCCAATACCAAATATGCTAATAAAAGACAAAAGAAATTAAATATGAATAAAATGATGACTCACAACACGTGGTAAGCTTTCTCTCCTGGCTTTGATCTCTTTGATATCCGACAAACTAACTTAAAATCAGGGTTGGGTAGGGTTTCTTGAACTGGATTACTTTCAATTACTTTTGGATGACTCCAATTCCAAATATGCTAATAAAACTCAAAAGAAACTAAATATGAATACAATGATGACTCACAACACGCGGTAAGCTTTCTCTCCTGGCTTTGATCTCTTTGATCTCCGGCAAAACTTACAAAAAATCAGGGTTGGGTAGGGTTACTTTAACTGGATTACTTTCAATGACTTTTGGATGACTCCAATACCAAATATGCTAATAAAAGACAAAAGAAACTAAATAGGAATACAATGATGACTCACAACACGTGGTAAGCTTTCTCTCCTGGCTTTGATCTCTTTGATCTCCGGCAAAACAAACATAAAATGCGACAGAAACAAAATGAAAATCAATGCAAATAGCTTGCCGACATCATTTTTGCCGTTCCATGTGTTCCGATATTCCCAAGCGTGCACAAAATTTAGTCATTTTATTCATATTTAGTTTGTTTTTTCTTTTATTAGCATATTATGTATTGGAGTAATCCAAAAGTAATTGAAAGTAGTCCAGTTAAAGTAACCCTACCCAACCCTGGTCTTACGTCCACCATAAATTCACAGTTCATCCTTTAACTAGCTTGGTCGCAGGCGCACTTAATGCCCCCGATAGAAGGAAGTTGCCTTGCTCCTGCTGTCGGTTAGTGTGTAAAAAGGGAGAAGTGTGAAGCACATTGTAAAGCGCTTTGGGAGGTCTTCATTGACTTGAAAAGCGCTATATAAATGCAGACCATTTACATTTTCTGAGCGAAGGCTCCGGACCGGAACATAGGGGGGAAATGAAATCTGAAAGATATGAGGGAGCAAGTCCATGCATGTTTTTGTATAATACTAAAAGAACCATGAAATCACATCTTAGGCGAACAGGGAGCCAATGCAGGTTAGCTGAAATTGGGGTCATGTGATCAATCTTTGTCTTAGTGAAAAGCCTTGCTGCAGCATACAAGCATAAAAAATAAATAAATTGTACTGTCATTTTTGTCCTAAATAATGGCTTCAAAACAAGGTGGTTGTACACCCTCCCGACCAGAAGAATAACCATATCGTTCAATGATAGCGTCTGAAATCTTTTGATGTAGAATCTGCTTGACTGGCTTGAACGCTTTTAGCAGAAAGTTACGTTCTCATCTCATCTCATCTCATTAGCTGCACCGCTTATCCTCAGTAGGGTCGCGGGGGTGCTGGAGCCGCGGGGGTGCTGGAGCCCATCCCAGCAATCATCGGGCAGTGGGCAGGGGACACCCTGAACTGGTTGCCAGCCAATCGCAGGGCACACAGGGACAGACAACTCATTCGCTCATTCACACCTAGGGACAATTTGGTTCTGTTTCTAAAAATCTGATTTCATTGAGACATACCTGTAGTTTGGTTGTACACCCTCCCAACCATAAACATTATCGGATCTCTCAATGAAAGCGTCTAAAATCTTTTCACGTTGAATCTGCTTGACATGGCTTGAACCATTTTAGCAGAAAGTTACACTCTGTCTCTAAAAATCTGATTTCATTGATACAGTTTGGTTGTACACCCTCCCGACCATAAAAATAAGCGTATCTTTCAATGAAAGCGTACAAAATCTTTTGACCTAGAATCTGCTTGACTTGCTTAAATCCATTTAGCAGAAAGTTTCACTCTGTTTAAAAAATGGATATATAGTTTGGTTGTACACCCTCCCGACCAGTAGAATAACCATATCGTTCAATGATAGCTTCTGAAATCTTTTGACAGAGACTCTGCTTGACATGGCTTGAATCTTTTTAGCAGAAAGTTTTGCTCTGTTTCTGAAAATCTGATTTATTGAGACATCGTCTGGTTCTACACCCTCCCAACCATAAATATTCGCGGATCTCTTGATGAAAGCGTCTAAAACCTTTGACGTTGAATCTGCTTGACATGGCTTGAACCATTTTAGCAGAAAGTTACGCTCTGTCTCTAAAAATCTGATTTCATTGATACAGTTTGGTTGTACACCCTCCCGACCATAAACATTAGCGTATCTTTCAATGAAAGCGTACAAAATCTTTTGACCTAGAATCTGCTTGACATGGCTTGAACCATTTTAGCAGAAAGTTACGCTCTATCTCTAAAAGTCTGATTTCATTGATACAGTTTGGTTGTACACCCTCCCGACCATAAACATTATCGGATCTCTCAATGAAAGCGTCTAAAATCTTTTCACGTTGAATCTGCTTGACATGGCTTGAACCATTTTAGCAGAAAGTTACGCTCTGTCTCTAAAAGTCTGATTTCATTGATACAGTTTGGTTGTACACCCTCCCGACCATAAACATTAGCGTATCTTTCAATGAAAGCGTACAAAATCTTTTGACCTAGAATCTGCTTGACTTGCTTAAATCCATTTAGCAGAAAGTTTCACTCTGTTTAAAAAATGGATATATAGTTTGGTTGTACACCCTCCCGACCAGTAGAATAACCATATCGTTCAATGATAGCTTCTGAAATCTTTTGACAGAGACTCTGCTTGACATGGCTTGAATCCTTTTAGCAGAAAGTTTTGCTCTGTTTCTGAAAATCTGATTTATTGAGACATCGTCTGGTTCTACACCCTCCCGACCATAAATATTCGCGGATCTCTCGATGAAAGCGTCTAAAACCTTTGACGTTGAATCTGCTTGACATGGCTTGAACTCTTCTAGCAGAAAGTTACGCTGTGTTTCTAAAAATCTGATTTCATAGATACATCGTTTGGTTGTACACCCTCCCGACCATAAATATCAGCAGATCTCTCGATGAAAGCGTCTAAAACCTTTGACGTTGAATCTGCTTGACATGGCTTGAACCATTTTAGCAGAAAGTTACGCTCTATCTCTAAAAGTCTGATTTCATTGATACAGTTTGGTTGTACACCCTCCCGACCATAAACATTAGCGTATCTTTCAATGAAAGCGTACAAAATCTTTTGACCTAGAATCTGCTTGACTTGCTTAAATCCATTTAGCAGAAAGTTTCACTCTGTTTAAAAAATGGATATATAGTTTGGTTGTACACCCTCCCGACCAGTAGAATAACCATATCGTTCAATGATAGCTTCTGAAATCTTTTGCCAGAGACTCTGCTTGACATGGCTTGAATCCTTTTAGCAGAACGTTACGCTCTGTTGCTGAAAATCTGATTTCATTGATATGTGCGAGGCACTTGCATCCGAGTGAGTGTGTGTGTCACTGAATTATTCACTGACAGCACTTTCTTTCAGGCTGGCTTTGCTCTCACTCTATATTTCAAACTGTATGTTTTTTTCTTCTTCTTTTTTTTTTGCCTTGCAGCTTCACGCTTCATCCTGCGCATTTGCTTAATTTTCCCACCACTGGAGATGTTTTTTCTCTCCCTCCTTCTACTTTGTCTCCCACTTTTTATTCAGGGGTGGACGGGTGCTTGAAAACCTTGAAATCTTGACTTTTGATGTCGTGTTTTCAAGGTTTGAAAACTGCTGGAGTTTTGGGGGAAGTGTTTGAATCTGCAGACCTGTTCTCAAAATAGCTCACCAGGGCTGGGTCATTGGGATTTTCTCGTAAAATGATTTATTTTCCTTCATTCTTTTCTTTCTTACTTTCTCTTATCTTCCTCTCTTTCTCTATATTTCTTTCTTTTCCTATCTTTCTCTTTTTTCTTTTTCTTCTGTTATCCCTCCCTTTCATTTGATATATTTTGTCTTCCTTTTCTTTGTATTTCTTTCTTTATCTCTCCTTCTGTCACTCCCTCTCTTTCTTTTTTTTTGGCCTTGCAGCTTCACGCTTCGTCCTGCGCATTTGCTTAATTTTCCCACCACTGCAGATGTTTTCTCTCTCCCTCCCTCTGCTTTGTCTCCCATCATTCTTTTCTTTCTTACTTTCTCTTATCTTCCTCTTTCTCTATATTTCTTTCTTTTTCTCTTTTTTTTCTTTCTTCCGTTATTCCTCCCTTTCATTTTATATCTTTTTTCTTCCTTTTCTTTGTATTTCTTTCTTTATCTCTCCTTCTGTCACTCCCTCTCTTTCTCTTTCATTTTCTCTCTTATTCCCTTCTTGTGCTCTCCCCCTCTCTTTCACATTCCCTCTGTCTTTATCTCATTTTTCTTTATTCTCTTTATTTTTATTACTCTTTCTGAATAACCTATATTTCTTGTTGACAATATCTGTGTATTATTTGTTATTGCTACATTCATTGCAGCATGGTCATCCTGAAAGGGGGATGACCTCATGTGCGGTCCCTTCTCAAGGTTTCTTCATTTTCCTCATGTTGAGGTTTTTGAGTTTTTCCTTGTCCTCGTGTAGGTTTTAGATCAGGGGATGGTGTCATAATAGTCTGTGGTTTGCAATAATCTGTGGTCTCTGCAGATCCATGAGACTCTTTGTGATTAAGGGCTATACAAATAAAAATGACTGGACTTGACTTCCTCTCTTTTTCTTTATTTCTGTCCTTTTCATCTCTTTCTACTTCCGATACTTAACTTTGTTGTTACTGGTAATAACACAGTAACAACAAAGGTTATTGTTAAAGAATTGTTTATCCAACTGGGGGGGGGGGCTTTGCACTAATAAGTAGCAAAAAGAAGCTCTCAGCTGGAAAAAGGTCAAGGAGGCTTGCTTTTATGGTACTTGAGACATTGGAAAGTTGTCTTTGAAAGTCCTTAAACATTGCTTAAATTTAGCCTTGAATAGGGTGTACGAACCAATGTTGCCTGTAAATTTCCCCGGGTCTGAGAGTTCACACAAAGTCGGTGAGCAACGCTTGAAACAACAGTGAGCAACCAAAATCCCAAGTGTGGCAACTAGGTCACTATCAAACATGTCCATAACTTGACATCAAGTGACATTTTGCTGAGTTTCCGGCAATGCAAAATGATTTTTCTCTTTTGAATGAATTGACTCATGTACTATTGCAAAGGTTGTACGGCCTACAAACGTCGTTTGTTCTTACGATTCTTTCACAAAATATCCGTTTCTTTTTATTTCCTGATATATTTTGTCGCATAATATTAACATTTTTGGGGGCTTATTGAGTCGGTTGCACGATACAGAACTGTACTTAATTACATTTTTTAGTGGAAGTAAAATGTTGGCAACAAGATTCACTTGATATTATTGGAAATTATTTGAATGCAACACAAACTTTTTCTTCTTTTTTCCGTGTTTTTCTTTCTACTTTTTTAAAAATTCCTTCATTGTGTTCATTTTTTCCAAGCTGTTACTTTTTTCTCTTTGTTCTCTATTTCTTTTTTCCAACATTTCTTTCATTTGTTTTTTCTGGCTTTTTTCTAAAATGTATCCTTCTTTTTTCTCTTCCTTTTCTTTCTTTTTTTCTCAGCTTTTCACTACTTTTTCATTTTGGTATTTTTTTTCTTTTTTGTTCTATTCCCCCCTTCCTTTAAGTCATTTTGTGCATCGTTTTACATCATATTTGGTCATGTTGGGATGAAAGAAGCAAAAACAACCTGAAGAGTCGTTTAGGACCCAAAAGAGCCGGTTCCTTTTAGTGAGCCGAGCCGAAAAAGCCGGTTCTCGAAAAACTACTGACTTTACTCAACTTCGTTCTACTTCGACTCGACTTCCAAATACCGCATTTAGAACACAATGTCAAGGTATTTTTACCTTCATGCACTGTAACCTTGACTTAAGTCGCTTCTTAATTAGTAATTTTGAGCCCTGATTTTTGTGCGCCGGCTAGATTTTCTTGTGCGCTGAGAATGTGCAAGCAGTGCAGCTTAGAGGGAACACTGTTACGAACTCTGTTTTATTCCAAAGCTCCTTTCCCGTCTCCAGCTGTGACCATCACTCTTCATTTGGTTTCCACACCATGTTTATTATCATTTACACGCACGCACTGGCACAAATTCCCAGAGGATGCCAGAAGTGCTGTGTGTCGGCACGCACCCGCTTACCATGCAGGAAAATGCCCTTTGCTAAAGGACACGCGTGAACGTGTGACTGCACAATAAATGGCCTCAAATTCTTTTTCCTGGGATCAAATTCATGGGAAGTGTCGTGTGTTTTGCTTAAAAACATTGAAAACGCTTGGATTTTATTGTTGTGTTTTCAAGGTCAAGAAAATTGTCATGAATTTTGGGGGAAGTGCTTGAAAATGCTTGAGATTGTTGCCGTTGCCATGTTTCTTGGCAGTCTGACTCTATTGACCATGCAATAAGGGAGGACAACTTAAAGAAAATGTCTAAAAATGACGCCGACACCCCTGCTTGTCATGATTACTGATCAATGCACCTGTGCCCGCTCCTTTTCGCCAACTGCCTCGGACTCTGATTGGCTCCCTGTTCCTATTCAAACCCACCCCTGTCTCCTGTCGTCAGTCCGTCTGCAAACCTCAGTTCACACTAGGCAAGCCTTTCAGCCCTGACTCACTCCTGTTCTGGCTCCCGTCTGTTTCCCGGCTCCAACCCAGTAGCTCAGGGGGTAGGGCGCTCGTCTTGGGATCACGAGATTGTAGTTCGAATCCCGGCTCCTCCGTGTTACATGTCGAAGTGTCCTTGGGTAAGACACTGAACCCCTAATGCCCCCAATAAGCAGGTTAGCGCCTTACATGGCTGCACGGCCGCTATTGGGAAATGTGAAGCACGCTGTAAAGCGCTTTGGGAAGTCTTGACTCTAAAAGCGCTATATAAATGCAGATCATTTCATTTCATTTCATTTTCTGATCTCGACCACGATTTTTGCTCACCTGTCCCGGCTACTGACCTGTTTTTCCGCTCTCGACACTGCCCTCGCTCGCCACGGAAATACCACTTCCTCGTCTGAGCAACCTGCTCCCGGCGACCAGATATCTCCGGATTGTGTGTGCGCTCCTTTCCCTTCTTCCCAATAAAACTAAGAGAAACGTACGCAAGTGGGTCCTGTCTCCGTTCTGGTCATGACACTGCTGTGGTGGCTTGTCATTATTGCATTGTCGTGTGAAGCGTCACCGCCCCCTACCGGTCGCATTCAAAAGGACAGCTCTATTTGGAAAAACGGCTCTTTTGGCTCGGCTCACTGAAAGCCGGCTCCCAAACCCCTCCTTAGATTTTTTTTTTTTTTACTGATATGTTATTAATAATAATAAAACATTATGCACCAAATTATTCAGTAAGTAGTGATTTCAAATATTTGCAGCTTCAGGCCCGGTCTCTCAAATCAAGTTAATTAGTCAAGTTGGTTCGTGTCACGGTTGCCCATTGCCCCCAATTGGCCCCGCCCGTTTTGCGCCAGCTGCAGCTCGTTGACTGATTGGCTTCCCTCCTATTTAAGCTCAGTGCTCTCACTCACCCTTTGTCAGTCCGTCAACGAACGTCTTCACCCGCAAGACATGTGTTTTGACTCTGTCCGGTATCCTGCTTGTGCATCCTGTCCGGTATCGATCCCATCTATCTCGTCCTGTTTGATATCTAACTCCAGTCTCCAGTATTTGGTATCGATCCCGTCTGTCTCTTCCTGTCTGATACCTTGCTACAATCTCCAGTATCGGGTATCGTTCCCGTCTATCTTGTCCTGTTTGATATCGGACTCCAGTCTCCTGTGTCTGGTATCAATCCTGTCTATCTCGTCCTGTTTGATATCGGACTCCAGTCTCCAGTGTCTGGTATTGATCCCGTCTGTCTCGCCCTGTCTGATACCTTGCTACAATCTCCAGTATCGGGTATCGTTCCCGTCTATCTCGTTCTGTTTAATATCAGTGTCCAGTCTCCAGTGTCTGGTATCGATCCTGTCTATCTTGTTCTGTTTGATATCAGACTCCAGTGTCTGGTATCGATGCCGTCTGTCTCGCCATGTCTGATACCTTGCTACAATCTCCGGTATCGGGTATCGCCCCCGTCTATCTCGTCCTGTTTGATATCGAACTCCAGTCTCCAGTGTCTGGTATCGATGCCGTCTGTTTCACCCTGTCTGATACCTTGCTACAATCTCTAGTATCGGGTCTCGTCCCCGTCTATCTCGTCCTATTTAGTATCAGTGTCCAGTCTCCAGTGTCTGGTATCGATCCTGTCTATCTTGTGCTGTTTGATATCAGTCTCCAGTGTCTGGTATCGATGTTGTCTGTCTCGCCCTGTCTGATACCTTGCTCGTTCTCCGGTATCGGGTATCGTCCCCGTCTATCTCGTCCTGTTTGATATCGAACTCCAGTCTCTAGTGTCTGGTATCGACCCTGTCTATCTCGTCATGTTTGATATCGGTCTCCAGTGTCTGGTATCGATCCCGTCTGTCTCGCCATGTCTGATACCTTGCTACAATCGCCGGTATCGGGTATCGTCCCCGTCTATCTCGTCCTGTTTGATATCGAACTCCAGTCTCCAGTGTCTGGTATCGATCCCGTCTATCTCGTCCTGTTTGATATCGGTCTCCAGTGTCTGGTATCGATCCCGTCTGTCTCTCCCTGTCTGATACCTTGCTACAATCTCCATTGCTGGATCTCGTTGCCGTCTATCTCGTCCTGTTTGATATCGAACTCCAGTCTCCTGTATCTGATACAACCATACTGTCTGTCCCATCCTGTCCGGTTTTGACCCCATCTGTCCGGCATCTGCTCATGTAACTGGTATCGATCTCGTCTGCCTCTGGCTTCCTGTTCTACGCCCGAATTCTGCTTTACTTCCTCTGCTTAGCGATCGCCGAATCACTGGCATTTGTGTTAACGCGCATTCCCGTAAAATAAAGCTTATGTGAGAAACTTTACGCATCTGGGTCCTCCTCCTGTTCTTGTCCTGACAGTTCGGGCTTGTCTGCTGGATAGTTCAAGCCCGATCTTACCTCTAATTGCGCTACTAGTTTGCCCTTTGGGTGCACTCAGCGCCATCTGGAGGCCGTTTTATGACGCACCTTTAACGACTGGGCCTGTTACAGTCAAAACTGGCTTCTTTTTTATATATTATTTTATTTGATATTTTTAAAGGGGGGGTTTGAATTTGATGACCCACTACTGCTGCGACGGTGGTCCGGTGCCTTGGGGGGCAAAGAAGATATTACACGGGGCTACCTGCTGACTTTATTGTCATCTTGATGTATATAACCGCGCTTACAAGGAGCTTTATAAATTAAAAATATACATCACGGAAAGCCCGGGCGGCGGTTAACGGGGCGCGGACCACCCTCCGCTATGCAGATTGCAATAAGACCCAAATGATGACTCGCTTGCGATTAAAAATAAATAAGCATACAAGATGGAGGGTCCGAGGCGGCGTCATAAAGAGATAAACATGCCGCGCCGACGATCTGTCATTAAACAAATGAGGATTCATACTTGCAATTAGATACCCGGGCTGAATTCCTTCGAAATCTGGATATTTTTTAAGAATGAAAGGTTGCAGGGTAAGATTTTTTTTCGGATTTAGGGCTGCAACAATTAACTGATAACATTGAATTAAATTGGTTATTAATAAAGGGTTGGCAAACAGTGTTCCCTCTAAGCTGCTCGCGTGCGCAATTGAGCACTGCTCGCACATTCTCGGCGCACAAGAAAATCGAGCCAGCGCACAAAAATGAGGGCTCAAAATTACTAATTAAGAAGCGACTTAAGTCAAAGTTACAGTGCATGAAGGTCAAAATATACGGGTTTCCCCGACGTTGTGTCCTAAATGCGGTATTTTGAAGTCGAGACGAAGGAGAGCGAAGTTGAGTAAAGTTAGTAGAGTTTGTCGGGGAACCGGCTTCTTCGGCTCGGCTCACTAAAGGAACCGGCTCTTTCATGTCCTAAACGGCTCTTCGGGTTGTTTTTGCTTCTTTTATCCCAACATGACCAAATATTATGTAAAATTATGCACAAAATGACTTAAAGGAAGGGGGATAGAACAAAAAAGAAAAAAATACCAAAATGAAAAAGTAGTGAAAAGCTGAAAAAAAGAAACAAAAGGAAGAGAAAAAAGAAGGAAAAATTTAGAAAAAAGCCAGAAAAAAAAAAGAAAAGAAAGAAATGTAGGAAAAAAGTAAATAGAGAACAAAAAGAAAAAAGTAACAGCTCGGATAAAATAAACACAATTAGATTTTTTTTAAGGAATTTTTTAAAAAGTAGAAAAAAAACACAGAAAAAAGAAGAAAAAGTTTGTGTTGCATTCAAATAATTTCCAATTATATCGAGTAAATCTTGTTGCCAACATTGTACTTCCACTTAAAAATGTGATTAAGTACAGTTCTGTATCTTACAACTGTCGAAATAAGCCCCCCAAAATGTTAATATTATGCGACAAAATATATCAGGAAAAAAAAAGAAATGGATATCTTGTGAAAGAATTGTAAGAACAAACGACGTTTGTAGGCCGTACAACCTTTGCAATCGTACATGAGTCAATTCATTCAAAAGAGAAAAAATAATTTTGCATTGCCGGAAACTCAGCAACATGTAACTTGATGTCAAGTTTTGGACATGTTTGATAATGATTTAGTTGCCACTCTTGGGATTGCCGTTGCTCAATGTTGTTTCAAGCGCTGCTCACCGAATTTGTGTGAACGCTCAGACCCCTGGAAAATTACAGGGAACATTGTTGGGAAATCATTTCGTCATCAAGCGAATTAAGAGCCACATTAAATCAAGGTGGGGTGCGGACTTTGATTTTGATTGTAGTTCATTGTTGATGAAGAATAGTTGAGATCAGATGACTGAGGCTTTGTGCAAAAAATGACCATGCTGTTTGTGCATTACGCCTCGAGAGCGTTGTACCTTGCTATGTTAAGCGTAATTACGAGACAAAACATGAACATGAATTCAAGGACCAGTCTGGAAAGGCGGAGACATTAAAACGTGCTGTGTCCAGATACGGCAAACAAACACAGACCCTGAAAACATTTGTCACTGCTACAAACGCCACCACTGAAGCAAGCTCTCACATTGCTCACTGCATGGCAAAGCACGGAAAACCGTTTATGATGGCGAATATATTAAGGGTGTGTGTGTATTTCAAGCTTTGATAGTTTCTAGAAATAAGATTTTATTGATGAATGGTATGGTAGCTGTCCATATCACTTGATTTTGATTGTAGTTCTTTGTTGATGAAGAATGGTTGAAGTTACGGATGTCTACTGGCCTTTCCACATGTTGCTCAAAGTCATTTTTTAGTTTATTGATGAACAAGAATAATGGAAGATAAATTGATCAGTTATACTGTTTCAATGTCTATCCATGTTGTATATTCGGTGTAAAATGACAGCTCTGTTGGATTAAAAAGTTGGAAATTTAAAATTGGCACTCCACACCGAAAAGGTTCCTGACCCCTCACTTATCATAAAATATCCTGTTGTTTTGTGCACTATTTTTTGTCAGAAGGTTCAATATTTGAATAGAGGATGAAAAAAAAAGCTGATTTATCGAATAATGGACAGATTGATGAATTATTGATATAATGCTCACACTGAGTCTGTTGTGCCTCCTCCAGCGAGCACCTCTCGTGCTCCTTCTCCTTTTTCCTGCACGGCGAGAGTAATGTGTGCACCAGCGTGGAGATTGCACAGCACCAGCCCGCCTACCACATCACGGAGCATCACATCCGCCTGGCGCGTGCCTCTATGGCGCCACTACAAGGTAATCAACCCAAAATGGGTTCGTATGTGTGCTGGAAATCCTTGAGAATGCTTGAGCTTTAACATTGTGTTTACACGGTTTTAAAAGTGCTTGAATTTTGGGTGACGTGACTGAAATACTTGCCATGTTTCTCGACAATGGACTCGATAGACTACTTATTATAGTCTGCTTGACCCCTCATTTTCATGTTTTTTTTTTTTTTTTCAATCAAAGAGAAATGGTGGAAAAGTTAACATTCGGGAAAACTTCAGTGTTCTCGTTTGCCCGCGTCCGTGCGTCCTAGATGTTGGGGACGCATAGTCTCAAATCAACGTGCGTCCCTGGGACGCAACCTTTTTGACACAAAATTGACATTATTACCCGATTACCGCACTCCAAACTTTTCGTCAGGCAGATCCCCCATTGTTGTTTTGGTCTCGCGGTTCGAGTTTTCGTCTGCACGCCGATCTCGGCCAACGAGATCTCGTTGCTTCGAGATGACGTCATTGTTGTGGTGCTTGTCGTCGAGGGATAGTGAAAATCAACACAAAATTGGTAATTTCTTCAGTGTCAATAATAAGTCGAAACATAATGTAGAAATTAATAACAACGGCAATAATTCCGGCACGAAAAAATGGCGGAGAAATTCTTCAGAAGACCGCGAAGGCAAGGAAAACACGTGTGTTGAAGCGAACGATTCGACGAAAGAAACAAAACAAAAGAATACTAGCAAGAAAAGGACTTTTCTGCCAAAATGGACTCAATTATATTCCTGGTTACGCTATGAGGAGTATGATAATGGATTGGACCTTGAGAAGGCTTTACAACTATGGCGGGACAGCAAACCATGAAGAATATGTGAACTGAAAAATTTGAAGTGATAACTGCTTCGTATTACCAATTAACTGTGATGATTAAAACTGCATAAATATATAAATATTTCAGCAATATCATTTTGTATAGTATACAATATTGTGAACTGAAAAATCTGAAGTGATAACTGCTTTGTATTACCAATTAACTGTGATGATTAAAACTGAATGAATATATAGATTTGTATTATTTATTTGTCGCCGATTTACAATTTCACCCTCGATAACCCCAAATTTTGGGGACCCATCGATCTCTGTTGGGACCCATCGATTTTTGAGCATGCGAGTCCCCGGGACCCATTACTTTTCACTGGTAAAATGAACACTGCATGCTTGAAATACTTGCCATCTTTCTCGGCAGTCTGACTCTATAGACCACTTATTAAATTAAGAAATATAAACAGGTCTGCTTAATATTTTCATGCTTTTTATATTTGAAAGAAAAGAGAAAACATTGAAAAGTTAACATTCGAGAGGTTTAATTTCCCCTGCGTTGTGAAAACATGTAGATGCTGAAAATGTATGGAGACGGCAATGATGATGATGTTAAAAAAAGGGGATGGAAGTAATTATGGTAATGATAATGACAATGAAGAGTGTATTCAAAGAGCAAATGTACAGTGAATTCCGGACTATAAGCCGCTACTTTTTTTCCCAAATGTTCACCCCTGTGGCCTATTCAGTCAAGCGGCTTATTTAAGTAATTTTTCTAACGAACACCAGCGGCACTCGAGTTCAAAAGGTTAAATCTAGACCGGTGGAATTGTGCGCTGAGGTATACTGCATCCTCCTGAATTATGATCGATTTGTCAGTATGACAGAGAATAGAGGTTAGTTTCAATTGTGAGGAAGACACCAATAAGCATCAAGTTCCTAGGGGTGCACATCACAAACAAACTCACCTGGTCCGTGAACACTGCATCACTGGTTAAGAGGGCACAGCAGCGCCTGTACTTCCTGCGGAGGATGAGGAGAGCCCACCTGCCCCCACCCTCCCTCATCACATTCTACAGGGGCACCATAGAGAGTATCCTGACCAGCTGTATCTCTGTGTGGTGTGGAGGCTGCAGCGCTACCGACTAGGGCAGTGTGAGGAGGGTGACGAGGACAGCAGAGAAAATCATCGGGACTTCTCTCCCCTCCATTCAGGACATTGGCCAGAAGCGCTGCCTATCCCAAGCTAAGAACATTATCGGGGACCCCTCTCACCCCCATCATGGACTGTTCACTCTGCTAGCCTCTGGGAAGAGGTACTGCAGTGTGCGGTGCAGGACCACCAGGTTCCACAATAGTCTTGTCCCCCTGGCCATTAGACTGTTAAACGGTCAATCAAATACATAGTAAATCTAAACTGCTGCTAATCTGTACATCTGTTGGTTTCGTTTGACTTTTTGCACTACTGGCAGTTCTTTATAGCTAGCCACTCCTTGCACATCTGTTTCTCTGCACTATTGTACTTACAGCGTTATTGTTACAGTGTTATTGTTACTGTTTACCTGACTTGTTACCTGACTGCCCATTTTGCACATCTGGTTAGCTGCTCCTCTTGCACTATTTGCACTACTGTAAAATACTATACATAGCCATAATTATTTAGTATATTATTAGTACTCAATACTCCAACTCAATACAACATTTTATTTATATCTGTACATTCAAGGAAACTGTGCGGGTCAGATGTATCGACATTTCGTTCTGTATACACGTGTACTAGAATGACAATAAAGTAGATCTGAATCTGAATAATGACGAGGGCGGCCTGCCGTGAGGGGGGGAGATTTTTTAAGGTTATTGTTCTATCTTCTTTAATCATTATCCATTATCAGTTATCGTTCAGTTCAGATTACGCTACAGAGCCTAGGAGCCGGGACTATTACTCTCAGCCAAAAGGCCAAGCTAAGGACCTAGCCTCAAAGCCTTGCTGCGATTAATTGGTTTGAACAATTTTATTGACACTTTTAACAGCAATTGAACACATTCACAATTTCACCATATCATATTCTAACAAGGTTTTTGGAGGTAAAGTGAAAGTGTGACATTCTGCCTTTGCTCTTTATTTCCGCCAAAGCTTTTAGTTCTTGTTTGATCTCTCTGATTTCATTGTTTTTTGGTTTGAAATTTCATAATTGCGTAAGAGCTTTGTCTTAACAGCTACGCTAAGAATCCTGCGAGCGTGTTAGGAGTAGCGTGGTGGTACCTTTCACAGGCACGGTTTGGGATGAAAGTTGTATTATTATTATTAAAGCTTTGAAAACTCTCTCGGTGTACCGTCTTTCTTCGTAAATATGTGTAACCATGTATACTATGTATTTGCAACTGTATATTTTTGTTATGTATTTATTTGTATTTATTTTGGACACTTGTTCTGATAAGTCTTGCATTGACCAATTAAAAAGAAGGGGCGTAACAGACGCGGGGGATTATGGGAAGTAGGGACCAGTGAAGGTGGGTGTTTGTGGACACTGCAGACAAAGGTGCATATATATATTTTTCCCCACCCTTACTTTTGGAAATATACACTTTTTTTTCCTTGGATTACTTTCAACGGGCACCTGGACACATTTATTCACGCAACTCCTTTTTCTTTAACCAACTTTTTATCCCCTCTTCTTTCCTTGTCTGTCCCTCACCTTTAGCGGTCCCATGCTAGATCCTTAGCTTGGCCTTTTGTCACAACACGGCCAGAAACTTCTGGCCGGGCTAGGACCTTAGCTTGGCCTTTTGGCTGAGAGTAAGTGTCCCGGCTCCTAGGCTTTGTAGCGTATTATGAACTGACCGATAGCGGATAATGAATAATGAATAACGAAGATAGATAAATAACCCTTAAAAACCCCAAACCCCCCACAAACTGTGTCGTGATAGCTTGGCATCAAGGCTTTGACGCTAAGTCCTTAGCTTTGCCTTTGGCTTTGATGCTATGTCCTTAACTTGGCCTGATACTAAGTTCTTAGCTTGGCCATCTTGGCCTTTTGATTTTTGCATTCCGGAGATGGAATAAGAGCTTGCTCTGTCCACTCCATGCATCGGCCCGGTATTGCAGTACCTCCGGGAACAGTGCATTCGCAATGATCGCAACAAGGCTTTAGGGCTAGGACCTTAGCTTAGCCTTTTGGCTGAGAGTAAGTGTCCCGGCTCCTAGGCTTTGTAGCGTTTAATGAACTGACCGATAATGGATAATGAATAACGAAGATAGAACAATAACCCTTAAAACCCCCCCCCCACTTAAACTCGTAAATACATTACAAAAATACACAGTTGCAAATACATATTATACATGGGTTACACAGAAAGACGGTACACCAAGAGTTTTCAAAGCTTTAACAATAATGATATAACTTTCATCCCAAACGGTGCCTGTGACAGGGCATATAATGGTAGCAACACTCGAGCGCCGCTGGCGGCCGTTAGAAAAATGACATAAATTGGCCGCATCACTGAATAAGCCGCAGGGTTGAAAGTTAGGGAAAAAAGTAGCGGCTTATAGTTCGGAATTTACGGTACACACATTTGTACTTAGGTGTTCTCAAGGGGCTACCTGGGTCTCACAAGCACCCTTGTCGGTGACGCCTGCTGCAGCTCAACAATATCGTGATGTTAAGCATCCTCAATTTGTGTTTTGCAGTCATCTTAAGCCCCTACGGTCTGAGCGGTACTCTGACCGGTCAGGCCTACAAAATGAGCGACCCGGCAACCCGTAAACTGATGGAGGAGTGGAGCTACTTTTACCCAACGGTCCTACGTCGGAAAGACGAGGAGACCGAGGAGCTCGCCGACGATCTCAACGCTCACGTGGCGGTGGAAGTCATCGTGGGTATGTGGCCATTTCTCCTCGCTCGGATCGCTTTGGACCAGGGTTTGTTTGCAAAGCCGCCGGCTCATTAATTCCTGTTTTTGTGCTGTGTTCAGGTGGCGTGAGGATGACCTACCCAGCTGCCTTAGTGCTGATTGGCCAGGGTCAGCTGCCGGCCGAGCCGCCTCCACCTGCTCCTGCGGCTTTGGGCCTAGCTAGGGAGCAGAACCACTGCAGCGTGCCGCTCACGCCGCCGACATCGCCGGAGCAGCCCTGCTCGGGTAATCACGAGACACTAATTCATCTTCTCTGTGTTTGCTGCTACAGTGGAACCTGGGTTCTCGACCATAATCCGTTCCAGAACCCTGTTCGAAAACTGTTTTTTTTTTTATCACCGAAATCATTTTCCCCATTAAAAATAATGTAAATCGTTTTAATCCGTTCGTGCAACCGACTAAATAAGCCCCAGAAAATGTTAGTATTATGCGACAAAAGATGCCAGGCAAAAAAATAATTGGAAATCTTTTGAAAGAATTGTTGTAAAAACAAACGACGTTTGTAGGCCGTACAACCTTTGCAATTGTACATGAGTCAATTCATTCAAAAGAGAACAATCATTTTGCATTGCCGGAAACTCAGCAAAATATAACTTCATGTCAAGTTTTGGACATGTTTGATATCGATTTAGTTGCCACACTTGGGATTGCCGTTGCTCACTGTTGTTTCAAGCGCTGCTCCCCGACTTTGTGTGAACGCTCAGACCCGTAAGGAAAATTACAGGGAACATTGCCGCTCGGTCTTAAAAACTGGAAAAAGTCTTACATTTGATGGCTGCAAAATTAGGCCTTAAATTTAACTCTCAACCGTCTTGATTTTGCCCTGTCTTCTCTGCGTGATAGAGCTAATAACAGTTTATTACGTAAACTAATGAAAGTACCAAATATTGTCGTAAAATGACTTTTTACTTTCTCAGACTTCATCAATCTCTGACAGATGAATGCAATATGTCAGTTGGAAAATCTATATTCACACGTTTCCGAAAATACAGCATTACGTTGGAGCTTTACATACAGTCAGTCCCTTACTCACTCATCGTCGGAGTATAGTGTAGGTTTAACCCTTATAACTGGGGTTCAGGCTGTACTAGGGAATGAGTGGAAGGCGTTGCCCAGCTGACGCCCAAACCAGTTGCGGCGGCAGCTGGGTAGCAACAACAGTTGGGCGTGGAGCTCCGCCACAGGGTTGCCTAGCTAATGTCCGGAACTCGGGGAGGCAAGCACGGCGGGGTTAACAGCAGAAGACAGGCGCGGAAGTCAAACGTAGAGCTTCGTCACGAGGATGCCCAGGTGACGCCCGGAACTCTGGGCGGAGGGCAGGGTTAACGGCAGAAGTCAGGTGCAGAGCTCCGTCACGGGGTTGCCCAGGTGACGTCCGTAACTCTGGGCGGACGGCAGGAAAGGGTTAACTGTGGAAGTCAGGCGCAGAAGTCAGGTGCAGAGCTCCGTCACGGGGTTGCCTAAGTGACGTCCGGAGCTCTGGGCGGCGGGCAGGGCAGGGTTAGTGGCGGGAGTCAGGCGCGGAAGTCAGGTGCGGAAGTCAGGCGCAGAGCTCAGTAATGGGGTTGCCCAGGTGAGGTCTGGAACTCGGGGCGGCGGGGTCAACGGCGGAAGTCAGGCGCGGCGCTCCATCACGGGGTTGCCAAGCTAACGTCAGGAAGTCTGGGTGGCAGGCAGGGCAGGACTAACGGCGGAAGTTAATGGCGAAAGTCAGGCGCAGAGCTCCGTCACGGGGTTGCCCAGGTGAGGTCTGGAACTCGGGGCAGTGGGCAGGGCGGGGTCAACGGCGTAAGTCAGGCGTGGAGCTCCGTCACGGGGTTGCCCAGCTGACGTCAGGAAATCGGGGCGGCGGGCAGGGCTGGACTAACAACGGAGGTTAATGGCGGGGTCGTCACGCTGATGTCCAAAAACTGGCTTGTCGGGGTGTCTGGCGCGGACCTCTGTCACGTGGTTGCCAGGCTGATGTCCGAAACCCATCCAGTAAATTGAATGTTTTCATCCTTTTTCCAGCGGACAGTGGCTTTGTGACGTCAGCCTCCAGCGTCCCGACGCCAGACAGCAGTCTGGGTGTCAGCAGTCTGAGCCCAAAGCATTCTGGGAAGAAGCTGACATGTCAGGTGGTCCATCAGGCCTGGCGGGAGTGCTACCTCAGCCAGCCTCAGCACACGTAAGTGCCGTCAGACCTCTGCACTTCCCTGCTGTGGACCTGCCTCGAGTAAATAATTTCCCTCCTTGCAGGCTGAAGCAGCTGACCGACGTGCCGCCCAAGGAAGAAGTGCCTCACCGAGTCGCCACCTGGGACTTCAATGACGTCGCAGCACGGGCGTCGTGCAGCTGCTCCAGGTACATTGGAGTCACTCTCAAGCTGTTCACTGACTGCATTAGCGTAACTTAGTTTCTTTGGAAGAACTGCAGTATGTTCTCGATTTTCGCGGTTAACCTCACTAAGTAAGGGATTATATACAGTATCCATATCAGTGGTTTCCCTTGCGTCCAGGCTCCTGTTTCATCTTTAAGCATATAACCAATCACATTTCAGCCATTTATTTTTGCCTGGGTCAGATCTCTGCCAAGTGACTTTCACAATCAGTTCTCCAGGCTTCGAAGCAAAACATCATTGTCAGGGTTGGGTAGGGTTACTTTAACTGGATTACTTTCAATTACTTTTGGATTACTCCAATACCAAATATGCTAATAAAAGACAAAAGAATAAATATCAATAAAATGATGACTCACAACACGTGGTAAGCTTTCTCTCCTGGCTTTGATCTCTTTGATCTCCGGCAACATAAAATGCGACAGAAACAAAATGAAAATCAATCCAAACAGCTTGCCAACATTATTTTTGCCGTTCCATTCAGTCATTTTATTCCTCTTTACTTTTTGTCTTTTATTAGCATATTTGGTATTGGAGTAATCCAAAAGTAAATGAAAGTAATCAAGTTAAAGTAACCCTACCCAACCTTGTAAACTAGCCAGTTTTAAATATATTGAATCGGCAAATGAATACAAATGCTGAGACTGATATCCATCAAATCCCAAATATCGGTGCCAATAATCGGTCAAACTCTAGTAAAAAATAGGATTCCTTTTCAGTCATTTTATTGATATTTAGTTTGTTTTGTCTTCTATTAGCATATTTGGTATTGGAGTCATCCAAAAGTCATTGAAAGTAATCCAGTTAAAGTAACCCTACCCAACCCTGATCATTGTTAAAAACAACGTTGGTTCAGCCAGATTTCAAGTTAGCAAAGCAGCGCCTTCTAGAAGGCGTAAGAACACGATGACATTTTCACAAAGTGTGATTGGCTAAGGGGCGGTAATGGAAGTATCGGAATGGAAACATGAAGGAAAAACTCGCCGTGTTCTCTGCTTCTGTCAAACTGACTTTTTCAGCCTTAATTCTAGTTTAAACTGACTCTCAGCATAAGCTTGGGACAATCGGTTGACAGAGTAATATCTTATGGAGTAAAGAAACTGGAATGGATTCTTTTGCGCAAATAAAATTGATTTTTGGTGAGTAAAATGTGGCAATATTCCAAAAGAATGGTAGAAAGAACTGTAGAACTTCTAGTTCACATGATGCACAAAGAACTTCTATGTTTTGGTTGATTTTTCTGGGAAATTTTCCATTTTATTTTCTACCACAGCGGCGTAAAGGCTACAGTTGTATCTATTCATATATAGTGTAAGTCCCTGCTTTCGCTAAGCCCCATACAAGCACAAACTTGGAAATACATGGGATGCAGCATTTCAGCCCACTTTTGAAGCAACAGCAAACAAGCGCGGTACTTTGTTGATGTTGATTAGTAAAATGAATAAAATGATCCTTTAACTCAGGGGTGTCAAACTCATTTTAACTCGGGGGGCCACACAATAGAACAAACATTCTGTCGGGGGCCGGACTAGTAGATTAAAGAGAAAGAAAAAGAGAGATAAAGAAATAAGAGAAAGAGGGTTGTGAAAAGGAGAGAGGGTGGGACAAAGAAAGAAAAAGAGGGAGAGCGTGAGAAACAAAAAATAAAAAGTCGTGAGAGGGGGGGAAAAGAAAGGGAGAGGAAGAAAGAAATCCAACGAGAAATAGAAAGACAGAAGAAGAGAAAAGAGAGAAGAAAGCGCAAAGGGAGAGGAAGGGAAGAGAGAAAGAGAAAAGAGAAAAAAGGAAGTTAGAGCAAAAGAGGTCCAAAGACACAGAGAGAGAAAGAGACAAACAGCAACAATGGAAGAGAAAAAGAGAGACACAGAGAGTGAAAGAGCCAGAGCCAGAGAGTGGGAGAAAAGGGGTGGAAAAGAGAGAGAGAGAAAGAGAGAGAAAGAAAGAAAGAAATCCAAAGAGAAATAGAAAGACAGAAGGAGAGAAACGAGAAAAGAAAGCGCAAAGGGTCGGAAGAGAGAAAGAGAAAAGAGAGAAAAGGAAAAAAGGAAGTTAGAGCAAAAGAAGTTAAAAAGACACGGAGAGAGAAAGAGACAAAGAGCAACAAAGGAAGAGAAAGAGACACAGAGAGTGAAAGAGACAGAGACAGAGAATGGGAGAAAAGGAGTGGAAAAGAAAGAGAGAGAGAGATAGATCAATACAGAGAGGCACCTGGCTTTGGCAACATCAAGTTGACATATTTCAACCTGCAGCTTGTTTTTCTCTTGCGCTTCTCTGTGTGTTGTCTCGCGGGCCGGATCCAATCCCTTAGCAGGCCTGATCTGGCCCGCGGGCCGCCTGTTTGACACCTGTGCTTTAACTGATGTCAAAATATAAATACGGAAAAGTCTATTTTCGTTATGACATCGCTCATACTTGTTCCCTCGATTGCATCGGTAACATTATTGCTCCAATGATAGTTAAGAAATAAAAGGCAGATCTCTGATTGGTTGGAATGTAATAGCGCTAGTCAAGTGATGCACTAATTGCTCAAAGTAGGTTTTCAGAAATTCTTAATGCACTAAGAACTGGAAAGTTGAACCACGATATGGCGAGGGAATACCGTATAATGGCAGGGTTCTCCAGCTCAAGCTGAGGTGCCTGCAGACCTGTTCTGAAAATAACTTCCCAGTGCATAATTATTGTGATTTTTCCAGTAAACTTATTTTTTTAGTGGTTAACTGAGTCTATTTAACCCCATTTTTGATAATTACCCTGGTACTAATATAATGTATAGTAATAACATGATAATATGCTGTTTTAGTATTGCATATCAACATGGGTGCCCTGAATCTGGCCCGCGAGACAACACTCAGAGAAGCGCAAGAGAAAAACAAGCGGCAGGTTGAAATAGGTCAACTTGATGTTGCCAAAGCCAGGTGCCTCGGACAAAGACACTGTACTTGTATTTCTTTCTCTCTCTCTCTCTCTCTCTCTCTCTCTCTTTCTTTTCCACCCCTTTTCTCCCACTCTCTGTCTCTGTCTTTCACTCTCTGTGTCTCTTTTTCTCTTCCTTTGTTGCTCTTTGTCTCTTTCTCTCTCTGTATCTTTTTAACTTCTTTTGCTCTAACATCCTTTTTTCCTTTTCTCTTTCTCTCTTCCTACCCTTCGTGCTTTCTTTTCTCTTTTCTCTCCTTCTGTCTTTTTTTTTCTCTTTGGTTTTCTTTCTTCCTCTCCCTTTCTTTCCCCCTCTCTCACAACTTTTTATCTCCTTTATTTCTCCTTCTCCCTCCCTCTCTCTCTTTTTCTTTTTTCGTCCCGCCCTCTCTCCTCTTCCCTCCCTCTTTGTCTTATTTCTTGTCTCTCTTTTTCTTTCTCTTTAATCTACTAGTCCGGCCCCAGACAGAATGTTTGTTCTATTGTGTGGCCCCCGAATTAAAATGAGTTTGACACCCCCTGACATAGAGTATTTAAATAGTGCTACTGAAAATACTCACTGTAATAAAAATAGGGTAGTATGCAAATGTGGGGTTGGGGTTTAATGTGGGCTTTTACTCCCCCGGTTGGAGTTAAATAGCCTCATGGCATGAGGAAGAAATGATCTCTGGAACAAGACTGTGACAGCAGTCTGTCGCTGAAGCTGCTCTTCTGTTTGGAGATGATGCTGTGTAGTGGATGTGATGAATTGTCCACGATTGACCTTTGCGCAAATTCGTAACCAAATATAGCTCTCAGTTTGAAAGAAGGAATAAGGGAATTGCCCTGTTTTGTATTCCAGGCTCAAGCAGCAGAAGCCACCAACCACCACCAACATCTCCAACCCTCAGATGGGTTCCAATCCGTCCTCGGCCTCATCTTCGCACACGTCCTCCGTACCCAAACACAAAGCCAGCGACAAGACGGAAAAAGCCGATAAACAATCCAAAAGACCGGCCTTGATCCCCTTCCATCACCGGTTATCCTTCACCCAGGAGGCCTCACTGGAGCCGGACTCACCCGGGGGCCAGCAGCTCAGTGGTCTGGTGGCACTGGAGACCCCCTTGGAGCCACTTCCTGGATGCAAGTATCCCAAAGCCTTCTCCAACGGCAGGAAAGCTCCAGAGTCGCTTCTTCTGTCCCCCATGTCTCCGCTCCCTCCCACGCTCAGCCCTCACCCTCGGGCGCAAGACCCGGAGGTGACGGAGGGCCCGGCGGATCTTCAGGTTTTTCAGGAGGCGTCGGGGGCCATGGGGGCGATGACCAGCGAGACGGCCGTGTACGGGACCATGCTCAAGCAAAGGGAGAACGGCGTCGGCTGGTGGAGGGGCTTCCGGACGCCCAGTGCCGATAGGATGGATTTCAGACCTCCGGAAATCTCGGCTGATCATTTAGAGGAAGGGAGGATGGAGGCAGTTATGGATGGAGATGCGTTGAAAAGGTAGGAGAGATATCACGTCGATAGTAGATTCTGGACTTGGAAATGGTTGTGGTACGCTCGCCTGAGACAGTCAGTCTTCACAAGTGTAAAAAAAATAGAGGGTATTTAACAATTAATGCTATCATAATATCATCCCTGCTTTACTAAAAACGATTAACTCAATTTTTCTTTGTGTTGTTTTTTTCTTGGTGGTTGAATGCATTAAAGTGAAAAGATTGGACCGAGGCACTCATCAGAAATGCTCAGGTCTGCAACAGACATTTCATTTTAGCTTTACTTTACTAAAAAGACTCACTTTTTCTTTGCCAGTTTGAACAATTGTGGAAAAAAGACACCGCGCTGGTTAAAGAAAAGAAAAGAGTTGTGGTTGAATGCATTAAAGTGAAAAGATTGGACCGAGGCACTCATTAAAAATGCTCAGGTCTGAAGCAGACGTTTCATTTTAGCTTTACTTTACTAAAAAGACTCACTTTTTCCTTTGTCAGTTTGAACAATTGTGGAAAAAAGACACCGCGCTGGTTAAAGAAAAGAAAAGAGTTGGGGTTGAATGCATTAAAGTGAAAAGATTGGACCGAGGCACTCATCGAAAATGCTCAGGTCTGCAGCAGACATTTCATTTTAGCTAAAAGAAATGAAACGTTTATTGTAGTTGCTATCGACTCCATATTATTTATTATATCTGCAAAATATCTTGTTATTTTTCTCCGCTTCAGCTAACTGTTAGCATGTGGCCTAAATACAAATGCTAGCTTTGTAACAAGCACGCGTTTCAAACAAATGTTGGGCACACAATCCGAGACATTCTTTTCACACATCTAATTATTCAATTACCGTAAATTCCGGACTATAAGCCGCTACTTTTTTCCCAAATGTTCAGCCCTGCGGCTTTTTCAGTGAAGCGGCGAATTTATGTAATTTTTCTAACGGCCACCAGCGGCGCTGGAGTATAAAAGATAAGATTAAGACCAGTAGAACATGTGCGCCAAGAAAGACTGCAACCTCTAGGTTTATGCATACATTGTCTGTAAAGGAAAGGTATGTTCCGATAATGAGGAAGACGCCCTTGATGGCGATAGTTATGAGGAGGAAGTTGAGGAAGATCAACGGTCACAATTACGGGATGCTTTCTTTTGACAGACACGTTTGATGCATTGCGAGCGTGATCCTACCAGCGTGTTGGTACCTTTCAAAGGCACGGTTTGGGATAAAAGTTATATTATTATTATTATTATTATTAAAGCTTTGAAAACTCTCTCGGTGTACCGTCTTTCTTCGTAAATATGTGTAACCATGTATAATATGTATTTGCAACTGTATATTTCTGTAATGTATTTATTTTAGAGATTTATTCTGTTATGTGTTCTACGAGCGAATCAAAAAGAAGGGAGTAAACGCGGGCTGATTGGAAGTGGGGTAAAGCTGAGTTACCGGTAGATCTGTCTGTTGTCGCAGCGGACAATAGTGGATATATATTTTTCCCACCCTTACCTTTGGAAATATACATTTTGTTTCCTTAGATTACTTTCAACGGGACCCGGACCTTACAAGTCTGCATCATACGTTAATTACGGGTATCATTTTCCATTCATGATGCCGATTGTGGTTCCAAGATTGTCTATAATTTTTCTAGTTCCAATCGTGGAACTTACAGCCTGGTCTGGGTTAAACTTGTGATTGTGTCACAAGTTATAATGCGTGTGCACGCGGCTTGTGCAGAGGTGCGGCTTGTGTAAGTGCAAAAGTGGCAAATCACTTAAAAAGTGGTGGGTGCGGCTTATAATGAGGTGCGCTCTACGGTCCGGATTTTACGGTATCACTTTTTTTTAGCATCTATCGATGCCATTTAGGCTACATGCTAACTGTTAGCTGAAGCTAAGAAAATAACATGATACTTTATCAATATAATAAGTCATAGGGACTCGAGAGCAACAACGTTTAATTCTTCTTACCTGATATGGACTGTGTTGCTGCAAACCCGAGCACTTTTGATGAGTGCCTCGGTCCAATCTTTTCACTTTAATGTATTTAACTACAACTGTCTTCTTTCTTTGGACTGTCTGCTAGGAAAACATGATGATAACATCAGCAAAGACAGCTTTTTTTTAGCCTTAGTCTTTTGACCAGAGTATTGTTTTCCCTCCAGCTTCGACCGTAACATAGGCTATAAAAGGGTCTATATCACCGGTGTCAAGCTCACGGCCCGCGGGCCACATCCGGCCCGGCGTACAATTATATCCGTGAAATCCTTTTAAATTCATCTACTATAATGGCCCCGGTCTATGAAACCCTGATAACATTCAAATTATACTCGAATACTAAAAACCACAATGGCCGAGAAAATTATGGTAACTGACATTGCCGGTAAAACCCGTGTGTCCTATTTGTGGAGATTTTGTGGCCGTAATTAAGGAATCAATGTAAAACGGCACTACAAGACAAAACTTCAGAGTAAACTGAAAAACCTTGAATCCAGAGAAAAGATACAGAAAGTTGAAGAGTTCAAGAAGAATATGAAGATGTTTTTCACGAAAGCAAATTCCCAAAGTGAAAAGCACACATTTTATTTATGTTTTCCGTTTTTCCATATTTTTATTTTTATAGTTTTGACAGGAGATATTTTTATGGAGAGCAACAATTTTTAATTCATTTAATGTTTAAGTTTGTTCATTCTGGAATAATATTTCTGACTGTTTTAAATTCATATTTTTTAATTTGTTTTTAAAAAAGGAAAGTGTATTCAATAAATATTTATCCTGTTCGGCCCGCGACCAAAGGTGTGGTTTGAGTTCTGCCCCTCTGTATAACGTAAATTCCGGACTATAGAGCGCACCTGATTATAAGCCGCACCCACCACATTTTAAGAGGAAAACCGATTTTGTACATACACAAGCCGCACCTGTATATAAGCCGCATGCGCCCACATTTAAACATGTAACACAAACACAAAATTAACCCAAACCCGACTTGAAGTCCCGCGATTGAAACTAAATGTGGGTTTTTTTTAAGGGTTATTGTTCTATCTTCGTTATTCATTATCCATTATCCGTTATTGGTCAGTTCATAATACGCTACAAAGCCTAGGAGCCGGGACACTTACTCTCAGCCAAAAGGCCAAGCTAAGGTCCTAGCCCTAAAGCCTCGCTGCGATCATTGCGAATGCACCGTTCCCGGAGGTACTGCAATACCGGGCCGATGCGTGGAGTGGACAGAGCAAGCTCTTATTCCATCTCCGGATTGCAAAAATCAAAGATCATGGCAAAGGCCAAGCTAAGGACTGACATAGCATCAAAGCCACAGTCCAAAAACAACAAGGCCAAGCTAAGGACCTAGCATAATGTCCTTCATTAAAGTCCACAGTCCAAAAATCACAGCCGGCAAAATGAATGGAAAATGATACCGGTACTTAAGGTTTGATGCAGACCTGCAGAGTCCGGGTCCCGTTGAAAGTAATCCAAGGAAAAAAGTGTACATTTCCAAGGGTAAGAGTGGGAACAATATATCAGATAAACACATTTACTCACGCAACTCTTTAACCAACTTTTTACCCCCTCTTCTTTCCTTGTCTGTCCCTCACCTTTAGCGGTCCCCACTTAAACTCGGCACCCTGCGTTTGTTCCGCCCCTCCTTTTTCATTCACCCGTGCAAAACATATCAGAATAAGTGTCTAAAATAAATACAAATAAATACATTACAAAAATATACAGTTGCAAATACATATTATACATGGGTTACACATATTTACAAAGAAAGCCGGTACACCGAGAGAGTTTTCAAAGCTTTAATAATAATAATATAGCTTTGACAGGGCAGTTAATGGTAGCAACACTCGAGCGCCGCTGGCGGCCGTTCGAAAAATTACATAAATTGACCACATCACTGAATAAGCCGCAGGGTTGAAAAATAGGGGGAAAAGTAGCGGCTTATAGTCCGGAATTTCCGGTAATTGAGTTTGACACCCCTGGTGTATATCATTCTTTTGATTTTCTGATAACGGTAGTCTTAATTATTGCAGAAACACGTTATCTTGATTGTAAAGCATTTAAAGTCACATACTGTGTGTTATGTATTTGAACCCTTGTACCAATATTGTCTTATTTTTCCTTCTTTTTTCAAGTTGTCTGTCTTCACTCCCACAACTGTGCCGTACTCCAATAATGTATCATCTGCAAAAATAAACACACCTAATTGCAGATATTTGCGTGTGTTTTCTCATCTCTTCACAGACTTTACACGCAGACACACAAACGGTTGAAAATCTCAGACGAGCAAACCCGGGAGCACGTCCAAACGCTTCTCCAGCAGCCGGGTGCGGAGACGCTGCGAGAACCAGGCGAAGATCCTTACGAATTCAAAGAAGGCGACATGGAGTACACCTTCTCCTCTTCCAAGAGATTAAAGAGCCAAGGGCGGGAATCCAGCAAGAGAGCCAAGGTAAGGGAAAAACACAGAAAGCCCGTTGATGGCAGTTCGATTGTTTCATGTCCAATAAAGCAATGGGCCTCAACCAGGGTTGGGTAGAGTTACTTTAACTGGATTACTTTCAATTACTTTTGGATGACTCCAATACCAAATATGCTAATCAAAGACAAAATAAACTAAATATGAATAAAATGATGACTCGGGGCGGCAGTAGCTCAGGAGGTAGAGCGCTCGTCTTGGGATCAAGGGATCCCAGTTCGAATCCCGGCTCGTCCGTGTTACATGTCGAAGTGTCCTTGGATAAGACACTGAACCCCTAATACCCCCAATAAGCAGGTTAGCGTCTTACATGGCTGCAATACAAGGCCGGTATTAGGAAATGTGGAGCACATTGTAAAGCGCTTTGGGAGGTCATTGACTTGAAAAGGGCTATATAAATGCAGATCATTTCATTTCTCACAACACGTGGTAAGCTTTCTCTCCTGGCTTTGATCTCTTTGATCTCCGGCAAAACGAACATAAAATGCGACAGAAACAAAATGAAAATAAATCCAAACAGCTCATTTTTACCGTTCCATGTAGTTCGTTACTCCCCAAGCCTGCGCAGAATTTATCTATCCATCTATCTAAATGTATCCAATGATAGTAAAATGTATTCAATCCATTCATTATCTGCACCGCTTATCCTCAGTAGGGTCCCGGGGGTGCTGGAGCCCATCCCAGCTATCTTCGGGCAGTGGGCAGGAGACACCCTGAACTGGTTGCCAACCAGTCGCAGGGCACACAGGGACAGACAATTCGCTCGCTCATTCACACCGAGGGACAATTTGGACTGGCCAATTCACGTGAAATGCATGTTTTTGGAATGTGGGAGGAAACCGGAGTGCCCGGAAGAAACCCACTCAAGCACGGGGAGAGCATGCAAACTCCACACAGGAAGGTTTGATCTCATGACCTCAGAACTGTACCGCACAGGCGCTAACCACTGCGCCGCCGTGCTGCCCCCAAAACAACTAGCAAAACCCAAACGTATGTACCAGCATATAAGCCTACGTTGCATATAAGTGACCCCCCAAAAGTGCTTTAAAATAGCCACATACTAGAATAAGATTGTGCCCAAAATATTTAAAAAAAACGTGTGCTTAAACAACGGTATTTTTTTGATTGTGTAGATCAGTGTCAAACAGTTGGCCAGCGGGCTATTTCAGGCCCACTAAGGGTTTGAATCTGGCCTGTGAGACAACACTGACAGAAGCACAAGGGAAAAATGAGCTGCAGTTTTTTGTGTGTCCACTGGATGTTGCCAAAACCAGGTGCTACTCCTAGAGCAACTGGAACTGTATTTCTTTTTCCCTCTCTTTTTTTTCTCTTTGTGTCTCTCTCCCTTTCTCCCTTTCTTTCTCTCTTTGTTTATCCTTTTCTTTCTTTCTCGTGTTCCTTATCTCGTTCTTTTTCACTTTCATTTTTTTCTTTATTTCTTTCTCTTTTCTTTATCTTTATTTCTTGTTCTTTCTCTATTCCTCTGTTCATTTCTCTTTCTTTCTTTCTTCCTTTCGGTCTTTCCTTTTCTCTCTCTCGTTTTCTCTCTCCGTCATTCCCCTTTAATTTTTGTCTCTCGCTCATTCTTTCTTTCTCTCTTTATCTACCTCTTTCTCTCTCTCTCTCTCTCTCTCTCTCTCTCTCTCTCGCTCTCTCTAATTTACTAGTCCGGCCCATGTAATACTGTGTCTACTACCAGCTAAAATAAGTTATGTACTAGTAAAAAAAACCTAGAAATACAATCTCTTCATACCAATACCAATTACTATTCCTTCAATTAGTGGTTTTTTGCTGTTCCTTCTCCTGATCACTAACATTTCTGGGAACTCATTATCATGGTCACAAAAAGGGAATAAAACAAACAAAATCACGATGAAATGAGATGTGTCTCAAACACAATGGGGTTGGCGCCGATTGACTGGACAGAAAGAAGGCAGGGCATTATCGCCATCTATTGTTGAGTTGACTCTCTGTTTTTTCTTCTTAGCATTATTTTGCCACTGAAAACGGGTCCTTGGCCCATTCTGGGTCTTGACCCACCAGTTGAGAAACACTGCATTAAGTGACAGACGACTTCACGAATCTTTACAATTTCCCTGACAGAGTGAAGAGATCGCCAGCAACGGCAGCCTGCCAGACGGGAAAGATGCAATGTCCATTTTCAACTCGGCTCCCAAATCAGGTGGGGACGAATCCGACGTCACGAAATGATTGGTTTTTATCATTCTTCCGTAAATACATCTCGAGTTGTCTTTCAGATGAGTCCAATCAGGACGATGCGGCCGCCAAAGCCAATCCCTCTCTCACCCGAGAAAAAGACCTGGTGGTCAACATTTCCGATCTGGACAACATATTTGATGAAGATGAGGACGAGCTTGGAGTGAGACGCCCTACGTCCGCTTTTCACAGAGCTGATATCACTTTTTTTAATTGTTTTTTTTTTGTCCAATAGTTTTAATAACTAAAAAATGAGATTAAATCAAATACTTGGAATCCATCCATCCATTATCTGCACCGTTTATCCTCAGTAGGGTCGCGGGGGTGCTGGAGCCCATCCTAGCTATCTTCGGGCAGTGGGACACCCTGAACTGGTTGCAGGGTACACAGGGACGGACAACTCACTCGGTCATTCACACCTAGGGACAATTTGGTCCAGCCAATTAACCTGACATGCATGTTTTTGGAATGTGGGATGAAACTGGAGTGCCCGCAGGAAACCCACGCAAGCACGGGGAGAAAATGCAAACTCCACACAGGAGGTTCAATCTCATGACCTCAGCCGTGCTGCCCCTCCTTGGAATCCAGTACACACAAAAATATACCGTATTTGTTTAATGAGTTGAGCCAAAAAAGCCGGTTCTCTAAAAAAAGACGGACTTCCTTTCACTACACAACGAGATCTCGTTGGCCGAGATCGGCGTGCAGACGAAAACTCGAACCGCGAGACCGAAACAACAATGGCGGATCTGCCTGACGAAAAGTTTGGAGTGCGGTACATCTTTGTTTAAAACAAAAGTAATCGGGTAATAATGACAATTTTGTGTCGATGCGTCACTGCAACTGTAGTTCATATTTTGCGTTTGCAATTTTTTATTGTCGATCCCCTAAACTGCCGTGTACTAAATTGTAGACGGTTTACCCCAACCAGCACTCCACCAAAGTCACCATCCCCGCAGAGGATCGCCCGCTCAATAAAGAAGGAAGAACGGCGGTACCCTATCCATCAAGTGAGTTCCGGTTCCTTCGCCTTCCATCCTGCAAAAACAAAACATTTGAAAATATCGTTTTGCTTCTTAGCAGTAGCAGACCTGCAGCGCATGTTCCCCACGCCGCCCTCCCTGGAGCAACATCCGGCTTTCTCTCCAATCATGACGTACCGGGACACGCCCAGCCAGGAGACCCCCGTGCCCGGCACAGCGCCGGACCACCTCCCCGTCGCCTCCAATCAGATGCCGGAATCCAAGATGGAGCTCGAGGAGGGCGTAGCGAGTCCATGGCAAGAAGATTTTAAGGTGTGGACGGGAAGAAAACGCGATAAAATAGTTTTCTGATCGACAGGGTCGGGACAGGCGCTTGAAATCCTTGAAAATGCTTGAATTTCAATGTGCTTGAATTTTGAGGGAAGTGCTTGTAAATGCTTAAAATTTTGCCTTGTTTCATTCCGAGTCTGCTTAAAACTGTCGCCGACAATGCGTATTCGGTGGCTTCGCGTTGCTATTGCATTACTTCCCTCGTTATTAACGCCAGCTGGCATCAGTTTGTATGGAATTGTCCTATGAAGCATATCTTTCCCTACGGGTCACACCCAAGGGGACCGGTACATGCTGCACCGAAACAAGGCACTATAAAACGTTTCTTAGTACAATTAGAATTAGAATATACCTTTATTGTTATTGTTACAACATGGGTTGAATATATTGTGACAACGAAATTGGTTGTGGCACTCCAGTTCCACATTTTACAGTGAGGATAAAGAAAACAAAGAGATAAAGGAACAAAGAAGATGTTTGTACTGTTCATGTTGCATAGGCTTTGTTTTTCTCCGGAGGGGGTGTGTATGAGGGGGTGAGGGACAGACATAGATGGCCGGATCCAACTAGATGTTTGATCTTACTTTACACACGGTCCATTGTTTTTCCCTAATTGCTCAGTCCACGTATTGAAGGGATTTGGGAAGTACAGTCCTTAAGCATGCCCGATTAAAGTCGCCGGCGACGATAAGAGCTTTAGGACATTTATTATCAACCATGCAAAAAAAAAATAAGGTAACACTTCCCAGTAATGAGATGTAACAGAACTTCCTGCAAATGATATTGTAAGCTACAAAAGTCAATTCCATTGAAGTTGGGAAAAAGTTTAAAATGTCAGTAAAATTAGAATAGAATGACTTGCAAACCTTTTCTAACCCATATTTAAATGAATACACCACAAAGACAAGATTATCCATGTTCAAACTCATAAACTTTATTTCCATAAGCAAATAATGATAAACTTAGAATTTTATAATTGCAACAAGTGCCAAAGTAGTTGGGAAAGGGGCTTCTTCACCATTGTGTTACATCACCTTTCCTTTTAATAACACTCAATAAACGTTTAGGAAGTGAGGAGACTAGTTGTTGAATCGTTGATAGTGGAATCCTTTCCCATTCTTGCTTTATGTACAGCTTCCGGGGTCTCCTTTGTCTTATTCTGCGCTTTATAATGCGCCACACATTTTCAATGGGAGACAGGTCAGGACTGCAGGCAGGCCAGTCAAGCACCCGCACCCTCTTACTACGAAGCCACGCTGTCGTGAGACGTGCAGTGTGTGGCTTGGCATTATCCTGCTGGAAGAAGCAAGGGCGCCCATGGTAAAGATTCTGTTTGGATGGCAACATACTTTGTTCCAAAACCTGAATGTACTTTTCTGCATTAATGGTGCCTTCACAGATGTGCAGGTTACCCATTCCTTGGCCACTCATGCACCCCCATACCATCACAGATGCTGGCTTTTGCACTTTGCGTGCATAACAGTCTGGGTGGTTCTGTTCTTCTTTGGACCGGAGGACACGACGTCCACAATTTCCAAACACAATTTGGAAAACTGACTCATCAGACCACAGAACACTTTTCCACTTTGTATCAGTCCATTTTAGATGGGCTCGGGCCCAGAGAACCCTGCGGCGTTTCTGGATGTTGTTGATGAATGGCTTACGCTTTGCAACATAAAGTTTTAACCCACACTTACGGATATAGCGTCGAACTGTATTGACTGACAGTGGTTTTCCAAAGTGTTCCTGAGCCCATGTGGTGATGTCCTTTACACATTGATGTCGGTTCTTAATGCAGTGCCGCTTGAGGGCTCGGAGGTCACGGGCATTCAATAATGGTTTACGGCCATGCCGTTTACGCACAGTGATTTCTCCAGATTCCCTGAACCTTTTCACAATATTATGGACTGTAGATGATGATATCCCTAAATTCCTTGCAATTGTACTTTGAGGAATGTTGTTTTTAAACTGTTCAACAATTTGCTCACGCAGTTGTTCACAAAGAGGTGAACCTCGCCCCATCCTTGCATGTGAATGACTTAGCTTGTTCGGGTCTCCCTTTTTTATACCCAGTAACAACTCTCACCTGTTCCTAATTCATCTGTTCACCTGCAAATAGTTGGTTGATTTCCATTCATCCACTTTCTGAGTAGTTATTGACACCTGTCCCAACTATTTTGGCACGTGTTGCTGTCATCAAATTACAGAGTTGATGATTTTCTCCCAAAACAATAAAGTTTATGAGTGAAGACAATAAATATGTTGTCTTTGCTGTGCATTCATTTAAATATGGGTTGAAAAGAATTTGCAATTTACTTGGATCAATTTTTATTTGCAATTAACACACTTTCCCAACTTCATTGGAATTGAGTTTTGTACATATTAATTTTACTTAACATCTATATGGGAAGAGATTAATCTCAAAAGCATTTACACACTTATTGTTCAAATCCACAAGATCAAGATCTAAAAATGACATAAATCATGAATTCAGATATGCAAAATACATGATTAACACCGGATTAAAAGGGCAGTGTGTAATATTTAGTATCTCCTAGAGGTACAAAATACTTACTCAGTAAAAACAACATTGATTTGAATACTAGCCCAAAATACATGAACTGCTACACTGTGCTTTTCTGTGTTCGCATTAGACAAAACAGTGCCATCTAGTGGTCGAATATTACACACTGGGGCTTTAACCCTTGGATGCGTAAGTGGGGTCAAAATCTTTATCCTTAAATCATTAAAAATAGAACAAATTTGTAGTATTATCATATTCCTGGTATTCCTCATAAAACGTGTTAATGGCATGATGCCAATAGTATTTTAATTAATTTCCCCACTAATTTTTGACCCCACTCATGGAAAAATGAATAGGCCATTAGGTCATGCATCCAAGGGTTAAAGTTGGTCGATTTTTGGAGTCTTTATGGTGAAAAAAAATCAGTGAGTACCTTTGAGCAAAATGCAGTATTCTGTTGAAAAAACAATTATCAGCCATAATACTAATAAAAATCTTGTAAAATATTACTACAGTATTACTATGATACAAAAGTCCAGAAATATTACACCAGAAATATTACATTTAAAAAAAACTACAGTAATTTTACCAAAAAATTAAGGAACACTACTATGAAAATACTACAGAAATACTACAAATATACCACTGCAATACAAAAATAATACTATAGAATTAATTTGACCAAAATACAAAA
Source organism: Urocampus carinirostris (assembly GCF_059441175.1). NCBI lineage: Eukaryota > Metazoa > Chordata > Actinopteri > Syngnathiformes > Syngnathidae > Urocampus > Urocampus carinirostris. The sequence continues at coordinate 6,077,675 of NC_142364.1, forward strand.
ACATTCAACTACGGTCATACAACAAGAATTCTACCATAGAAATACTACATAAATACTGCAGAAATACTACAATAGTACTGCAGAAATGCTGCAAAACTCAAACTCCTCTAATACTGCGCTACAAATATCGGACTGCAGAAAACCTATGGAAACAAAATACAACTGCAGTAACACTACAAAACTAAATATGACATTTAGTATGTTTTCATCGTCAGGGTTTCAAAACCAATTTGATAAAACTACTACATTTAAAAACAAGACTAAAGAAGTATTACATGTATGCTTATTCCTAAATGAACAAATTGAATAGGTCTCCATTCTTTAACCTTATGCTGCCCGCTACTCCAAATAGTTGTCTTCACAATGTGCTTTACACTTACCCATTCACACACACACTCAGAAAGACCCAATTACAGATTTTTTTCAATAAATTATAAATACAAACCCACAGCTTATGAGCTAGATTTAACAGCCACTCTATTGAATAAAGACGCTTTAATAAATCCCATTCGAATCATTGCAATGTTGCACATTTTTGTCTCAATCATGGCCGTTTTTATATTGTTTGAAAACAATTAATAATAATAATAATAATAATTTCCTTTGTATTGTCATTCTTTGTAACAATGTACACAGAACGAAATGTCGATACACCTGACCCGTTGTAGCGAGCCGATGCAGCCGCAGCCAACAGAGGGCGCCGCCATTTTACCAATGTTATAAGTCTTAGGTAAAAGGACGGTACCGTAATCCCTCGGTTACTGAACATCCGCGAAGTAGCGGCGCCCCTTCAAAAATGCTTGAAAAAACGTATACAGGTATATAGTATACCCCCCTGGTTACAGTACACCATATAGAATACGGGTAGAGAGAGAGAGAGAAATTCATGTTATAACAAAAAAAAAAAAACAACTGTAAAATATGTTGTATGTACACGGACTAGGACTGCAGCGAAACCACTACGAACCATTCAGTATGATTATATTACCCGCTCTCAACCACATGCAGCCATCGCAGTTTATTTGGCTTGTTAACACTACCGGTTACATATCGAAAATAAAAACAGTGAAAATGTGATATTTGGTGAGTGTTTGTGAAGCGTTTTGGGAAACGACAGTTAAAAAAATGGTCTGTGTTCATTTTAATGAAAGTGAAAGAGCTACCTTCTGACAATAACAACAAACTTTAGCTAGCGGCATCGAACGGCTTTTACGCCAAATACACGAAACCACACACAATTAGCCGTGTTTAGGTAGTACAAACAACCGCTCGCTTTTGGTATAATAAAGTCAAACTTGAGATGAAATGTGACAGAAGAGAATATACTTACGTCGCGTCGCCGAGTTCCCACATGATAAACTGAGCGCCACATAAGAAGGGGGTTAGGTGGGAGGAGTTGAAGGAGGGGGGGTGAGCGAAGCTGTAACTCACCATGACTCAGCATTGTGTCAGGGCCTCCCCCTCCCCTTCACAATAAGAGTGTCCACACCGTGTCCTCAGTTGACATAGGCTCGCGCTCAATGGCGTCAATAAATAAAGTCAATAAATGCTTTTATTGAGAAGGTAAGGTATATTTTTTAGACCCGCAAAAGTGGAACTGCGAACTAGCGAGCTTCCACTGTATTTGTCATGCATCATTAAAATAAAAACGTTTACCTTTTCTTAGTCACTGACATGTCATATCTCACACAACACACCAACAAACCCAGGACTTCCAAAGAGCGTTTTTGTAAATAAACACATGGTACAAACAAAGAAAACAAAAATATGAGTATGACTTTTGTTTGGATACAATTAACCGTATCAAAATATTTTATTCCAAATAATAAACTAGAGTAACGGGAAACTCCACATGGTGCTGAAGTTTAACTTGAAAACCGGTGAAGCCATGTCAAACTTTAAAGAAACCGCATGATCTCAATAATCAAACAAAGATCAGTCAATATAAAAATTGGTGGACACTAGCCTCAAAAGGAGAGTCAGGTTCATCCAAGATGTTCTTTTGACTCAATATTTTTTGCATGGTCCATGATCAGAATGTTCTGACCTGCAGATTTGTCCAATTTAAAGTCACTTTTTCTGGAGTCTGTGGTCCTAAAGCGCTTTGGGAGGTCTTCATTGACTTGAAAAGCGCTATATAAATGCAGACCATTTACCTTTTAGCCCTGCTTGAATATTAGCTATTTATACTAACTCAATAGGAAGAGGATAGCGGACTTATACTGCCCCTTGCTGGTCAAAGCAGGAACTCCAAAAACTCAAACCACCACTACTGTATACGGTTGGCAAGCACCCCAATAGGTTTCTCATTGTAAAGTTTTAACATTTATTATACTGAAATCTGACTCCGGAGACACTTCCCGTGTCTTGTGTAATCCTTTTACAGTTGGAGCATGTCCGGAAGCCGGAGAAGTTATTGAGCCGAATATAGTCCACATATTAATTTATTTAGCCGAATCAAAGAGTTGAACACATCGGATCTTTCTTCCTTGCCAATTAAAATCGTGTGTAGAAAGACGAGGGGGTTTCCGGGTCTTCCTCCGATGAAATGTTCACGCCCCAAGACCAAGCCTCTGGCTGATTGGTTCGCGCCGTCGTTGATGCAAATTTCCTTACCATGATTGAAGAATGGGAAGAGGGTTGATAGGACATGCCAGGTACCGTATTTTCCGCACTATAGGGCGCACTCCCAAAAAACAGTTTTTGGTCCTATATCTTCCATAGATAAGGCGCACCGGATTATAAGGCGCTACAATGGGAACGTCGACAAAACAGTCAGATAGTTCAGTCCAACTTATTACCCCCTTAACATTCCCAAAGCTTGCAAAGAAGCAAATACGTGTCGTAGACACGTGCGGATGCGGTGTCCGTACAATGTCACTCAAATGCATCATTTCAAATATCATTCGGAAGGTTAAAGTCTTGGCATTCAAGAAATGCCAACCATTCCTTAGTTTCTATTTTCTTTTTCGCTCGCAACTTTACTGTGCATATGACAATAAACACTTGGAATTGAGTTTAATTCACTCAACTCATCACAGCAACATCAAGATCGGGAAAATATGAAGCCGCATAGCTCACCTAAGTTCTCACGTTCAATAATGATACGCAACCATGGTCCTCTTACAACCGTGAGTGGAGTAAATCCAGGAGAGTAAAATATTTACAAATACAGACTAATGAAACATGTTTCTTTATGGCGTACTTTAGCAAGCTTGCTATTCACAGTAATCTTTTTCGGCCAATTGCAGGGTTTGTTTTGGCCCTCTAGCCTATCCGAGGCTCCGAATAACTTCAGCCAATAGCGATCGATTTAACTGATGATTGACACATCTTTTTTGGCCAATTGCAGGGTTTGTTTTGGCCTTCTAGCCTATCCGAGGCTCCGAATAACTTCAGCCAATAACGATCGATTCAAATGATGATTGACACATTGGTTAGCCAATGAAACGCCGGTATATAAATCCCAGCATACACCGCGGACGACTTCGCCTTCGGGGGAAAATCGAGTCGGCGGCTGCTTGCCTTAGTTGCAAGACTTTGCGACTTAATATTGATCCATATATAAGGCGCACTGTATTATTAGGCGCATGGTCAGCTTTTGAAAAAAATTAAGACTTTTAGGTGCACCTTATAGTGCGGAAAATACGGTACATATTCCCCCACTCCGGACGAGGTGATAAGTCATTGTTATCTGCACAGAATGGAAGAAAAGGCACATTGCAAGGCAAAGTGTGGTTCACACAAACCTTGTCTCATAGTTTGCCCTCAAACATTGAAGTCAGATTTTAGAACAAACTTTACGTAAGATAAAACAGTGAATGAAATAGTATATAACTTCATCATCCAAGCTCCAATGTGACCTTCATAACAAAACTCATCAAAAGTGATATTTCTCTTTTCAGACACAAGTGGTCTCCTCCATGTTTGCCCCACTCTCCTGCCTGCCAAGCCAGAATTTAGCGCCGCTCAAGATACCCGAGCAGTGCTACTACAGACCCTCTTGGGCCCTCCTGCCTAAAATGGAACACATCCCGGCCGCCATGCACGCCCACAACGGGGCATTCGGCAAGGATGGATACACGTAAGTTAAAGTTTAGTGCATCATCTGACATTTTTCTCACTTCTTTTTCTACATACATTATTTTAGTACAGCGTTTCTCATACCATAGGGAAATCCTCATATTAAAAAACGAAATCATATTATTGGATATACGGTATTTAATAGCTTGTAACCTGCACTAGTGTGTAATGACCACCCCTAATTATTGATTAAAAAATATATTATTTTTTTTAGCCCAAACCTTGTAGATAGATACAACAGGAATCGAACCCGGCGAGCAGCGGTGAGGGCACCAAATTCTAACCACTGAAACACCAGTGGTGTAGATGACACACTAAAGGACAGTAGCACAAGAGATCCATTGCACTAGTCCACTAGAGGTACAGACAACACATGAAAAGGCATTAGGTCTTACCTTATCATCATGATATTTTTAGTCACAGTACCAGATATGGCGGAGAAACGGGAAAAACAAAAATTGATGGAAAATAGGCATTAAATGTCGTTTCACCTTTTCTCAGCTCAAACTTAACATTGTAAGTGACGAACGTTTAGAATACGTGTGTTTAGTTATATCTTTCAGGACAACCAAATGACTTCCCACAATGCCTTTCTCTTCAGTTCAGAAAGACACAATTATTTCCCATAATGCCTTTATTCAGCTCGGAATCTCGTGTGCTTTGTGAAGACGTTGCGAGTCAGGCATACCATTCTGTATTTCAGTGGTCCCCAACCATTTCTGTACCACCGCTTTGATTCTGACAATATTTTCGCAGCCCAGTCGAATAATTACTTCAACAATTTGGTACTGTGACTAAAAATATTGCGGTGATAAGGTAGTTTGTATCTCTATGGGCCTAGTGCAGAGGATCCAGAGAGATCTGGGCTCGATTCCCTTCTGCGTCCAATGTTATGAAATTGTGATCAGTGATCCATTCCTATCTATATCGATCTACCTTGGTGATATCCCTCAAGAGGGGTGACCGACAACAAGACAAACACATACAAGCACAAAAAAATAAAAAGGGAAAAATAGCAACAACAAAAAAAACACACAAATTTTTTGGGGGACCATGGCCAACCCAAAATGCCTAAACACCCAAACAAGTGAAGCACCTCGGCACCCAAGTTGGTCATGCTTTCGTCCCTCCAGATGAAACGGGACATAAGAAAGCAGTCATGTCACTCGGGTCAGGGTGACACAGCACACTCTTCTGTTCAACAGCAGGGCCCGACAGCTTTCACTGGTTTACCCCTGCTGCATCATACAGGTGCCCTGCCCGTCCCTTAGAACGCGTCTAAACATCCTCACAACACCTCTCCACTCATTCCTATCACCAACAACGATACATTCCAAATGATTGAAAATTTTTTTTTTTACTGTCTGTTACTGTTGTTTAATTCCATGCGCCTTATAGTCCGGTGCCTGTTAGAGTAGAGAAAACATGGCATTTAAAACCTTTTTGTCGTCTCGTGGCTTTCTAGAAACGTCCCCAGCGTCGGCACCCTGACGGATCAGGACTACAACCCACTGAGCGGCGCCACAGCCTCAGTGAGCACCACTGCCGGCATCCTGCCCTCGCCGGCCACGCCCCGCTTCTCAGTGCCCACCCCGCGCACCCCCCGCACACCGCGGGGCATGAACCCGGCCAGCTCGGGCCAAGGCTCGGTCAAGCAGGACGGCACGGAGCCCAGCTCGCCCGCTTCCACCCCGTCGGCCAGCTTGCCCCTCAGCTCGGTGGAGCCGCCGGGACGGGGCCGGCCCTGCCTCCCCGAGAGCCACAGCCTGTACGCCGTCCTCCTCCTGTCCGACTCGGTCCTCAACGTCTTCAAGGACCGCAACTTCGACAGCTGCTGCATCTGCGCCTGCAACATGAACGTCAAAGGCGCCGACGTGGGGGTGTACATCCCCGACTCCACCTGCGAGGACCAGTACCGCTGCATGTGCGGATTCAGCGCTATCGTCAACCGGCAGCTCGCCCACGGAACCGGACTCTTCCTGGAGGACGAGCTAGACATCTACGGCCGCTCCTCCGAGGTGGGCCGGGCCGCCGAGAGGAGGTTGGCCCTGGGCCGCAGGGACCCGGCCGTCGGCGAGCCCGGGGCGCGTCGGCCCCAGGACTCGGCCCCCGCCTCGCCCTCGGTCATGCTCCTGCTCCAGGAGCAGTGCTCGCAGCCGGTCACCTCGCTGGCCTCGCTGCACCTACCCCGTCGCGACAGTTCCGGCTCCTCCCGCAAGGGGGCGCTCCTGCAGAGTTGGTCGTCGGAGAGGCAGTGGGCCGACGGGAGCGACGCGTGCGTGGAGTGTTTCAACGCCTTGGAGCAAGGCCTGCAGTACGTGGACAACTCCGCCGGCGGGAAAGTGGACCCGGCCGTGGTCCGGAGCACGGCGCTGCATCCCTGGCCGCGCACTAACGGTAAACCCCCCCGCAGGGTTGTTCTCTAGTTCCTATTGCGATTCCGATGTTGACACTTTGCCGTCTGCCTTTGTGTGCGTTGATTGGTTTGCTGGGCGCGCAGGCGCTCGTCTAACGCCTTTGTATCTTGTCTGTGTGCGCTTGTTGTGGCGTCGCCGCTCTCCCCCCTCTCCCCCCCCTAGTGGCGGACATGAGCATGTTGTCGTCGCAGGACATGGTGCGCTTGCTGCTGTCCTTGCAGCCCTTCCTGCAGGACGCCATCCAGAAGAAAAGAACAGGAAGGACCTGGGACAACATCCAGCACGTTCAAGGTCCCCTCACCTGGCAGCAGTTTCACAAGATGGCCGGCAGGGGGTCCTACGGTAAGTTTCGGACTGATGGATCCCTAAAATTTAAGGAGAAACGCCATTTCCCTGTAAACAATTATGATATTGCGATGTTAGATTGCAATTTTATTGACTACAATTGGCAGCACGGCGGTGCAGCGGTTAGCGTGTGTGCCGCACAGTTCTGAGGTCATGAGATCGAACCTCCTGTGTGGAGTTTGCATGTTCTCCTCATGCTTGCGTGGGTTTCCTCCCACATTCCAAAAACATGCATGTCAGGTTAATTGGCCAGTCAACTTGTCCCTAGGTGTGAATGAGCAATTGAGTTGTCTGTCCCTGTGTGCCCTGCGACTGGCTGGCAACCAGTTCAGGGTGTCCACTGCCCGAGGATAGCTGGAATGCAGATAATGCAGATAATGGATGAATGGATGACTACAATTGTGAGTACAGATACAGGGACCACCAATAAAATCCATTCAAAATACACAGATGAAATTAATGCTCCATGGGTAAAGATTTATCTCACGCTAGATGGCAATATATTGTTTAATGCAAACCAAAACCAGTGCCAAATGAGCACAGTGTAGCAGCAAGATGACTGACAAAAAGGCGGTGACAACTATGTAAAATAAATCCACATCTTTCAACCTATGAATAGTTATAGAAATAACATTGCTATGATTCTCAAATGTATTATTGCTTATTATCTAAATCTTTTTTTCTTTTTTTAACTGAATCGATGTTTTTTTTTTCACACAGAAGCAGTGATTTTCGTTTTTTCTTGTCTTATTTTACTGTATTTTTTACCCATTCACACACACACTCACACACCAATAGGCTCCTACCTGCTTATTGGGGGCATTAGGGATTCAGTGTCTTGCCCAGGGACACTTCGGCATGCAACACGGAGGAACCGGGAATCGAACCTACAGCCTATCGATCCTCCTGAGCTACTGCTGCCCCAGAAAATAACCCTTTTCCTCTATGAAGCCCCGGAGATTGGAGTTAAAAAGGAGGAATAATTCTTCACCCGTGGAACATTTTGTTCTGTTTTCCCTGTAAAAAAAAAAAAATTGAACTTTGTTAAAAAAAACAACAAAAAAAAAACGAAAAAATCATGACAAATAATTATCCGCTATATATATTTTTTTCAGGGTTTTTAAGGGTATTTTTCTCCTTTTTCTTAAAACTTTGAGATTATAAAAAACAATTTCCCTATTTTCTGAACTAAGTTCAAAATAACAGATGGAGTATTAAGGTTTTTCCTCATCCAAAAACATATTTTCCCCTAGTAATTGATCATGACTTATTTTATTGTTTACAGCTTTAGAAAAAAAAACGAAATTTTTAATAGCTTTAATTTAATAAAATACTTTTGGTGTTTTGAATGAATGAAAACTTTATTCGAACATAAAAACCGAACCGAAACAATTACTCAACAACAAAATAATGTTACATAATATGTTCGAAAAGGGGCAGTAAGAAGCCAATGCTTATATTCCCTACCCCTTCATCTTCCCCACCAAATACACCAATGATATAACAACAATTGTAATAATATTAATAATATCAGTTATGATATAATAATAGTAACAACAACAAGGTCAACTATAGTTGTGAACGCAGTATTTCCAATCTTGAGTATCACTCATACGCCATTTTCTTCATCTCTGTATTCTGCCAGTAATGGTTTTTAGTATTTATATTTGAACAAGTGAATAGTTGGATCTCGTCTTGTAAATTGTTCCAAAGTTTGACTCCACACACAGACACACACATGCTTTTCCTGGTGGTTCTCACCTTTGGGATTATGAATTCACGACAGCCCTTCAAGTTATAATTTCCCTCTTTCCGAATGAATAATTTATGGATGTTTTCTGGCGCTATGTTTTTGTTGACCTTAAATAGCAGTTGTGCAGTGAAAAACTTTACTAAATCATCTAATTTGAATCATTTGGACTGCAGGAATAAAATATGAGTATGATCTCGATAACCAACCCTGTTTATAGTTCTAATTGGACGTTTTTGGAGGATAAAAAAGGGGCTGTAGTCAACTTTTGTAATTATTGCCCCAGACTTCTGCACAATAAACGTAATGGACTATTATTTTAGGTTTTAAACAAATGACAATTTTGGCGGGTCTGTTTAAAAAAAATTGTGGGTCTGTTTCAAAAGACTTCACAATTAAAAAAAACATTAATTTTTTTTGTTTAAACGATTTTGTTGAAATGAATACAAGTACTATACGTAAAATATTGAGTTTATTTCTGGCTGCGCATCTCAATTTCACATTTCTAAATTCTGATATGACAAATCAGTCAAATTGAAGTCCGGTACCAATATGCAGTATCGATACTCGCCGTCCTAAGCTATCGCACTCAAACCAGGGACCGATTTCTGTGTTTAGGTTCTGAAGAGTCCCCGGAACCCTTGCCCATCCCCACCGTCCTTCTGGGTTACGATCGAGAACGGGACTTCCTGGCGCTGTCCCCCTTGGCCCTTCCCTTTTGGGAAAAACTTTTGCTGGAGCCTTATGGGGGACAACGTGACGCGGCCTACGTGGTGCTTTGTCCCAACAGCCCCCCCCTTCTGGCCGCGGCCCGGACCTTCTTCCAGGAGCTCAGCGCCGTTTACGAGGTAGGCGAGCGTCCCAAACGCTGTACCGGCTGCTCCCGACAGGTTCCTCTGACGAATATGATATTGTCCTCAGACGTGTCGTCTCGGCAAGCACCGCCCTCTTGCGAAAGTGTCCCGGGACGGTTTCGTCCGCGTCGGGGAGGGGGTGGAGCCGGACCGGCTGGAGGACGTGGACCAGTGGTTGACCGGTCCCTGGGCCGGAGAGCAGCACACGGACAACCTCAGCAAACTCAAACTTTACGCTTACGCCTGTAAACTGCAGCTAGGTAAGAACCCCAATTGGGCATAACTTTTTTTCAGTGGAACGTTTTTATCTTGTGTTTAGAATTAGTTTAGTTAAGGGCACCTGTATGACGCGGCAGGGGTAAACCAGTGAAAGCTGTCGGGCCCTGCTGTTGAATAGAAGAGTTTGTTGGGTCACCCTTACACGAGTGACATGGCCGCTTTCTTGTGTCCCGTTTCATCTGGAGGGACGAAGGCATGACCGACTTGGGTGCCGAGGTACCTAACTTGTTTGGGTTTTTGGGCATTTCTGTGTGTGTTTTGTTTTTTTAGCTACTTTTGTCCCCTTTTTATTTTCTTTTTATTTTATTTTATTTGTTATTGTATGTGTTTGTCTGGCTGTCGGTCACCCCTCTTGAGAGATATGACTAAGACAGATAGATGTCTAGATAAATGTCTAGATGTCTACATAGATACATAGAGAGATAAAAAAAACACAAACATTTTTGGACCATGGCCAACCCAAATGCCTAAACACCCAAACAAGTTAGGCACCTCAATCAATCATGCTTTCGTCCCTCCAGATGAAACGGGACACAAAAAAGCGGTCACTCGGGTCAGGGTGAACCTACACACTCTTCTGTTCAACAGCAGGGCCCGACAGCTTTCACTGGTTTACCCCTGCCGCATCATACGGGTGCCCAGCCCATCCTTTAGAACGCGTCCACAATCCCACTATCCTTTCACAACACCTCTCCACTCATCAAACACACCAAAATAAAATACACAGAATTAGTTAGCCTTGCAGTTTAACTCCTGGCGATGTCGACTTAAATCATTAATCTTCACACAAAGACAAATCACCAATTTTTGTATTGCAAGCTAACACTTTAGCCATTTGAATGTTTATCACAAATCTATCTAGATATGTTGTTTTCCCGGAACTGGAACTCGGTTGTCCGGTGGCCCACTTGTGGACGACTGGTGTGTATTTCTGAAGCTGTCCATCAGGGGGCGTAGGGAGAGATGAGTGTGGTCTGGTTCTTCATGGGGCATAGTCAGGTGTGGGTCTGTCTATCAGGGGGTTAAGGGTAATGAAATAATCAGAGAGGACGGGTGTCTTGGGGGGTGAACGGTGAGTCTTTCGAAGTTTTTGGCACTGTGTCTGTAGCCGGATCACGTATTCGTAGCAAGGGCGTCATCACCCTACCTACATCAGTATAAATTCAATGGCATACGTTTGTCTTCTTCTTAGGACCCCAGCTGTCAGTCCTGCCTTTGGACAGCACGCTTTTGTCCCCGCCCAAAATCCAACCTCAGACCTCTACGGCACAAACGTGGACGCCCGACTCGGAGGCGACCAACGCTTCCGCCAACGCTACCGCCAACGCTACCGCCAACGCTACCGCCAACGCTTCCACGCCCTCCGGCCAGACGGGGGAGACCACGCCCGGTGGGTCCGGCGAGGCCAAAGGACCTTCGCCTGCCGCACCGCCATCCAACACAGCGGCGGAGAACGCTGAAGTGTAAGAGATGAAACGATGTCAGCCTCATGATGGCCACCTTTAAACGAGAAAATGAGTAGTTGGATGTTTAATCATCGGTTCATTGGCTAATTTAGGATTGAATAACCCCAGTTCTGCTTTTAAACCTTACCCCGATTTTGCCTAAAAACTCTACTTTGAAACCTAAGTCATGCTTTTAAACCCTAAATTGTAACCCTAGCCATGCTTAACCCTAATTTTGAGTTCCAAGCCACGATTTTAAACCATACTTAGAAACTCAAGTAATGTTTTTAAACCTTGCCTTTAAGCCTTAGTTTTGCATTAAAACCTTATTTGAAACCCTAGCTGATTCACGACCCTACTTGAAACCCCAGTTCTGCTTTTAAACCTTACCCTAAAACCCCGGTTTTGCCTAAAAACTCTACTTTGAAACCTAAGCCATGCTTTTAAACCCTAAATTGTAACCCTAGCCATGCTTAATAACCCTACTTTTGAGTTCCAAGCCATGATTTTAAACCAGACTTAGAAACCCAACTAATATTTTTAAACCTTACCTTTGAACCCTGATTTGAAACCCTAGCTTTGATCCAAGACCCTACTTTAAAACCCTAGCGATGCTCCTAAACACTACGTTGAAACCCATTTTAATTTAAACCGTATTTGAATCCCTAGTTTTGCTTAAAACCTTATTTGAAACCCTTGTTCTTATTCAAGACCCTACTTTAAAACCCTAGCGATGCTCCTAAACACTACTTTGAAACCCATCTTGCTTTAAACCAGTTTTGAAACCCTAGTTTTGCTTAAAACCTTATTTGAAACCCTCGCTCTGATTCAAGACCCTACTTAAAACCCTAGCGATGCTCCTAAACACTAGGTTGATACCCATCATGCTTCAAACTATTTGAAACCCCAATTTTGCTTAAAACCTCAACTTTAAAACCTTAGCCATGTTTTTAAACCATGCTTTGAAACTTCAGTCTTGCTTTTAAATACTATTTGACACCCTCTTTGGCTCTAAACAATACTATAAGACCTTAGCCCTGCTTTAAAAGTCGAGTTTTGCATTGAAAGCCTTTTTTTCTTGATACCCTGGCCATGCTTTTAAACCCTACTTTTGAGTTCCAAGCCATGATTTTAAACCTTACCTTTAAAGCCTAGTTTTGCATTAAAACCTTATTTGAAACCCTAGCTTTGATTCAAAACCCTACTTTAAAACCCTAGCGATGCTCCTAAACACTACGTTGAAACCCTCTTGCTTTAAACCAGATTTGAAACCCTAGTTTTGCTTAAAACTATATTTGAAACCCTTGCTCTGATTCAAGACCCTACTTTAAAACCCTAGCGATGCTCCTAAACACAACGTTGATACCCATCATGCTTTAAACCGTATTTGAAATTCTTGTTTTGCTTTAAACCCCTACTTTGACACCTTCGCCATGCTTTAAAACCCTAGCCATGATATGGAACCCTACTTCGAAACCCCAGTTCTGCTTTTAAACCTTATCGCGAAACCCCGGTTCTGCCTGAAAACTCTACTTTAAAACTTGCCATGCTTTTGAACCCTACATTGTAACCTAAGCCATGCTTTTGAGCCCTACTTTTGAGTTCCAAGCCATGATTTTAAACCAGACTTAAAAACCCCAAGTAATGTTTTTAAACCTTACCTTTAAACCCTAGTTTTGCATTAAAACCTTATTTGAAACCCAAGATCTGATTCAAGACCCTACTTTAATACCCTAGCGATGCTCCTAAACACTGCATTGAAACCCGCCTTCTTTAAACCGTATTTCGGACCCTAGTTTTTCTTAAAAACCCCAACTTTAAAACCTTAGCCACGATTTTAAACCCTACTTTGGAACTTCAGTCTTACTTTAAAATACAATTTGACACCCTCGTTTGGCTCTAAACGATACTATAAGACCTTAGCCGTGTTTTAAAAGTCGAGTTTTGCATTGAAAGCCTATTTTGCTTGAATCCCTGGCCATGATTTTAAACCCTAGCTATACTTTGAAACCCTTTTTGAAACCTTACCTTGCATTTGTTTTCTTTGACTTGTCTGTGACAAAATATGACAACTCACCCTTGAACCACAATCCCCCTCCCGCCCCAGCACGGCGGAGCAGTCCCGGATCGGCATCCCGACCGGGCCGGACACGGCGGACAGCCGCTGCAACCCCCCGGCCATCGTGATTTACGTGGTGGACGCTTTCCTGGGCGGGACGCGGGGCGAGGACGAAGAGGGCGAGGACGCCGAGGACGAGAGCGTGTGGTTGCTCGGCCTCCTCCGCTGCTACACGGAGATGCTGCGGGCCCTGCCCGACGCCGTCCGACCGGCGCTGGTTCTGCAGGTGGTCCCGGTCCAGGACCTCCTGCGGCCCTCCAGCGGGGACAGCCACTTGTACCTGCAGCACCTGCGCTCCCTGGCCTTCTCCTGCTACTCCCAGTGCCGACGCCTGAGGCCCCAGCACACCCACATCAAGTCCCTGACCGGCTTCGGCCCCGCGTCCACCGTCTCGTCCGTCCTCAAGAGCCCGGAAGTGAGTCGGACGTACCTGTGTGCGATAATGATCTACCGATATGGAGTGTTCATTTGACCTGTGAAAAGTGATGGGTCCCGGGGACTCGCATGCTCAAAAATCTATGGGTCCCAACAGAGATCCATGGGCAATGTTCCCTGTTTTTTGTCTTCCTTTTGTTTCTTTTTTTCCCTCAGCTTTTCACTACTTTTTCATTTTGGTATTTTTTTTCTTTTTTGTTCTATTCCCCCCTCCCTTTAAGTCATTTTGTGCATCATTTAACATCATATTTGGTCATGTTGGGATGAAAGAAGCAAAAACAACCCGAAGAGCCGTTTAGGACCCGAAAGAGCCGGTTCCTTTTAGTGAGCCGAGCCGAAGAAGCCGGTTCCCCGACAAACTCTACTAACTTTACTTAACTTCGTTCTACTTCGACTCGACTTCAAAATACCGCATTTAGGACACAACGTCAGGGGAACCCGTGTATTTTGACCTTCATGCACTGTAACTTTGACTTGAGTCGCTTCTTAATTAGTCATTTTGAGCCAACATTTTTGTGCGCCGGCTAGATTTTCTTGATTGACAACTTCATGCTATGATAAGAGCTAATAGATCAGTCTCTACCTGAACAAGTTAACACTTTTTACGCTATCTCTTAATCACACACACACGCTTTTCTACCAGGGACTTCTTCAAATCTCGAAATGATCAGCGGTCTTGATTCAAAGGCATAGATAGATAGAGATAGATAGATAGATATAGATAGATCGATGGATAGATAGATCGATAGATACTTTATTCAACATAGAAAGAGAGAGAGGGATAGATGTCTAGATAGATGTCTATATGGATAGATTGATGTCTAGATAGATGTCTAGATGGATAGATAGATAGATGTCTAGATAGATATAGATGTCTAGATAGATGTCTAAATAGATAGATGTCTAGATAGATAGATAGATGTCTAGATGGATACTTTATTCATTCCTGTAGGGAAATTCACACTTCCAGCAGTATCCTTGTGATGAAAAATAAAATATATATCGAATACAAAAATACCCAATATAACGTTTTGCTATAGAATATTTAAATAGTGCTACAGAAAATACATACTGTAATAAAAATAGGGTAATATGCAAATGTGGGGTTGGGGTTTAATGTGGGCTTTTATTCCGCGGGGTGGAGTTAAAGAGCCTCATGGCATGAGGAAGAAATGATCTCCTCAGTCTGTCCGTGGAACAAGACTGTGACAGCAGTCTGTCGCTGAAGCTGCTCTTCTGTCTGGAGATGATGCTGTGTCGTGGATGTAATGAATTCTCCATGATTGACCTCAGTTTATTTAGTGCACGTCTCTCAGCTCCAGTTGTCAGGCTGTCCAGCTCTGTACCCACAACAGAGCCCGCCTTCCTCACCAGTTTATTAAGACAGGACTCAGGAGTTAGCTGCCGCATTAATGTTATTTTTCCTGCTTCAGTATCTCCGCCCCGGATCGTTTATTCAATCAGAAGGCGCGGGGTGGGAACCGTCGGAAGGAGGGAGGGAGAAAGGCTTGGCTGCATCTGAGCCTAGATAACCCAGTTTTAAATGTTTATAAATATAAATGCCTATGTCGAATTCCATCTTTTTCCCAAATATCCTAACATGTTTTCTTCTTGCCAGCATCCCAGCCCCGTGCACATGTACTGCCCACCCTTCATCTTGGGGCCCACCCGGCCCAAGCAGCCCGAACAGGGCGAGATCTGGGCAGAGGTCCCGGCCAGGTACAACGTCCTCTTCGTGGGTTACTGCCTGTCGCATGACCAGCGCTGGATCCTGGTGTCCTGCACTGACCAGCAGGGGGAGCTGCTGGAGACCAGCATCATCAACGTGGACGTGCCCAACAGGTGGGTTTTCACATTCAAACCAGAAGATCTTGAAGGTGGGGTGCGTTGTTTGAGGTGTCCCTAAAAGGTGTAAAATAAATATGATCACGATTTAGAATGTGTTAACGATACCTTACTGAGGTTAAAGATTTAGTCTTAGATTTAGTAAAAGACAGGCATTAATTTGTTATCATAAATCACCTCTCCTCCTCCCGAGTCCTCACAAGTTTCCGTCGGGTTCAGTCCTTTGAAACAAGTTAATATTTCGGGCTCAGGCTGGGTCAGGATTTAATACCGGTCAGGTTGGGCTGAATTATTTTTAGGCTTGCTCCGTTTCAAATTGGTCCCAATTTTTTTTCCCCACAGGGCACGACGCCCCAAAGTGTCCGCTAGGAAAATGGGTCTGCAAAAACTGTGGGAATGGTGCGTGGGCATCATCCAGATGACCTCACTACCATGGAGGATTGTGATTGGTCGTTTAGGGAGACTGGGCCACGGCGAACTTAAAGGTGAGGAAATGAAAATGAGTCGGGTACAGTGCGTAAGAGTAACGACTTTGTTTATTTCTCCGCCAGATTGGAGCTCGCTCCTAGGCGAGCATTCGCTGCATTCGATTGGACGACAGCTCCGGGAGGCGTGTCGGATGTGCGGCATCTCATCCGCTGACACGCCCTCCATCCTCAGCGCCTGCCTGGTGGCCATGGAGCCGCAGGGCTCCCTGGTGGTCATGCCTGGTAAGTACAACGTTAGTACAAAACAAAAAGCTCAGCGTTTCCCATACAATTTTGTGAGACCCTGGTGGGTGGACATTCTGGGGATGCCCAGGGGCATGATACTCTGGGAGAAAAAACACATCGATTTGGTGCATTTTTGGGCAAAATCAAAAAGCTAGATCTTTGATGAATGTGTGTCATTGTCAAATATTAAATCATAAATACACGAATGATGAAAGGCAATGACACAGCTAATAAGTCACACCCACAAGACAAGAGTTTAAGTTTAAAGTCACCGAATTAGACTGGAAATAACTATTTTACGATATCGTATCGATGAGTAAACAGACCAAATCACCGAAATGAGTTTAAAATGTAATTAAATGTAACACTCCTATCTGTGATTTGTTAAATCACTGTCTTAAATATAACTACCGCTGCTTTTGTTATTGCTAGTTCTTCTTCTATGGTTTACAAGGGGTTAAGGTAACTTGTTTCGTTTAGTTTTCTCATATTTTTGTCTTTTTCCTTTTTTCATCTTTTCTTTTTCCTTATTTGCGGAAGGCATGGTGAAAAATAATGTTGCATTTTGCTCAGTCTTTTTAGTTTGTATTCTTCTCTGTGTTTTTTAGCACTCGTTATCAGTTGCACAACACCGGTTGGGTAGGGTTACTTTAACTGGATTACTTTCAGTTACTTTGGGATAACTCCAATACCAAATATGCTAATAGAAGACAAAATAAACTAAATATGAATAAAATTATGACTCACAACACGTGGTAAGCTTTCTCTCCTGGCTTTGATGTCTTCGATCTCCGGCAAAACGAACATCAAATGTGACAGAAACAAAATGAAAACAAATCCAAACAGCTCGCCGACATCATTTTTACCGTTCCATGTATTCCGTTACTCCCCAAGCCTGCACAAAATTTAGTCATTTAATTCATATTGAGTTTCTTTTGTCCTTTATTAGCATATTTGGTATTGGAGTAATCCAAAACTAATTGAAAGTAATCCAGTTAAAGTAACCCTACCCAACCCTGTTAAATATTATACAATATTAGACACCCAGTTGCTATTTCCTTTGTTTTGTATTGCCTTAAAGCCCCAGTGTGAATTATTTGACCACCAGGTGGCACCGTATTGTGTAACACAAACAAAAAATCAGTGCCAAGAGCACAGCGTAGTAGCAAGAAGCCAGACAAACATGGAGGCGACTTCTAGGTAGGGATTCCACTATGTAAAATAAACACAGATTTCTTGGTCTGTGATTTTTTTTTATGTAGGCAGGGAGGCACTATATTTTACACACTGTCCCTTTAAACAGCACATCCGAATAATAACATTGTGATGGGTTTCCTGAATGTTCGATTAATGGTAGTCGGCGGATACAGCTAAAGTGAGTGCTTTGCGAGTGGTGCCTGGCTTTGGTGACACCCAGTGGCTCATTTTTCTCTTGTGCTTCTCGGCATTGTCTCGTGGGCCACAGTTGACTTTGATTAAAAAAAATAATAATAATAATAATAATAAAAGGCCAACCACATTAAATGCTAACGTTTTTCAGACGCGGTGACGATGGGCTCGGTGTTTGGCCGCAGTACCGCCTTGAACCTGCAGACGTCGCAGCTGAACACGCCGCAGGACGCCTCCTGCACGCACATCCTGGTCTTCCCCACCTCGGCCACCACGCAGCTGGCGCCAAGCTCCTACCCCACCGAGGACAATAACGGTAACATACAGTGCCTTGCAAAAGTATCGATTTTTGCTGTTCCATGTATTCCGTTACTCCCCAAGCCCGCACAAAATTTTGTAATTTTAAACTAAAGATTTACAATACCTGTGGCCATGCGTTTCTTTAGATATTTCAGGACAACCTAATTACTTCCCACGATTTCTTTCTCTTCAGTCAGTTCAGAATCTCCAGCACTTTGCAAATCTGCGATACACTGTTGTATTTCTGTCCTCTCCAACTTTTTCTGTACCAATGGCTTTTAATATTCTCGCGACACAATAATAGTGTGATCATGAGATAAAAGCAAATGCCTTTCCATGTATCGTGAGTGACCAAGTAGGAAGGATCTGGGTTCGATTCCTGATGCATCCAGTGTTATGTAATAACCTTAATTTTATGTTGACGATGTCTGTATATTTTAACATTCACTGCAGCCAGGTCATCCTGGAAGGGGGATTACCTCATATTGGGTCACTTCATTTTCCTCACGTTGAGTTTTTCCTTGCCCTCATGTAGGTTTCAGATCAGGGGATCTTGGAATGGTGCTCTGTGCAGCCCTTGAGACTTTTTGTGATTAAAGGCTACACATGATGAGCGATATATTCAATCAATGCACAAATACAGTATCGTTTTTTTGTGTAACCCTTACTGTCGTTTTAATTCCATGCTCCTTATATATCCATGCACCTTATAGTGTGAAAAATACGGCACTTTCACCACAAAAGAGTCATCCTATTAAAAAAAAAGAGAAACATAAAGGTTCTTTGTCGCCGCAGACGATATGTTCGACCTCCCTTTCCCCGACGAGCTGGAGAACGACATCGGCCACGACATGATGCTGATTACGGGGAACCTCCACCCTTCCCCCAACACCTCCCCGGTGCCGTCGCCGGGCTCTCCATCTGGAATGGGCATGGGATCCCATTTTCAACATACAAGAGTGAGTGGAAATACTAATGAATCACATCGCAGGCTGATCAAGTATGTGTCTTAAAATAGAAATACCAAATACTTAACACTCTTGTTTCTTTCATATTTCAATTTGTCAGTTTAGTAATATAAGGTACCTTAAAATATAGTAGCTTGGGAATATGACACAATTAATGTTATCGTTTTACACATAAATGTCAAATATTAAGTCCATTCAAATACAACTGAATTGGAATGGTTATACCTTTTTCTACCACTAGAGAGCGCTCACTTACCATAAATGCTACTTGGGCTTTTCTATACGGCTTAAAAAAAGAATAAATAACAAAATAGGAGATAAGCAATATATTCTTATTTGATATACTGCATTATTTTAATATCTATACAACCAAAATTTAACCAAGATTCCTCTACAAATTTTGCCTTTTTTTAACCCATTAAAAAAACTCATAAATTCAAACCATTTCAAGGATTTTTTTTTCAAACTAAAACACAAAATATTTCTTTCAAAACGTTTTGATGCATTTTGAAAGAAGGAAATCATATCTGGGGGTTATAGTGAATACAAATAGACAAATTTCATACAGCATGACACAATTTCCATTGTAAAAATCAAGCAAAGGCAAAATAAGACCCTCCAAAATGATGATTGTTACTTTAAATTGTTCCCAAAAATAATTTTATTTGAATACATATTCACAAATTTAAGTATTGTCCCCCTCCCTTATTGGAAATATCTTCTACTCAATCCTTATTTTTTGAGCAATGCCCTGCGACAGTCCAGCCTCCCTGTGTGGAGTTTGCATGTTCTCCCCGTATCTGCGTGGGTTTCATGCTTGTCAGGATAATTGGCTGGTCCAAATTGTCCCTGGGTGTGAATGAGCAAGTGAGTTGTCTGTTTCTGTGAACTGGCAACCAGTTGAGGGTGTCCCCTGCCCACTGCCTGAAGATAGCTGGGATGGGCTCCAGTGCCCCCGCGACCCTACTGAGGATAAGCAGTGCAGTTAATGGATGGATGGGAATATATTCTGTTTACACTGGGAAAATAAAATAAATGTCAAACTCTATTCCTGCCCGTTTTACAGTTTGTACGGATGCTTGAAATACTTGAATTTTCAACTTCACTTTATCTCTTTTTGCTTCATGATTGACGGCAGCTGGCATTAGTTAGTATGGTATTGTCCTTTGAATCATGTTTGCCCCCTACAGGACGGGTGCATGCTTCACCTACATGAGCCAGTACGAAATGTGTAGTAGTGCAACGATTACGAATCAATTACGGGCCATGCAAAAAAATGACGGTAGCATTTCAAGTGGTAAAATGTAAGGTACAGTGGAGCCTCGGTTCTCGACCATAATCCGTTCCAGAACCCTGTTCGAAAACAGAAATAATTTTTCCCATTACAGATAATGTAAATCGTTTGAATCCATTCCAACACCCTGAATGTTTACCTTTAAGACACAAATAACATGAACGTGTAAAAATAAAAAAAAAAGGACAAAGAAAATAATTATGAATAGGATTTTTTTACCTTTGTGGTGGTCAGCAGAAGGCGCAGATGGACGGTGAGAGGAAAATTATTGTTAGGAAGGAGAGTCCCCTTCCATAAAAACTTCGGATGACTGGCTACAGGATGTTCTTTTCTCTTAAAATATCTATCCAATGACACTTGCTTCTGCCTTCTTTTTAGCACTTTTCGGAAGTGGTTCATGACCGTGTCATTAAAGTCACGATGACTCTGGTGGCTGGGGCTTCATCGGCGTGGTGAAATTCTGTAACTCGGCCCATTTGCTACACATTTGTTTCATCTCGGACGTCCCCTAGTGTATTGGAGGTGCAATTGCACCTGAGAAAATTAAAAGGAGTACAAAAATGTGATGCGAAACATCCACCCCGGCGTTCAAACTCCGATTTTTGTTCGAACTGAGAGTCGTTCGAAAACTGGGGTTCCACTGTACTGTATTTAACCCAACACCGATGTCAAATAGAATCACAGTTTACTCAAGATCTAAAAATTGCTGGTATATTTGTGGGTCTGCAAAATATATGATTTGCACCCGTTTTCCTCTTTCAATGGTACTGGAGACATTGAAAAATGTTGATGCGGCAGTAGCTCAGGAGGTAGAGCGCTCGTCTTGGGATCAAGGGATCCCAGTTCGAATCCCGGCTCCTCCGTGTTACATGTCGAAGTGTCCTTGGGTAAGACACTGAACCCCTAACACCCCCAATAAGCAGGTTAGCGCCTTACATGGCTGCAAGGCCGCTATTGGGAAATGTGGAGCACATTGTGAAGCGCTTTGACTTGAAAAGCGTTATATAAATGCAGATCATTTCATTTCATTTAAGAGTCTATACCAACCCCGATTCAAAAAACAAACAGGTATGGTGATTTTTGAACTTGCAATTGTATTGCATAAGCTTTCGGTGACTGAAAATCTTGACTGACACCTCGAAACACATTTTCCGGCAGGCTAATCGCGAAGCGATGACGGATGCTTCACTTCAATCGCAAAGTAGAAAGCGTTTTGGTTGGTGTCATCTCTCACCTCGGGGCAAACAGATAAAAGCAGGAAATTGGAGGCCGCGCTCGGGGCTAGGCACCAAATATGTAAAAAAAAACGGCTGCATGTCAGTCATTTTTAGTGCAGTTCTGGGGCTGTTTGTGTACATTTGTTTATTAACAAAATAAACAATTTGGAGTATTTTTGATAGAAATACTTAACTCTTAAAATGCTAGACACTACCGTATTTTCCGCACTATAAGGCGCACCTAAAAGCCTTTATTTTTTTCAAAAGCTGACCATGCGCCTTATAATACAGTGCGCCTTATATATGGATCAATATTAAGTCGCAAAGTCTCGCAACTAAGGCAACCAGCCGCCGACTCGATTTTCCCCCGCTGTGTATGCTGGGATTTATATACCGGCGTTTCATTTCCTAACCAATGTGACAATCATCATTTGAATCGGTCACTATTGGCTAAAGTTATTCGGTGGTAAAGGAGGCGGATCCTTTTCATCATTTACAGGCTCGCATAGGCTAAAGGGGCGAAACAAAGCCTGCGATTGGCCGAATAAGATGAATGTGAATCGCATGTTGGGTTGCACTACAGCATAGAGAAAACATTTTTTACTTTTCTGTATTTGTAAATCTTTGACTCTCCTGGATTTACTACACTCACGGTTGTAAGAAGACCATGGTTACGTGTAACTATTGAACGTGATGGCTGCAAGAGAACTTAGGTGAGCTATGCGGATTTGTATTTTCCCGGTATCTTGTTTTAGAACGATCTTGATGTTTCTGTGATGAGTCTATTTTTAAACTAAATTCAATTCAAAGTAATTATTGTCATATGCACAGTAAAGAACCCCGTTTCCCTGCACAATCAAATTCTTACTTTGCTGTCCACACAGTTGCCAGCAAAAAATAAAATGGAAACTAAGAAATGTTTGGCATTTCTCGAATCCCAAGACTTTAACCTTCCGAATGATATTTGGAAGGATGCATTTGAGTGATTGGTGACATCGTACAGACACCGTTTCCGTACATGTCTGAGACACGTATTTGCTTCTTTGCAAGCTTTGGGAATGTTAAGGGGGTAATAAGTTTGACTGAACTATCTGACTGTTTTGTCGACGTTCCGTTGTAGCACCTTATAATCCGGTGCGCCTTAGGGTATGGAAAATATAGGACCAAAAACTATTTTTGGGGGGTGCGCCTTATAGTGCGGAAAATACAGTAATTGAACACCCTACCTGTAGGTTGACTCTAAATGTAATGAAAAAGAATAATTTGAAAAACTTTGGATTGTATAACTCCACCTGACCCTCGTTGAAGCCCTAAAAGGACACTGTGTATTATTTGACCACTAGATGTCACTCTATCTTGTCGTGCTTAATATAAATTCTGGATACTTAGTGACCAAACTGCGCTATTTTCTTTCACAAGGTTCTGTGGGTAGCAGTAAAATGGCAGGCAACCATGTCAGCTCTCTCAAGTTGTATAAAGTAAATGCAAATTGCTCCACGGACAGACTGAGATCACTTCTTCCTCATGCCATGAGGCTCTTTAACCCCACCCCCACATTTGCATATTACCCTATTTTTATTACGGTGTGTATTTTATGTAGCACTATTTAAATACTCTATTTCAACATAAGGATACTGTTGGAAGTGTGAATTTCCCTACGGGGATGAATAAAGTGTGGGTATTTAGAAAAATCCATGTTTAATGATAGGGATTGACGGTATCTGGCATTAGTTTGTATGGTATTGTTTTATGAAGCATTATCCCCCCCATGATACCGGGGACTGGAGAAATTGGCCATGAAAAGCTGTACAGACCCTGCTTACTAATTTTCGATCATTTTACTGCAAACCATATAGTATTTTATCATGTACATTTTCTAAAAAAAAAATATTTCCCGTTTCCACAGAGTCAAGGCGAGCGCCTGCTGTCCAGGGACAACCCCCCGGAAGAACTGAAGCAGCAGCCACTCGCTTTGGGTTACTACGTGTCCACGGCACAAGCTGGCGGACTCCCGCACTGGTTCTGGGCGCCGTACCCCCAGGCTGAGAACCAGTGCCCTCTTTTTCTCAAGGTACTCAAAACCCGACCACTTGGATTTGGTCGTTCAAAAGAAAAACAGTTTTTGCTGGTTTTTCGGCAGGCCTCCCTCCACCACCACATCTCCACGATCCAATCGGACGAGCTGGGGGCGGACAAGACCAAGAGGACCCCTCACCCGCTAGACTCCAAGACCACCTCCGACGTGCTACGGTAAGGAGCTATCAGTTCTCAACGGGTGTGACTACACGATCTAACCAAATCAAGAAAGAAAAAAAATCCACTTCTCAAATGTATTGTATGAAAGTATTGTGCCGTTTTAACCAGATATCATATAATACAGTGTTCATTTGACCTGTGAAAAGTGATGGGTCCCGGGGACTCGCATGCTCAAAATTCTATGGGTCCCAACAGAGAGCTATGGCTCCCCAAAATTTAGTGTGCTCCATGCCCTTACAAACACATTTATTTATGTAGTTTAACATGTTATATTGTACATGTGTTTCCTTATATCATATATATTGTTAATGAACATTTTGTTGTGAGACACTGAGTTTTTTCGACATGAATGAGCTTTATTATCAAAAAAGTTCAAAAATGAAGTCACTTGAACGTTCACTGTAGAAGGAAAAAATACATGCAAATATAATTAAGTAGAATAATACATTTTCTTATTCAAATTATGAATTCATTTTCTGCATTAAATTATTGTTGGTGATATACTGATTAAAAGGGATCATCACAAACCTGTCTTTTCATTTTCTCAACTTCTTTATACAACATAATCGATCGTAATATAATGCATCAAAGCAAGTGAGCCGTTTGAGAGCCGGCTCTTTAATGAGTTGAGCCGAAAAAGCCGGTTCTCTAAAAAGAGACGGACTTTCGCTACACAACTCGAACCGCGAGGCCAAAACAACAATGGCAGATCTGCCTCATGAAAAATTTGGAGTGCGGTAAATCTTTGAAAAAAGTAATAGGGTAATAATGACAATTTGGTGTCAAAAAAGTTGCGTGCCCAGCAAAAATGATGCAGGGACGTGGGCAAACCAGAACACTGGATTACGTAAAGTCTCTGCTTCATTTAGCCTAGCAGTTTGATAAGATCTACCGCCATTTTTATTTCGGTCGGCAGCTCATAAAAATGAAATAATAAGTACCTGTGCACCCAATTTGTGGTTACCGTATTTTCCGCACTATAAGGCGCACCGGGTTATAGGGCGCAACCCCAAAAAATAGTTTTTGGTCCTATATTGTCCATACATAAGGCGCTACAATGGGAACGTGGACAAAACAGTCAGATAGTTCAGTCCAACTCATTACCCCCTTAACATTCCCAAAGCTTGCAAAGAAGCAAATACGTGTCGTAGACACGTGCGGGTGCGATGTCCGTACGATGTCACTCAAATGCATCGTTTCAAATATCATCCGGAAGGTTAAAGTCTTGGGATTCAAGAAATGCCAACCATTGCTTAGTTTCCATTTTATTTTTTGCTGGCAACTGTGTGGACAGCAAAGTAAGAATTTTATTGTGCATGGAAATGGGGTTCTTTACTGTGCATATGACAATAAACACTTTGAATTGAATTGAGTTTCAAAATAGACTCATCACAGAAACATCAAGATGGTTCTAAAACAAGATACCGGGAAAATACAAATCCGCATAGCTCACCTAAGTTCTCTTGCAGCCATCACGTTCATTAATGATACGTAACCATGATCTTTTTACAACCGTGAGTGTAGTAAATCCAGGAGAGTCAAATATTTACAAATACAGAATAGTAAAAAATGTTTTCTCTATGCCGTAGTGCAACCCAACGTGTGATTCACATTCATCTTTTTCGGCCAATCGCAGGCTTTGTTTCGCCCCTTTAGCCTATGCGAGCCTGTAAATGATTAAAAAGGATCCGCCCCCTTTACCTCTGAATAACTTTAGCCAATAGTGACTGATTCAAATGATGATTGACACATTGCTTAGGAAATAAATCCCAGCATACACCGCGGACTACTTCGCCTTTGGGGGAAAATCTAGTCGCCGGCTGCTTGCCTTAGTTGCAAGACTTTGCGACTTAATATTGATCCATATATAAGGCGCACTGTATTATAAGGCGCACGGTCAGCTTTTGAATAAAATAAAGGCTTTTAGGTGCGGCTTATAGTGCGGAAAAATACAGTTCATTCACATTCTTAACAAAACGAGCAGTACTTACCCTTTGTCTAGTTCAGTCTCTTTATCCCGTGTCGCTGTCTTACTCTCTCGGCAGATTCGTACTGGAGCAGTACAACGCCCTCTCCTGGTTGACGTGCACGCCCGCCACTCAGGACCGCCAGTCCTGCCTTCCGCTTCACTTGGCCATCCTGGTCCAGATGTACAACGCTGTCCTCAACGTGCTCTGAACCGCGGGTCTCGTCAGACCGCGATTCCTGTAAAACTGTACGATTTGCATGTCGGCGCGTTTCTGTGTACAAAAAAATGACGACGGCGGGGGGGTGAGTAGATTTCAAAAATGTTATATCGCTGGGGATTCCTGGTCAATTGAATGCAATATTTATACGAATGCTATCACGCGATAGAATTTGATATCTTATACGTATGTACTTGATAAATATATATGACCTCTTCCAAAACAGGCACTTATACTAATGTGATGTCACAACAGAGGCCCCGCCCACTTTTTGCCGTTTGTTACAATCGCCGCATGTGTTTTTCGGGAATTTTCTAAAGCTGTACATTTCGAGCTGTTGTTTTTTTTCTCCGCCGTGCGCTTTTATACATATAAATATATATATACAGTGCGAAAGTCGCGTACTTCCAGCCCAAAAAATGTGGAGTTGCCGAAAATTGTACAGAGAAAATGCGAGACTTTGTTACGTCGCTCGTTCGAATACGAAACGGATCCACTCCGCCGGGAGACGTCTGTTACTTTTACACTATTTTTTAAAGTAAATTATTAAAAGACTTCCAAGTGAAAAGGTCTGACTTTTGCATTTCTTCACACCGGGGGTCGCCATTTTCGAGATACGCGTTCCTAAGAATAACTTATCGTATTTCTTTGTTGTTATCCGGTTAATTTTCCTAGAAAATCACAATGACCCAGTACTATTAGAACATTTTCAGAAGAAGTTCGTTGGCAGGGTTGGGTTACTTGAACTGGATTACTTTCAATTACTTATGTATTACTCCAATACCAAATATGCTAATAAAAGAAACTGAATATGAATAAAATGATGACTCACAACACGTGGTAAGCTTTCTCTCCTGGCTTTGATCTTCGGCAAAACTAACATCAAATGCGACAGAAACAAAATGAAAAGAAATCCAAACATCATTTTTGCCGTTCCGTGTGTTCCGTTACTCCCCAAGCCTGCACACAATTTAATAATTGTATTCCTATTTAGTTTCTTTTGTCTTTTATTAGCACATTTGGTATTGGAGTAATCCAAAAGTAATTGAAAGTAATCCAGTTAAAGTAACCCTACCCAACCCTGTTCGTTGGCACCTAAACTTTCAGACACTTTGGTCAATTGCATATATAACATTACCAACACTGACCACTAGGGGGAAGCATGGGAGAAAATAAAGTACACCTGGCGAAAACTACAATCTATTCTAAGTGGGGATCGCAAAGTGAAATGTTATTTGCCATAGGTGAGACATGGCTTGGGCTGTTTCATTAGAGTAGCAAGCCTCGTTTCTATGGTTATCAGGTTTTTGCTTCTCCCCTTATCATCACCATAGCAAATAAATACAGTGCAGTTTTATATAAGGATAATAAGTGCATCATACTAAAGTTATTTCAAGAGAAAATCGAAGTACACGTTTGGTATTCAGATGAAACCTCTTTTAAATACGATTTGATGGAACGAGAAAAATATACACCTGTTTGTTTCTTTCTTGAAAAAATTACATTTAAAATAACAAATAGGGTTTAGACTAATACAGTATATAAATGTGGCTTGAAAATCTTTCACACAGTCTCATCCTCTCACACAAAATCTTCCTCTTTGCCTCTCTTGCTTTCTTTCACACCACACAATCTTCCACAGTCTCATTCGCTCCATCTCCAACACAAAATGTTCCTCTTCACCTCTCTCGCACTCTCTCTCACACAAAATCTTCTTTTTTGCCTCTCTTGCTCCCTCTCTCACATGCAATATTTCTCTCTCCATGTCTAACACAAAATCTTCCTCTTTGCCTCTCTCACACACAATATTTCTCTCTCGCTCTCACGCAAAATCTTCCTCTTTAGCTCTCTCTCTAACATAGAAAATTTCCTTTTTGCCTCCCTTTCTCACTCACAAAATTCCTCTCTCGCTCCTTCTCTCTCCATCTCTAACACAAAATCTTTCTCGCTCCTTCGCTCTCTCCCTCACATAACAACTTCCTTTTTGCCTCTCTTGCTCCCTCTCACACACACAAAATATTCATCTCTCGCTCCTTCGCTCTCCAACACAAAATCTTCCTCTTTACCTCTCTTGCTCTCTCTCTCACATAAAAATTTATTTTTTGCCTATCTCACACACAAACCTGCCTCTCTTGCTCCCTCTCTCACACACACAATATTCATCTCTCGCTCCTTCGCTCTCCAACACAAAATCTTCCTCTTTACCTCTCTCTCTCTCATAAAAAAATATTTTTTGCCTATCTCACACACAAACCTGCCTCTCTTGTTCCCTCTCTCACACACTGTCATTCTCTCTTGCTCTCACACAAAAACTTCCCTTTTGCCTCTCTCTCTCTCTTACATAAAAACTTCATTCTTGCTTCTCTTGCTCCCTTTCTCACACACATTTTCCCTCCACAGTCTAATTATCCTCTTTCTCACACACAAAACTTCCTTTTTGCCTCTCTTGTTCCCTCTCTCACACACTGTCATTCTCTTGCTGTCACACAAAAACTTCCCTTTTGCCTCTCTCTCTCTTACATAAAAACTTCATTTTTGCTTCTCTTGCTCCCTTTCTCACGCACATTTTCCCTCCACAGTCTAATTCTCCCCTCTCTCACACAAAACTTGCCTCTCTTGCTCCCTCTGTCATTCTCTCTTTCTCACACACAATATTCCTCTCTCGCTCTTACACAAAATCTTCCTCTCTCACACAAAAACTTCCTTTTTGCCTCTTTCACACAAAACCTGCCTCTCTTGCTTCCTCTCTCACACATTGTCATTCTCTCTTCCTCACACAAATATTCCTCTCTCTCTTACATAAAAACTTCCTTTTTACCTCTCTTGCTCCCTCTCTCACGGGCAATTTTCCTTCACAGTCCAATTCTCCTTTCTCTCACACGCAAAATTTCTCTCTAACACAAAACATGTCTCTCTTGCTCCCTCTGTCATTCTCTCTTTCTCACACACAATATTCCTCTCTCACTCTTACACGAAATCTTCATCTTTGCCTCTTTCACACACAAACACACAATATTCCTCTCTCGCGCTCACACCAAATATTTCTCTCTCTCCTATGTAAATCAAACAATAACATTAAGGATAAATATGAGCAAATATTACTACCGACAGAACAAGACTGATTCACTTGTCGGTGCTGATCGTTACCGCGTTGCATTTATTAAAAAAAAACATTGACTTTCAAGAGAATCGAGCTACGATAACCTCGGCCGACGGGCACTAATGTATTTCGCGCCGGTCGGGAAATCGCATTTAAGTAGCCACTCCAAAACACATTTCATCCTGGACAAAGAACAAGGTCATTGCTGCGCCGTCAAGGTCACCAAAATATTTCAACGGGACGGGAAACTCAGACAAAAGTCACTCTCAGAAAGGAAAAGTAAGGGTCACTTGCGGAGCGGCTTTTTGTCGAATTAGCCAAATGGCCACTGCGCGAGATCGAGGGAAGGCCGAAACATTAGCCGAGAGTCGGAGGTCGGGCTTTTTATCTCGCAGAATTCCCCCCCACACAACTCACTTAAGAGCACAAAATGGCGACTAACATTGAAAAAGAAAATTGAATGTGCTTAAAAACACACACTACATATTCTGGATTATAAATGGGTTTACATTATGGTTGGCCCGAAATGCACAATTAGGCAGGGAAGGAATCGAACATAGCCCTCAGTCGTTGCGATTCATGACGACCAGAACCGCTTGTTTCATTTAATCCAGGGGTGTCAAACTCATTTGAACTCGGGGGCCACACAATAGAACAAACATTTGGTCGGGGAGAAAGAAAAAGAGAGATCAAGAAATAAGAGAAAGAGGGAGGGAAAAGGAGAGAGCGTGAGAAACAAAAGAGATAAAAAGAGAAGTCATGAGAGAGGGAAAAGGAGAGAAAAGAGAAAAGAAAGCGCGAAGGGTAGGAAGAGAGAAAGAGAAAAGGAAAAAAGGAAGTTAGAGCAAAAGAAGTTAAAAGGACACAGAGAGAGAATGAGACAAAGAGCAACAAAGGAAGAGAAAAAGAGAGACACAGAGAGTGAAAGAGAAAAGGGGTGGAAAAGAGGGAGAGGGTGAGAGAGAGAAAGAAAAACATACAAATACAGTGTTTTTGTGAGAGGCACCTGGCTTTGGCAACATCAAGTTGACATATTTCAACCTGCAGCTCATTTTTCTCTTGCGCTTCTCTGAGTGTTGTCTCGCGGGCCTGATCTAGCCCGCGGCCCGCCTGTTTGACACCTGTGATTTAATCCGACCTACCGACTTAGTTTTGTATTTACTCTAAGATTTTAAAGGTAAACGGTACATATTTTTAATTAGTCAATGATATTAATTAGTTATCAAGCTATATTTTGGCCTGCTTTCTAGCTAGCTATTTATCTTTGTTTTAGCTTTCTGTCAATTTTTTACCTGTTTATCTTTCTAGCTAAGAATCAAGCTAGCTATTTAGCACGGCATCTAGCTAAGTTGCTATTTTAGAAACTCATATCAAACCGAGTGTAAGATTTGGTCATATAGGGATGAAAGAAGCAAAAACAACCTGAAGAGCCGTTTAGGACCCGAAAGGAGCCGGTTCCTTTTACAGGGATCAGAATGGAGATTTTCATTTTCAGCTGAAATAGCCAGGGTCCAGGGGCCGCAGGCCCCGGCCAGGTCCAGCATTTATCTTATTTGCTATGTGAAAATTGCACTAGAATGAATTAAATCCAACAAAACAGAAACCATGTATTTTTTTCAGTTTTAAGATGTTTAAAACAATTGGGAGATTACAATGTTACAACCATCACCATTGTTGTTGTGTTTTGATGATGAAGATAATAATAATAATAATAATAATTTCCTTGTATTGTCATTCTGTGTAACAATGTTCACAGAACGAAATGTCGATTGCACCTGACCCGTTGTAGCGAGCTGATGCAGACCTTGTATTTAGCTACTGATCAACAATATATATGAAAATATATACATTAATAACCATTCATCATTAATTTGAAAATAGAATGCACAAACTGAACATGCTTAAAGAAAATACATGTCATAAATTTTGTTTATCCTGTTCTAAATATTGAATAAACACAAAAGATAAAATCATTTCATAAATAAATAGATTTATAAATACCTCAGATTGGGATTTTCTGTCACACAGGGGAACCAGTGGTTGACTGCTGCTAGTATTTGAAGTGGAAGGATTTGGAACGGCCAATAATGTTGAACCGGTGGTGTTACTGTTAGTTTCACTGCCGATTTTAAATGCGGATCCGAGTGCATAATTTGATCGCCGGCAAGCTATTTTTGCTTTGTGCTTGTTCATTTTAGCATGATCGATCAGTGCCACACAACCTCGCGTACCATAATTGATCAGATCGACACAGTATAGACACTTTGCTTTCCCTGGAACATCACACTTTGCGATGAACTGGCTCAAAGTTTCTGCAACTTCCTCGATCTTTGCGCCGATTTTAACGTTTACTGTGACAGTCTTCTCCAGCCATGACCACTTAAATTTATTCTTGATTCCTTTATCAATCTCGGAGACAAAAGCCTCGTCTTCTTTTCTTAGTATTTTCATATTTACTTTTTCAAACACTCATTTCACCGTTTGAAAAGACCGGAAGGAGCGCCATGTTTGAGAAAGCCAATGCTCTGAACAAAAGCTCCGCTGATAGGTTCGCTGATAACCAATCGACCAATGGTAGGAGTCGATCTATTTGTTAGCTAAACCACGTTGTGTGTTATAGATCTAATGCGCTGCGCTTCTTTTTGCCGATTTTTCTCGCGATCTCTAACTGCTAACTTGGGGTGATGAAACAGTCACGTATTATACCTCACCCCCCCAAAATATTTTCTCATCGAATTTAGACGATTTATGGGAATGACCTTTGGGGTTCAAAAACAGCAAAAATCCGCGGATCCGCGGAAAATTCTGATCCCTGCTTTTAGTGAGCCGAGCCGAAGAAGCCGGTTCTCGAAAAACTCTACTGACTTTACTCAACTTTGTTCTACTTCGAGCTTGACTTCAAAATACCGCATTTAGAACACAGCGTCAGGGTAACCCGTGTATTTTTACCTTCCTGCACTGTAACTTTGACTTAATTCGCTTCTTAAGTAGCAATTTCGAGCCCTGATTTTTGTGAGCTGGCTAGATTTTCTTGTGCGCGGAAAAGCTCTGGGTAGTGCGCAATTGCGCATGCGCGCAGTTTAGAGGGAACACTGGACAGGGGACAATACTTTAGCAAGGCACTGCATCTTAACTAACTGCTGTTTGTTTTTGATCTCCCCAAATAATTATCCATTCGCTTCCTATAAACGGAGTACCGGATTGGTTTCTTCCGACGCCTCGCGAATGTAAAGAGCGCTCTTCCTTCCTTTGTGCCGATAATGGTGCGGCTAATTACCCGAGCACTTGCCGCGGATGCCGAACACAACACCCACAAAATAATAAATAAATAACGCGACACTACGTGGCGCCGAGACCCGCACCTGGGACTCGACCCCAAACGTCGCGTGTATGTGTTGCCTAGCGACCGCTCTGTTTTTGTTTTTTTCCCCCGCCTCCTTTTGTCAGTTATTGAAAACGCTGGTGAGAGCTAATGATTCGGTATAATCAGTCATCAGGCTCGAGGAGTAACGCAAAACATGTAACGGTGTTAATCAGGATATTCCGTTACGGCGGCGCAGTGGTTAGCGCTTGTGCGGCACAGTTCATGTCATGGGAACCTGTCGTGGGTTCAAATCCAGCTCCAGACTTTCTGTGCGGAGTTTGTATGTTCTCCCCGTGCTTGCGTGGGTTTCCTCCGGGCACTCGGTTTCCTCCCACGTTCCAAAAACATGCATTTCAGGTGAATTGGCCGGTCCAAATTGTCCCTAGGTGTGAATGAGCGAATGAGTTGTCTGTCCCTGTGTGCCCTGCGATTGGCTGGCAACCAGTTCAGGGTGTCCCCTGCCCACTGCCCGATGATTGCTGGGATGGGCTCCAGCCCCCCGCGACCCTACTGAAGATAAGCGGTATGGCTAATGAGATGAGATGAGATGAGTTACAGAAGAAAAATAATACAGTAATCCCTCGGTTATCGCGGTTAATGGGGACCAAAACCACCCGAGAAAATCTGCGAAGTAGCGACGCCCCTTCAAAAATGCTTTAAAATAATATATATATTATTATTATTTTTTTTGTTATTTTATTTTATTATTATTATTTTTTTAGACCCGGTTAATGGGGACCAAAACCACCCGCGAAAAGTGAAAATCCGCAAAGTAGCGACGCCCCTTTAAGAATGCTTAAAACAAAAAATATATATATTTCTAATTATTTTATTTTATTATTGTTTTTTTAGACCCGATTAATGGGGACCAAAACCACCCGCGCCCTGCGATTGGCTGGCAACCAGTTCAGGGTGTCCCCTGCCCACTGCCTGATGATTGCTGGGATGGGCTCCAGCACCCCCGCGACTCTACTGAGGATAAGCGGTGCAGCTAATGAGATTAGATGAGATGAAATAAAAATTATTATTTTATTTCATTATAATTATTATTATTTTTTAGACCCGCGAAGTAGCGAGGTCCCACTGTAATACAGTAGCCAGGGTTCTTGTCAAATTCAAGCACATTTAAGGCTATTTTGTCCATTTTCCAGTACCTTCGAAAAGAAATCTAGCGCCGATCAAAATACTTTTAGTTCTTAACTCAAATAAAGTCCTTATCTTGCTGCTAGCACATACTTTGTGCGATTTGAAGTTGTTCTCATCTATGATCTTTTTGAGTCAATGGGCTGCTGTAAACTGACAGGAATTCTGCCATTCTGCTTTAACAATGCACGCGCAGCATGGCCACGTCAAACTTGTTTACAAATACGGAAAGGAATCTATAGGTGTCGGGTAATGATGGAGTTCAATAAGGAAGACCAAAAAAAAGTACTGTATGCATGAAAACAAGTGTCTCGAAGAAAAGCAAAGTAGAAGCAAAGAGAACAGGACTAAATAAAAAAGTAGATGAAGAGCTCTTAGTGAAGGGGTCTCTATCTCTTTAAGATCAAAAAATGAGCCAAATTTGGACTCATTTTAATGCTATTGATCACTCCGAAGCAAAGTGCATTCGATCTTCCAATTTTTCTATCGATCACTGATCATTTGCTTTTGTCTTACTTATTTGAATTTATGTTTTTCATAGGGTCCGTGTCTGAATCGTTTGAAATAAAATTGTAAATCGAAATTTGTCTCATCTCATCAGCTGTACCGCTTATCCTCATTAGGGTCGCGGGGGGGCTGGAGCCCATCCCAGCCATCTCCGGGCAGTGGGCAGGGGACATCCTGAACTGGTTGCCAGCCAATCGCAGGGCACACAGGGACAGACAACTCGCTCGCTCATTCACACCTAGGGACAATTTGGACCGGCCAATTCACCTGAAATGCATGGTTTTGGAATGTGGGAGGAAACCGGAGTGCCCGGAGGAAACCCACGCAAGCACGGGGAGAACATACAAACTCCGCACAGGAAGTCTGGAGCTGGATTTGAACCCACGCAGGAGGTTCCCATGACATGTACTGTGCCGCACATGCGCTAACCACTGCGCCGCCCTTCATATTTAGAAATTATATTTTATTGTTTTTCATTTTCAGGGATTTTGTCTCATAGTTCCACTATAAATCTCTTTATTGTGTAAAAAGGTCAATTGGTTTCACTTTTTTTCATTTCTTTTTGAATAATCTGTCAATATTTTAATTTATATTCCATGTGTTTTTTCGGGGATTCCCTGCAAAACATATGCAATTACTAATTACTAAATCATTTGGTGCAAAACGTTTTATTACTATTGAAAATAGATCATTACAAAAACAAACAAACAAATATATATATATATATATATTCCATTATAGTATTTGAATTTTCACTTAGATTTCAGGCCCAATTGCTTCATTTTTCTGTCACTAATAAAAAACTACTGGTTTCTATTCTTCTTTTTTTGATGGAAGCGCCATTTATTTCATCTTTTTTTTAAAAAAAAAAAACGTAATTTTAAATTAATTATTATAGCAGAAAGGGTTCATGGATTACTGAAATAACATGAGTGCAAGAAAATTTACAAGTGAATATATTTCAACCATTTCAACGTTTTGTTATGAAATTTAAGCTACTAAGAACGACAAAACATGATGAAAAATATGGAACATAAATTAAAATATTGTTATGATTATTCAGCAAAACTGTTCATACACAAAACAAATCAACTGAGCTTTATTATTCCTCTTTTTTATTTGTTTTATTGCACTGTTAAAGAAGTTCATGATATTTTATTGGAATAAAAAGCAACAAAAAGTGTTTACTATTAAATACGTATAACGTAATACTCAAAATGCCCACTGAGGGGCAGTGTGACTCCAGAGATGTAGTAAGCGTACTGGGCGCTCAAGACGTTTCTAATCCACATTCTTTTTTGTTGTTTATTTTGTTTTATTTTCTGCTTTTTAATGATGTTAAAACAATACAAATACATTGCTTTATTTAAATTTGAAATTACATCAAGGGAAAAATGTGTTCATCTTCATGTTTCAGGAATAAACTGCTTGTTCGTTTGTGTTCTACTGTATTTATGCATGTCCACGTCTTTCCTGTATTTTATATATTTAGAGAAAATATATGTCTTATTATCTACACCAAAGAACAATTTTAGTACAGAAAAAAAAGATAACTAACATTAAACTGACAAATAGTAGGGAACGAGATAAGAAATATGCTCAAAATAATGATTTATG
This sequence comes from Urocampus carinirostris, assembly GCF_059441175.1. Classification (NCBI taxonomy): domain Eukaryota; kingdom Metazoa; phylum Chordata; class Actinopteri; order Syngnathiformes; family Syngnathidae; genus Urocampus; species Urocampus carinirostris. Next base: position 6,113,301 of record NC_142364.1, read on the forward strand.
TTGACACAAATCACCTTTCTTATTCTTCTACATAGTTTTTCTAGCTGTGAGTAAATAGGTGCTTCGTTGTTTTTGTAAGGTTTATTATCGCTTAATAAGGGAAATTTAAATGTTTAAACAACTGGAAAAATTGGCTAAGGTTGACACATACGGCGTTATTTTAATAAAATCACAACTTGCAAACTAGAATGTCACTATTTGTTTTTTAGTTAGTTTGAACAATTTTATTAAGACTTTTAACAGCAAATAAACAATGTGAGGTTTGAACAATTTTTCTCGACACTTTTAAAAGCAATTAAACATATTCACAATTTCATTATTGGGTAGGGTTACTTTAACTTGATTACTTTCAATGACTTTTGGATTACTCCAATACCAAACATGCTAATAAAAGACAAAAGAAACTAAATATGAATAAAATGACTACATTTTGTGCTTGGGGAACGGCAAAAAATGATATTGGCATGCTGTTTGGATTTATTTTCATTTTGTTTCTGTCGCATTTGATGTTAGTTTTGCCGGAGATCAAAGTGATCAAAGCCAGGAGAGAAAGCTTACCACGTGTTGTGAGTCATCATTTTATTCCTATTAAGTTTCTTTTGTCTTTTATTAGCGTATTTCGTATTGGAGTCATCCAAAAGTCATTGAAAGTAATCCAGTTAAAGTAACCCTACCCAACCCTGTTTATGCATATGTATATGGTATTACTGCAGTAGAAATTTGTCGTATTTCTTTTGTAGTATTTTTGCAGTATCACTGTCATAGTTTTTTTGCTGTTTATTTGTCGAAGAATTTCTGAGCATTTTTTTGTTTGTAAAAGTATTTTTATGGTTTTATTGTTGTACTATTTCTGTCATATTTTTGAAATATTTTCATCAAAGTATTCCTGAACTAGTCACTTTGTGGTATTACTGAGCAGTATTTCTGTAGTAGTATTTTTGTACTATAGTATTTCCTTCATAGTAGTTTTTCATTCTTAATTAAGTTTGATTTCTTGAAGCATTTTTTGTAGTATTTTTGTAATATCTGAAAAGCAATTATGTAGTTGTATTTCAGTAGTATTTCTTTAGTATTATTTTGTATTATAGTATCACGACTCGTATTTTTGTAACATTTATGTAGTATTTCTTTTTTTCTTTGGCTGTTTTAATATTATATTTGATGATTAGTGTTGTACTATTTTGTAGTAATCCTTTAGTATTTTATAAGGATAAAGCTGGAAGCCCTCCACCCACACAATATAAGTATTAGTACTTAATTAGCAGTACTTAATTGACTCTTATTTCGTGTAACGTTATTTTTTACCATTTTCGTTCGTCGAGTTGGATTAAAAGTAGTTTTAATAATTATTCAAATATATATATGAATTCATAAAACATATTTAAAAGATAACCCTCATATGAAAGACGATTTTCTAAAATCTCAAATATGAGACTAATACCGTTTGTGTCTCGGTCCCACGTTTGCATCAGAATAACACTACAAGCAGCAAAAAGCATTTACGTGTTCGATTTGTCTAAAAAAAAACAACACGATAAGAAATAAATCATAACAAAAAAAAAGCTGTTTGAATGCGTTTAGTGCAAACGAATCAAGCAGAAATGAGACGATCTTAATGCAAAGTGACATGTTTTCAAACTGCCGTCACCAGCGAGAGGCACAACAGAAAGGATCCCGAGTCTTCGTCTTGATATTTACTCTACGGGATTTTAAAAAATGAATCGAAAATAAGTCCAATAAGTGCAAAAAACAGCACCGATTTGGGGATATGATCCTATAAATTTGAGAGGCTCGGCACCAAGTGACGTATTGAACGTCTCGTTGATTTGACTTGATGACGTCACGCGAGAAAATACTTCTTTTCGAACAAACCTCGCGGATATTTTTAAATGTTTATATTTATTTTCAAACAAAAACGAAACTTCGCTCAGTACTTGCACAATTTTATGACCAGAGTCGTCTTTTACTCGACAAATAAGGAAAAGAACGCACTAACGCCGAAATTGCCTGTGAATTAAAGGGGCAGTGTGTAATATTTAGTCCCACCTAGTTGTACAAATAAAAAAAACATTTGTTTGTATTCCAAGCAACCATTCTTGAATTATCATGCCAATGTTTATTTTTTTATCAAATACATAATAGGATTTTTTTAGTAGTATTTTTGCAGTATCACTGTAATAGTTTTTTGCTGTATTTTTGGTGTATTTCGCAACGAAATTCATGGTAGTCATTTCCTAGTTTTTCCCGTAGTATCTTAGTAGCATTTCCCCAGTGGAGTTTTTGTTGCATATATCTAGTCTTTTTGCAGTATTACCGCAGTTTTATTTTTGTAGTACTTTTGGAGTATTACTGTAGTCTTATTTTTGTATTTCTGTACTATCTTTGTAATATTTCCTTGGTAAAATTATTGTTGTATACTTTCAGTATTTCTGTCGTATTTAAGTAGTATTACCACAGTCATATTTCTGTAGTACTTTTGTAGTATTACTGTAGTCTTATTTTTGTATTTCTGTAGTATTTCCTTAGTATATTTTATGTTGTATATCTTCAATATTTCTGTAGTATTTTTGTAGTGTAACTGTAGTTTTATTTTTGTAGTACTTTAGTAGTGTTACTGTAGTCTTTCTTTTGTATTTCTGTAGCATCTTTGTAATATTTCCTTCGTAGAATTTTTGTTGTATACCTTCAATGTTTCTGTAGTATTTTTGTAGTATTACTGTCATTTTATTTTGGTAGTATGTCCATAAAAACTTTTTTGTAGTATTATTGTAGATGTATTTGTGCAGTTTTACAGTTGTAATATTTCTGTTTGTAGTATATCTGTAGTAATATTTTCTCAAGTAGTGTGTATTACTGTAGAATTATTTTTTTAAATATTTCCAACGTAGTATTTTGGTAGTATTACTGTAGAATTATTGTCGCATTTCCATTATTTTCCAGTATATTTCCTTAGTATTTGCCCATCATGACTGTAGTTGTACTTTTGTATTTTTGCTGGCGAAGTATTTGTGTAGTATTGTTGTGGAAAATCTCAAATGCCGCTGAGATTGTGCACTTCATTCCAATATCAATTGTATTGGGAGTGTGTTTCGGTGAACAGCTTAACTAAAAAAACTGTCCAAATATTTTTGGGCCTATCTATACAAGCTCTTTTACCTACATATACACACTAAACTGAAAAAACGTTTAACCTATCAGAATGGAGTTGCGGAGAGGAGGTGGACTCGCTATCTACGTGAACACGAGGTGGTGTAACCCTGGGTATGTAAACACAAATAGTTCAATCTGCTGCAGGGACGTCAAACTTTAGGCCTAGCCTAGCGTCATCCACTCTACTGTTGCTAAACTACAAACACAGCACCCCGAGGCCATCCTGTTAATCTCTGGGGACTTCAAACACATGACTCTGGATACAACGCCGCCTGCTTTCTTTATTGTTTTATTTTTCAACACAAGGATACTGCTGGAAGTGTGAATTTCCCTACATGGATGAATAAAGTATGTATCTATCTATCTATCTATTTATCTATCTAGACAACTATCTGTCCATATATCTATCTAGACATCTATCCATCTAGACATCTATCCATCAAGACATCTATCCATCTACAAATCTATCCATCTAGACATCTATCTATCTAGACATCTATCTATCTATCTAGACATCTATTTATCTATCTAGACATCTACCTATCTAGACATCTATCTATTTAGACATCCATCTAGACATTATCTATCTAGACATCTATCTATCTAGACATCTATCTAGACATCTATCTATACATCTAGACATCTATCTAGACATCTATCTAGACATCTATCCATCTAGACATCTATCTAGACATCTATCCATCTAGACATCTATCTATATATCTATATATCTATCTAGTCATCTAGACATCCTTCTATCTAGACATCTATCCATCTATCTATATATCTAGTCATCTATCTATCTAGACATCTAGACATCCATCCGTCTATCTATCTAGACATCTATCTAGACATCTATCTATCTATCTAGACATCTTTCTATCTAGACATCTATCTAGCTAGACATCTATCTAGACATCTAGACATCTATCTATCTAGACATCTATCTAGACATCTATCTAGACATCTATCTATCTATCTAGACATCTTTCTATCTAGACATCTATCTAAACATCTAGACATCTATCCATCTATCTATCTAGACATCTATCCATCTAGACATCTATCTAGCTAGACATCTAACTATCTATCTAGACATCGATCTATCTAGACATGTATCTATCTATCTATCCATCTATCTATCTATCTACTGTATGCTCCTGACCCCCGATATAGACCCCCTGATAAATAAATCTAGACATCTATCTATCTAGACACTATCTATCTAGACATCCATCTAGACATCTATCCATCTAGAAATTATCTATCTAGACAACTATCTATACATCTAGACATCTATCTATCTAGACATCTATCTATCTATCTATACATCTATCTAGTCAACTAGACATCTATCTATCTATCTAGACATTTATCTATCCATCTAGACATCTAGACATCCATCCATCTATCTAGACATCTATCTATCTAGACATCTATCTATCTATCTAGACATCTATCTACCTATCTAGGCATCTAGACATCTATATAGACATCTATCTATCTATCTAGACATCTATCTATCTATCTAGACATCTATCTAGTCATCTAGACATCTATCTAGTCATCTAGACATCTAGACATCTATCTATCTAGACATCTATGTAGACATCTATCCAGACATCTATCTATCTAGACATCTATCTAGGCATCTAGACATCTATCTAGACATCTATCTATCTAGACATTTATCTATCTATGTAGACATCTATCTATCTATCTATCGAGACATCTATCCATCTATCTATCTAGAAATCTATCTATCTATCTAGAAATCTATCTAGACATCTATCTATCTAGACATCCATCCATCCATCTTTCTATCAATCTATGTTCCTGACCCCTGATAGAGACCCCCTGATAAAGACGGTATCTCTTACTCTAGTCTCAATTGCATACGCCTTATAGTCCAGTGCGACTTACAGCATGTATGAAAAATATAATTATTCAGGGATTTGCCTTATAGCGCGGTATATACGGTCATTTTCCACAAAAATAGCTAGCGTGCGTATAGAGATGCGCTCTTCCTACCGTTTGTTCTCTAATGGCTTCTGCCGCTTCTTCTTTGAGGGTTAAAATGGAATGACCCCCCCCTCAACACCCTCATTATCCGCCACACTCCACTCGCCATTTGAGTGCCAAAACAACAACAAGTTTGTGGGTGCATCCTTCCCTCATCCCCGCAAGGAAAACACACTCGGGCCCTCAGCACTCAAAGAGTGATCAAAGAGCAACGCGTTTGCGAGCACCTGCCGCCCCCGACGCCGGATTGTGTTTAGATTTGGTTGGAGGTTTATTTTGGTACGCTTGTTAGGTGGGCAGGCGTCTTCCTCTTATTGTTATCCGCCGGTGCCACACGCCACTTTTCAAATGTCGCCTTTATTTTTGCATTTCTTTTGTTATTTTAGCGCACGTGATACAAAAAAATGCCCAAGAGATTTGGTGTTTTTAACAGGCACAGTGTACATAATCTACAGGGTTGGGTAGGGTTACTTTAACTGGATTACTTTTGGATGACTCCAATACCAAATATGCTAATAAAAGACAAAAGAAACTAAATATGAATAAAATGATGACTCACAACACGTGGTAAGCATTCTCGCCTGGCTTTGATCTCTTAGATCTCCAGGAAAACTAACATAAAATGCCACAGAAACAAAATGAAAATAAACCCGAACCCTAGCATATTTGGTATTGGAGTCATCCAAAAGTAATTGAAAGTAATCAAGTTAAAGTAACCCTACCCAACCCTGTCCAGAACTACTGCTCAATAGAACTACAGTAATATTACACACATACTATTACACAATTACTACAAAAATACTTCTACAGAAGTAATACAAAAAAACCCCAACAGTAATACTCCAAAAATACCCCATAAATACTACAAAAATGTGTTTATGGAAATGCTTAATAAATACTTCTGCAGAAATACTACAAATATACCACTACAGTCATACTATAGTGGTAAGCGCCCTCTTCTATGCGGCAGCGTGTTGGGGAGGCAGCGTCAAGAAGAAGGATGCCTCTCGTCTCAATAAACTGGCTAGGAAAGCGAGCTCTGTTGTGGGCAAAGAGCTGGACAGCCTAACAACAGTAGCTGAGAGACGAGCACTGGAAAAAGCTGAGGTCAATCATGGACAATCCATCGCATCCACTACACAGCATTATCTCCAGACAGAAGAGCAGCTTCAGCGACAGACTGCTGTCACTGTCTTGTACTACGGACAGACTGAAGAGATCTTTTCTTCCTCATGCCATGAGGCTCTTTAACCCCACCCGGCAGAGTAAAGGCCCACATTAAACCACACCACCTACATTGGATATTACCGAATCTTACTGCAATATGTATTCTGTGCAGCACTATTTAGTTACTCTACAGCAGGGGTGTCAAACATGCGGCCCGCGGGCCAGATCAGGCCCGCTAAGGGATGCAATGCGGCCCACGGGACAATGCTCGGAGAAGCGGAAGAGAAAAATGAGCTGCAGGTTGAAAAATATGCACTTGCCAAAGGCAGGTGCCTCTCACAAATGCTGTACTTGTATTTCTTTCTTTTTTATCTCTCTCACTCTCACTCACTGTTCCACCCTTTTCCTCTCACTCGCTATCTACCTCTCTTTCAGTGTTTTTTCCTTTTCTCCCTCTTTCTCCATTGCTTTCCTCTTCTCTCTTTCTCCCCTTCTCTCTTTCTTTCCTTCTCTTTTCTCTCCTTCCCTCTTTCTCTTGTTCTATTTCTCTTTGGATTTCTTTCTTTGTCTCTCTTTCTTTCTCCCTCTCTCATTATTTCTCTTCTTATCTATTTTGTTTCTCATGCTCTCTCTCCCTTTCTCCTTGTTCTCTCTTTCTTTGTCCCTTTCTCTCTTTCTTTGTCCCACCCTCTACTTTTCTCTCCTTCTCTTTCTCTCATTTCTTTGTCTCTTTTTTCTTTCACTCTAATCTACTAGTCCGGCCCCCGACAGAATGTTTGTTCTATTGTGTGGCCCCCCAGTTAAAATGAGTTTGACACCCCTGCTCTACAGTATATAACACGCTACAGTGGGCATTTGCACGTCACACTGGGTATTTGTATATTATATTCTTTTGGCTTTATTATTGTACTGTTCTCAGCTCAGGGATGCTGCTGGAAATGTGAATTTCCCTTCGGGGATGAATAAAGTATCTATCTATCTATCTATCTATGTATTACTACAGAAATATCACAGGAAAAATACTACATATATATTACAGAAATTCTACTGTGGAAATACCACAAAAATAATACTCCAGAACCTGGCTTCCCGTGTCCAGCGAACACCGGATCGTGGGCGCAGCTCTTTCTCTTTCCTTCAATAAAACTTGTGAGAAACGTATTGCAATTGGGTCCTGTTTCCGTCCTCGTCCTGACAAAAGTAACTGTAACTAGCGACAGTTTTGGGTAAACTGAGTTCAATTCCACAGACCACACCCAAAAAGAATTGCCAACCACCTGAATTAATTCAATGAATCTGTTGTACCAGGTGATGCAGGCGACAAAATCTCAAGAACCCAATTGACATGCCACGATCCATGGAAATTCTAGAATAAATGAGAAAAAAGGTCATTGAAATCTATCAGTCTGGAGAAGGTCACAAAGCCATTTCCAAGGCTATATCATTCCTGCAAACCGCTGTCAGAGCCATTATCCACACATGGAGAACACTGGGAACAGTGGCAAACCTCAGGAGTAGTCGATTACTCCGAGGGTGCGACAATGGCAGGAGGTTCCAAAATAACCTCAAACAAGATCCAGGATCCAAGAAGCTGAAGACCTCGCTGGTCTCAGTTAAGGTTAGTGTTGACTATAAGAAAGACACTGGCTAACTATGGCAACCATGGGAGAGTTCCCAGGCCAAAACCACTGCTTTCACAAAAGAACACCAAGAGCCGACTCGCATTTGCCAAAAGGCATCTTGATTATCCTCAAAAGTTTCGGAGAAACATTCTGTGGACTGAAGAGTCAATAATTACATTTTTTGGAAGGTCTGCAGCCAGTTACATCTGGCGTAAAAACGGCACAGCGTTTGACAAAATAAACTAATATAAAATCAAATAAAATAATGCCAACAGTGGTGGCAGTGTGATGTAACACAAACACAAAATTAACCCAAACCCGACTTTAAGTCACGCGATTGAAACTGAATGCCCTTCATTAAAGTACACAGTCCAAAAATCACAGCCGGCAAAATGAACAGAAAATGATACCGGTACTTAAGGTTTGATGCAGACCTGGAGAGTCTGGGTCCCGTTGAAAGTAATCCAAGGAAAAAAGTGTATATTTCCAAAGGTAAGGGTGGGAAAAATATATATCCACTATTGTCCGCCACGTCCACAAACAGGTCTCACCATTACCCCACTTCCTGTCACCCAACGTTTGTTACGCCCCTTCTTTTTCATTCGCCCGTCCAAAATATATCAGAATAAGTGTCCAAAATAAATACAAATAAATATATTACAAATATATACAGTTGCAAATACATATTATACATGGTTACACATATTTACAAAGAAGAGTTTTCAAAGCTTTAATAATAATAATATAACTTTCATCCCAAACGGTGCCTGTGACAGGGCAGTAAATGGTAGCAACACGCTCGTAACACAGTAAACGGGTCTGTTAAAAAAACATACAGTACTTGTAAAAATCACGGTAAACCGTCCTCATCTTCCTCCCTAGAACTGAAGCCGACAAAGTCCTCAGTGTCGGAAAGAAACTTTGTCATATAGACGTTGTCCCACGCTCCCATTCACTCCTGATTCTGTGCCCTCCTCTCCGTCACGCAGCAGACCGGCTTTTCGGAACCCGTTGGTGATGGTGGATTTTTTGATGTGCCTTTCTTTTTGCATTTTGCATGATGAGGGTATGTTTACGCTAATTTAATTTATGCACAAGCCAAGAAGTTGCAGTCTTCTTCGACGCATACAGTCTAAACACAGCCGGCCTAATGAACCGAAAATGATACCGGTACTTAAGATTTAATGCAGACCTGCAGAGTCCAGGTGCCCGTTGAAAGTAATCCAAGGAAAAATGTGTATATTTCCAAAGGTAAGGGTGGGAAAAATATATATCAACTATTGTCGGCCGCATCCACAAACACGTCTCACCTTTACTCCACTTCCCGTCAGCCCGCGTTTGCCCCGCCCCTTTTTTTCTCATTTGCTCGTACAAAACATATCAGAATAAGTTTCTAAAATAAATACATTACAAAAATATACAGTTGCAAATACTTATTATACATGGTTACACATATTTACAAAGAAAGACGGTACACCGAAAGCGTTTTCAAAGCTTTAATTATAATAATAATATAACTTTCATCCCAAACGGTGCCTGTGACAGGGCATTTAATGGTAGCAACATGCTAGCAACACGCTCGCAACACAGTAAACGGGTCTGTTAAAAAAAAACATACCGTACTTGTAAAAATCACGGTAAACCGTCCTCTTCTTCCTCCTAAGAACCGAAGCCATCAAAGTCGTCTTCCTCAGTGTCGAAAAGAGGGTATGTTTACGCTAATTTAATTTATGCACAAGCCAAGAAGTTGCAGTCTTCTTCGACGCATATATTCCACCGATCTAAATCTTACCTTTTGTACTCGAGCGCCGCTGGCAGCCGTTAGAAAAATTACATAAATTGGCCGCATCACTGAAAAAGCCGCAGGGTTGAACGCTTGGGGAAAAAAGTAGCGACTTATAGTCTGGAATTTACGGTAAACCTTAATATTTTCCCACTCTGCAGGATGCGGAAGTACCCCGATATCTACCATTTGACAATGAAGAAATATGGATCCGATCCAAGTTCTAGAGAAGCTAACAATGCTTGGCAGGGATCATATTCCGCACCTTGGAGTCGGGATTAAGCAACTGGCGTTAAAGCGGGACATCTGCCAGGTTGACGCGTGGGAGCGAAATTGGGACACAAAGACGGGAAATCGTTGAGCCGGGGACTTGTCCTCGTCCTGCTCGCCTTTAAAGTCCTGACCTTGCAAGGTGCCGCTTGACACTTGGCTTTGACCGCTTTGTCACCGAAACACTGTTGGGGAAGACCCCCGGGATTCGGCATCCCCAGGTTTTTCATCGGTTTGAAGACTATGACTGGCCGCCAGGGTTCGATTGGTCCCGCCGGAGACTCGTAGACTTGTACAAAATTATGATCATATTTTAAAGGGAGTACACAAAGACCCATCACTACTACTAATAAATAAAAAAAGGAACAATAAAAACAATTATCGTATCATCGTGTCTTTCATACTGCATAGTGACCGTACACCTGCTCTGCAGTCCCTGTGCATCTCGCTGAGTTTTAGTCCCGCAAACTTTGTCATGCTGCTTTAACAATGCATCTACTTAACCATTTGTTCTCTCTTTCTTTCTCTGAAGCTATAACACTGACTATGTCTTCTTTCCCTTCTCTCTATCGTTCTCATATCTATCTTCCACTATCTGCATATCTCTCTCTCTCTCTCTCTCTCTCTCTCTCTCTCTCTCTCTCTCTCTCTCTCTCTCTCTCTCTCTCTCTCTCTCTCTCTCTCTCTCTCTCTCTCTCTCTGAACCTATAACACAGATGTTTTTTTTTCTCTTTCTCTCAATCGCTCTTTCCTTAACTCCCTCTCTCTCTCTTGCTCGCTCTATCTCTGAATTTCTCTCTTTGCCTCTCTCTCTGAACCTATAACACTTATGTTTTCTTTCTCTTTCTCTCAATCGCTCTTTCATGATCTCTCTCTCTCTCGCTTGCTCTCTCTATCTCTGCATCTCTCGCTCCATCCCGCTCTGCCCCTCTCTCTCTCTCTCGCTCTTTCTATCTCTCTCTCTTGCTCTCTGAACCTATAACACTGATGATGTCTTCTTTCTTTCTCTCAATTCTCCCAAACACTCTTCTCTTCTTCTCTCTCTCTCTCTCTCTCTCTGACAATGTCTTTCTCTTCCTCTCAATCACTCTTTCTCTTACCTACCTTTCACTATCTTTCTCTATATGCATCTCTCTCTCCCCCCCTCTCTCTCTCTCTCTCTGACAATGTCTTTCTCTTCCTCTCAATCACTCTCTCTCTCTCTCTCTCTCTCTCTCTCTCTCTCTGACAATGTCTCTCTCTCTTCTTTCTCTTTCAATCTTTCTCTCTCAATCACTCTCTTACCTATCTTTATCTTCATATTTCGTTTCCTCCCCCTTTCCGTCTCTTTCTGTCTCTGTCTCTGAACCTATAACACCGACAATGTCTTCTTTCTCTTTGCTCTATCTTTCTCTCTCATATTTTCCTCACATATATCTTCCTCTATCTGCATCTCTCTTACTCTCTGACGATGTCTTCTTTCTCTTTCTCTCAATCTTTCTCTATCAATCACTCTTTCTCTTACCTACCTTTCTCTACATGTCTCTCTCTCACTCTCTCTCTCTCTCTCATTCTTTCTTGCTCACACTGACGATGTCTTTCTTTCTCTCAATCTTTCTCTCTCAATCACTCTTTCTCTTATCTAGCTTTCTGTATCTTTTTCCCTCGATATCTTTCTATATATTTTTATATTATCTCACTTTTTCTCCCAGCAAGTCTGCTGTAGTGATAGCTGTGCAACACTATGCAGATTTTGACTTTTTAGTGGGTGGTCCAGGTCCAAAACCAGCCTTAATAAGCCAAAACCAAAAACCTGCCTTATTAAGGCAAGGGGTCTCCAAACCTGGGCTCAGGGACTATTAGCTGTAGGCAATGAGGACACGACTCTGGACAGTCTTCTCCACTCTTGACAGTTCCTGGCCTGTTTTTGAGTCGTGGCCCAGTTTTTTTTTTTCAGTCTTCCCTTCCGACTGTGACCTGGACAGGGTTGGGTAGGGTTACTTTACCTTGATTACTTTCAATTACTAAATATGAAGTAAATATGAATAAAATGATGACTCACAACACGTGGTAAGCTTTCTCTCCTGGCTTTGATCTCTTTGATCTCCGGCAAAGCGAACATCAAATGCCACAGAAACAAAATGAAAATAAATCCAAACATAATTTTTGCCGTTCCATGTATTCCGTTACTCCCCAAGCCTGCACAAAATTTAGTCATTTTATTCATATTTGGTATTGGAGTAATCCAAAAGTAATTGAAAGTAATCCAGTTAAAGTAACCCTACCCAACCCTGTCCAGGTCACAGTCGGAAGGGAAGACTGTAAAAAAAACTGGGCCACGACTCAAAAACAGGCCAGGAACTGTCAAGAGTGGAGAAGACTGTCCAGAGTCGTGTCCTCATTGCCTACAGCTAATAGTCCCTGAGCCCAGGTTTGGAGACCCCTTGCCTTAATAAGGCAGGTTTTTGGTTTTGGCTTATTAAGGCTGGATTTGTCAGTGTCAATAGTCGCTAATCATTTTCCAAAATGGATCCATAGAAAACGAAGCGGGCAGCACGGCGGCGCAGTGGTTAGCGCGTGTGGGAACCTCCTGCGTGGGTTCAAATCCAGCTACCGGCCTTACTGTGCGGAGTTTGTATGTTCTCCCCGTGCTTGCGTGGGTTTCCTCCGGGCACTCCGGTTTCCTCCCACATTCCAAAGACGTGCATTTCAGGCGAATTGGCCGGTCCAAATTGTCCCTAGGTGTGACTGAGCGAGTGAGTTGTCTGTCCACGTGTGCCCTGCGATTGGCTGGCAACCAGTTCAGGGTGTCCCCTGCCCACTGCCCGGAGATGGCTGGGATGGACTCCAGCCCCCCCCCGCGACCCTAATAAGGATAAGCGGTACGGCTAATGAGATGAGAAAACAAAGCCTATGCAACAAGGACAGTACAAACATCTTCTTTGTCCCTTTATCTCTTTGTTTTCTTTATCCTCACTGTAAAATGTGGACCTGGAGTGCCACGTCCAATTTCGTTGTCACAATATATTCAACCCATGTTGTAACAATGACAATAAAGCTATATTCTATTCTAGAAGGACGGATACCTCGACATGAAGCCCGGGCACACATGTTCTAACTCTAGGTTTTGCGACCAGCGACGGTAAACTTGAAAGGCCCTAGCTCGTCCCCGGGAGCATCTCGGCTAATGCCGTCATTATTCATATGTCTGCTCTCAATAATTGCAAAGGCGAGTGGCACATGAGAGCGTGCAACAAGTGAGCATGAAGGAGGCTAAAAGCATGGGCCGTCCCCGCACGCTCCTTCAGCCACGCTTTGTTTTCCCACTTGAAGACTCAGGGAGATAATGAGGGCCTGGGCTTGGCAAACATATGGCTTTTTTTGCACGTCTTGAAGTTAATCAAGGTGAAAAACATACATCCGAACCAGTGTTCCCTCTAAGCTGAGCGCGAGCGCAATTTCGCACTGCTCGCACATTCTCGGCGCACAAGAAAATCTAGCCGGCGCACAAAAATCAGGGCTCGAAATTGCTAATTAAGAAGCGACTCAAGTCAAAGTGCATGAAGGTAAAAATACACGGGTTCCCCTGACGTTGTGTTCTAAATGCGATATTTTGAAGTCAAGGTCGAAGTAGAACAAAGTTGAGTAAAGTCAGTAGAGTTTTTCGAGAACCGGCTTCTTCGGCTCGGCTCACTAAAAGGCTCTTACGGCTCCTAAACGGCTCTTCGGGTTGTTTTTGCTTCTTTAATCCCAAAATAACCAAATATTATGTACAATTATGCCCAAAATGACTTAAAGGAAGGGGGGAATAGAACAAAAAAGAAAAAAATACCGAAATAAAAAAGTTGTGAAAAGCTGAGAAAAAAAGAAACAAAAGGAAGAGAAAAAAAAAAGGAAAAATTTAGAAAAAAAGCCAGAAAAAAAGAATAGAAAGAAACGTAGGAAAAAAGTAAACAGAGAACAAAAAGAAAAAAGGAACAGCTCGGAAAAAATAAACACAATGAGATAATTTTTTAAAGGAAACCACGGAAAAAAGAAGAAAAAGTTTGTGTTACATTCAAATAACTTCCTCGAGGAAAACACGAACGAAAAGCCACAATCCCTTACCTGGTGGGTGTGAAAGATGCGGCCCGTGGGCCAAATCGGGCTCGCCAACAGATTGAATCCAGCCCAGGAGACAAGGCCGAGAGAAGCGCAAGAGAAAAACAAGCTGCGGTTTCATATATACCAAACTGTATGTAACATCCTACATGCCGACATTTCTTGTGTAAATATTGTGTATATTGTAACTATAACCTTATCCTCCTTCTTTTATAACTGTATCTTCTCTGTTCCCTTATCTTCTTGGCTTTTTTACCTCACTGTGAATGTGTGAAACTGGAGTGTCATGCCCAATTTCGTTGTCACAATATGTTAACCCATTTTGTAACAATGACAATAGAGGTATATTCTATTCTATTCTGTATATGTCTACTGGTCGTCACCATAGCCAGGCGTGACTCATAAAGCAACTATAGCTGTATTTTTCTTTCTCTCTCTCTCTCTCCTTCTAACTCTTTTTTTCTTTCTATTAATATTCTCTCTCTTTTTCTTCTTTCTTTTTTAACTGTCTTTTTTCTCCCATTTTATTTTTCTCTGTCGCTCTAATTTTTCACTTTCTTTCCCCCTTGTTCTGTTTCTGTCTTTCTCTTCTCTCTTTTTATCCCTTTCTCCGTCTTTCTTTAGCTTGCTCCCCCTCTTTCTTCTCTGTCTTTTTCTCTCTCCCTATTTCATCTCTTTTTCTTTCTTTTACTTAATTTTCTCTCTTTTCCTTCTTTCTCTTTTCATTATCTTATTTTCTCTCTATCTCTCTCTCACTCTGTGTATCTCAAATTCTTCTCTTTCTTTCCCCCTTGTTCTTTTTCTGTCTTTCTCTGTCTTTCTTTATCTCGCTCCCTCTCTTTAGTCTCAATCTTTTTCTCTTTCCCTAGTTCATCTCTTTTTCTTTCTATTCCTTATTTCTCTTTTTCTTTCTTTTCCTTTTACTTGCTTTTCCTTCTTTCTTTCTTATTTCTCTCTCTCTCTCCCTTTTCTCTCACTCTCTATATCTCCCTTTCACTCTCTGTCTATTTTTCTTTTTCTTTATTCCTCTGTCTCTTTCTCTCTCTATCTTTTTACCTTCTTTTGCTCTCTCTTCCTTTTTTCATTTTCTCTCTCTTTTTTTTCTTTCTCTCCATGTCTTTTTACCTTATTTGCTCTCTCTTCCTTCATTTTGTTGCTTTCTCTTTTCTCTCTTTCCTTCTCCCCTTCTCTCTTTCTCTCCTTACTTTTCTCTCCTTCTCTCCTTCTCTTTTTCAAATTCTCTTTGGATTTATTTGTTTCTCTCTTTCTTCCCCCCCCCCCCTCACTATTTCTCTTTTTATTTATTTTGTTTCTCACATTCTCTCGCTCTCTCTTTCTCCTTTTCTCTTTTTCTTTGTCCCACTCTCTCTCTTTTTCTCTTCCTCCCTTTGTATTATTTCTTTCTCCTCAATCTACTAGTCCGGCCCCCGAGAGAATGTTTGTTCTACCGTGTGGCCCCCGAGTTAAAATGAGTTTGACACCCCTGGTCAAGAAACATAGACAACAATGTCAAGCATTTCCAAGCACCTCACCCAAAATTCAAGCGTTTCTCTGACCTTAAAAACACAACATTACAATTTAAGCATTTTGAAGGATTTCAAGCACCCATACAAACCCCGCAAATACACTTCCTTGCCCGGCAGGATCAAGGCGAGCGCAAGTTCGTAGGGTAAGGTTCACGCGGGTAAGAGAGAGTAGACCCCCCTCCCCCAAGCCCCCTGACCCGCCCACGCCGCCTGGCACACTCCAGGGTCATCGGGATTTACGAGGTGTCGTTTTTACGAGGGTGCCGGGCAACAACAGGTTTAGGAGGGCCGGCGGATTGGTTGACCCCTCGCTTTGCTTGGGCCACAATTAGAAAGTGGGGGCGGGGGGCATAAATCGGGCTACCATTGCAAACAGACCGTACCCCCTCCCAATGAAAACTCTCGTGTTGCGCCAGGTGTAGCACTTTGATCTGAATGGAAATTTTCCGTCAGTCAAAACAACCTCAATACAAAACATGCTGTTTAGGTTAAAGGTACAGTGTGTAATATTCGACCACTATATGTGTAGGGTGATGTGCAACTGAGTGCTAGAAATCAGTAGGAAGAATACAAACTACAGGGACTCAGTGACCAAAACACAATGTTATTTTCCCTCACTTTTTGCCGAGCTTATTTCGAAGAAATACAAAAAGAAAAAAGAAAAAAAAATAATGAGAAGAGAGAAAAAAAAAGAGAAAAGGGAGATAAAAAACACTTGGATTATTCTCAGGATTTTTATGTTTTTATCCTCATTTTATGGCACAGGTGTCAAACAGGCGGCCCGCGGGCCAGATCAGGCCCGCTAAGGGATTGAATCCGGCCCGCGAGACAACACACAGAGAAGCGCAAGAGAAAAACAAGCTGCAGGTTGAAATATGTCAACTTGATGTTGCCAAAGAAAGGTGCCTCAAACAAAGACACTATACTTGTATTTATTTCTCTCTCTCTCTATTTCTTTCTTTTCCACCCCTTTTCTCCCACTCTGTCTCTTTCACCCTCTGTGTCTCTCTTTTTCTCTTTCTCTCTGTGTGTCTTGTAACCTCTTTTGCTCTAACTTCCTTTTTTCCTTTTCTCTTTCTCTCTTCCTACCCTTTGCGCTTTCTTTTCTCTTTTCTCTCCTTCTGTCTTTCTATTTCTCTTTGGATTTCTTTCTTCCTCTCCCTTTCTTTTCCCCCTCTCTCACAATTTTTTATCTTTTGTTTATCACGCTCTCTCCCCCTCTCTCTTTTCCTTTCTTTGTCCTGCCCTCTCTCCTTTTCCCTCCCTCTTTTCTCTTATTTCTCTTTTTCTTTCTCTTTAATTTACTAGTCGGGCCCCCGACAGAATGTTTGTTCCATCGTGTGGCCCCAGAGTTAAAATGAGTTTGACACCCCTGCGTTATGGCAAACATCAACAGGACTATGCAAATGCCTCCATTTTACATTGACTGATTGAAAAATTCAAAAGTAGCAAAACAGGGAAAAGCAAACCGCGATACAGGGAGGGACTACCGTAAATATTTTTGCTCCACATTTTGATTTGATAAAACCGCTCCAATCCAAACGAAGGTATCATCTATTGGTATCGGTATCGGTCATTTTTTTCAGGCCTCGCTTGTAGGAAAGGAGAGCCTCATTTTTCACCTGTGATGATCACAAAGACTATTGGTGGAGGTCCGCATTCCAGTGACTTGTTTTCTATCATAAGCCCCCCCCCACCAACTCACTGTCCCTTTATTCACCTCTTTGACTGGCGCTTGGCAAGCTGTGACAGTCGCCGTTGTGCATGTACCTCCCCTCGAGGACCCCCCCCCCCCAAAATGCAGCACAGGCAGACTTGTCAGCGCCACTCAGCGTCAAAGCCTCACACTACCAATTAACTCCCGAGTCCGCCCCTACCTGCTTGCGGGCGCAGTGACCCCCCCCAAACCCCGGACCCCCGACTCCCCTAACCGCACGATACTGAAAAACCGAGACCGCCGGCCTTAAAATCCATGGCCCGGGGCTCTGTGACATGGGCAAAAATCTATGGGTCCCAACAGAGATCTATGGCTCCCCAAAATTTAGTCTCATCCAGGTTGAAATTGTAAATCGGCGACAAATACCGTAAATTTCGGACTATAGAGCGCACCTGATTGTAAGCCGCACCCACCACATTTTAAGAGGAAAACTGATTTTGGGCATACACGAGCCGCACCTGTATATAAGCCGCACGCGCCCACATTTAAACAGACACAAAATTAACCCAAACCCGACTTCGAGTCCCGCGATTGAAACTAAATGTCCTTCATTAAAGTCCACAGTCCAAAAATCACAGCCGGCAAAATGAATGGAAAATGATACCGGTACTTAAGGTTTGATGCGGACCTGCAGAGTCCGGGTCCCGATGAAAGTAATCCAAGGAAAAAAGTGTACATTTCCAAAGGTAAGAGTGGGAAAAATATATCAGATGAACACATTTACTCACGCAACTCTTTAACCAACTTTTTACCCCCTCTTCTTTCCTTGTCTGTCCCTCACCTTTTGCAGTCCCCACTTAAACTCGGCACCCACGTTTGTTCCGCCCCTCCTTTTTCGTTCATCCGTGCAAAACATATCAGAATAAGTGTCTAAAATAAATCCAAATAAATACATTCCAAAAATATACAGTTGCAAATACATATTATATATGGGTTACACATATTTACAAAGAAAGACGGTACACCGAGAGAGTTTTCAAATGCCAATAATAATAATATAACTTTCATCCCAAACGGTGCCTGTGACAGGACAGTTAATGGTAGCAACACTCGAGCGCCGCTAGCGGCCCTTAGAAAAATTACATAAATTGGCCGCACTGAATAAGCCGCAGGGTTGAAAGTTAGGGGAAAAAGTAGCGGCTTATAGTCCGGAATTTACGGTATATAAGATAAATCTATAAATCTATATATACATTCCGTTTTAATCATCACACTTAATTGATAATACAAAGCAGTGATCACTTCAGATTACTCAGTTCACAAAATAATTGTACATTATACAAAATAATATTGCTGAAATATTAATCTGTATTTTCATTCAGTTTTAATCACTTCAGATTTTTCAGTTCATATAGTCTTCGTGGTTTGCTGTCCCGCCACAGTTGTAATGCCTTCTCAAGGTTCAATCCATTATCATCCTTCTCATAGCGTAACCAGGAATTAAATTTAGTCCATGTTGGCAGAAAATTCCTTTTCTTGCTAGGAGTATTCTTTTGTCTATCTTTCGTCGAAACGTTCGCTTCAACACACGTGTTTTCCTTGCCATCGCGATCTTCTGAAGAATTTCTCCGCCGTTTTTTCGTGCCAGAATTATTGCCGTTGTTACCACTTCCTGTATTATGTTTCGACTTATTACCGACATTGAAGAAATTACCAATTTTTTGTTGATTTGCACCTAATACCAACTGGTTTTTTTTTACGGCATACTTCTCTTTCACTCGACAACCAACAAAACAATGACGTCATCTCGAAGCAACGAGTTCTCGTCTGCAGAGATCGGCGCGAGACCAAAACAACAATGGCGGTTCGGCCTGACGAAAAGGTTGGAGTGCGGTAAATCTTTGTTAAAAAAAAAATAGTAATCGGGTAATAATGACAATCTGGTGTCAAAAAAGTTGCGTCCCCAGCAAAAATGATGCGTCCAAGACGCAGGCAAACGAGAACACTGCGCTTATCCTCAGTAGGGTCGCGGGGGTGCTGGAGCCCATCCCATCTATCTTCGGGCAGTGGGCAGGGGATACCCTGAACTGGTTGCCAGTTCACAGAAACAGACTCACTTGCTTATTCACACCTAGGGACAATTTGGACCAGCCAATTATCCTGACAAGCATGAAACCCATGCAGATACGGGGAGAACATGCAAACTCCACACAGGGAGGCTGGACTTGAACCCTGAACCCCATTTTTGGTGGAATATAAATTTTAAAACTGCTTCTTGTATTTCTTGGGTTGTCTCTGTGTGATATTAAAATGGGAGTGATGATCTTAACTTAACTTATCTTGTTCCACGGACAGACTGAGGAGATCATTTCTTCCTCATGCCATGAGGCTCTTTAACTCCACCCGGGGGTGTAAAAGCCCATATTAAACCCCACCCCCACATTTGCATATTACTCTATTTTTATTACAGTGTGTATTTTCCGTAGCACTAGTTTAATACTCTATAGCAACACGTTATATGTATTTTTTTTTTTATATATTTTTTTTAACACATTTTTATTACGGGGATGAATTAAGTATCTATCCATCTATCTATACCACAGGTGTCAAACAGGCAGCCCGCGGGCCAGATCAGGCCCGCTAAGGGATTGAATCCGGCCTCAGAGAAGCGCAAGAGAAAAACAAGCTGCAGGTTGAAATATGTCAACTTGATGTTGCCAAAGCCAGGTGCCTTGAACAAAGACACTGTACTTTTATTCCTCTCTCTTTTGCTTTCTCTCTTTCTCTCTTTGTCTCTTTCTCTGTCTCTTTTCTTTCTTTCTCTGTCTCTCTCTTTCTTTCACTCTCTCTCTCTTTTTTCTCTCTCTTTCTCTTTCTCTCTCTCTCTATCGCTCTCTCTCTTTTTCCTACCCTTCGCACTTTCATTTCTCTCCTTCTCTCTTTCTATTTCTCTTTGGATTTCTTTCTACCGCTCCTTTTCTTCCCCCCTTTCTCACGACTTCTCTTTTTATCTCTTTTGTTTCTCCCGCTCTCTCCAATTCTCTCTTTCTTTGTCCCACCCTTTCTCCTTCTCCCTCCCTCTTTCTCTTAATTCTTACTCTCTCTCTTTTTCTTTCTCTCTGATCTACTAGTCCGGCCCCCGACAGAATATTAGTTCTATCGTGTGGCCCCCGAGTTCAAATGAGTTTGACGCCCCTGATCTATATGATCTTCGTGGGGATAAATATGCAAAAAACACAGAATTCAGGAGAAGGGCAAATACTTCATCATGACACTGGATACTTCATTTTCAGCATCACAAAAAAAGCCCTTGTGTCCACTTTTCACTCCCCCAAAACAAAACATGGTGAAATAATTGTGTTTCCGTCGCCATCACAGTTTACACGAGCAGACGTGATTATTTTCCCTAAACACGCACAGATTGTTGATGTAAAGCATTCTTCCTTCCCGCTGTCACCAAGATACATTTCCTCCAGCCAGTCTCGACTTAACTGCGGCTGTCCACACGTTTTCTGTGAAATCGTCGAGGGGAAGGGGCCCTAGAGGGGCCCGCTTGACCTCCAGTATCACCGGAAAAACGCTCGCTCGGCGGGGTGCAGCCGGCAGACACGAAGGGGTAACGGAGTACGAGTAATGGCGTTATGTAATCAGGATACAAAAAATGTAATTGTATTCCGTTAGTTTCACAACAAAATATGGAACCAAATTGCAGGTAAATTTGGTTAAAATGGGGATCACCTTGCAGGATTACATGTTATTTAAAGTATATATACTTGTGTGTGTGTGTGTGTGTGTATATATATATATATATATATATATATATATATATATATATATATATATATATACAGGGATCAGAATTTTCCGCGGATCCGCGGATTTCCGCTGTTTTTGAACCCCAAAGGCATTCCGACTTTTTCACTTTTTCTCTTGCGTAGCAAACAAATTCAAAATCCGACTGTCTCACTCTTTCCTTTATTGCTCTGGCGCACCCTGGCGGCCGTTAGAAAAATTGGCCGCATTGTCGCACAAGCTGCAGGGACTGAACTGCATTTGAACTTATCTTGCAGTATTTACAAAAAAATCAGTTATGTGGGCAAATTATTTTAATCTTCTAAAAATGTTACTTAAATGATAAATATAAGCATGGTTTTGGACAAGTAAATTGCCTAAAACCCAGGTTTTTTTTTTTCTTTTGGCGGTGGGGGGGCTCCGCCCTCGTTTATTCCTGGACGCTGGCTATTTCAGCTGAAAATGAAAATCTCCATTCTGATCCCTGTATATATATATACTTCCTCCCTCCATCTCACTATACCCCTTGTTCGCTTTCAGCCGCTCTGTCCCCCAGCTCTGGAACTCATTGCTGCCTGACCTCCGAAATTCTCTTGGTTTACTCTTACTTTATTGTTGTGTCCTACTATATGTACAGCGACCTTGGGTGTCCTGAAAGGCGCTTTCAAATACAATGTATTATTATTATTATTATTATTCACATACAGATAATTCACTGATCAATAAATAGCCATTTCAATAACTGATATCCGAATTACAGAGGGAATACACACCACCTGAGCGTGCCGTATCTGTGGCGTATATTGTAAAGATGGCATGTTTGTCACAGTGTATTGCAATTAAAAGTATTTTTATTTTTGTCTTTATTGTATTTCTCCTTCAATGTAGCACTCGTTTTCTTGAACTGGCTCAAGCTTGCAGTTTCGTGAGGACACTAACGTGTGAGCGTATATCGGAATGCGCGCAAGTGATGCGTTCAGGGACATTAGTAACATTGATTGATTGATTGTCTTCTTTTTGTATTTTGCAGTTGGTTTTTGTCTAGAATCCACTATACGATCAGTGTATTAGTATATTGTGTGTATATTTTTATTAGCCTGGTAAATGTGAATAGTGTCAAGAGGTTTGACACCCCCACTTCTAACAAGTAACACTTGAACTTGGACACAAGACCTCCCAGAGTGTATTGGAAATTCAGAGAGTCAACAGATAGTAGTTTGTGTTTAAAACAATATTGTGTTCTTTATGTGCTTGAATTGTAAACTAAAATAGCATATCTTGCCTGCCATGTGAAAGAGCACGAAATCAACTATACTCGAGGTTAATATTTGATAATTTTTTGTAGGATTCTATCCATCTACCCTGGTCATATCCCTTAAGAGGGGTGACCGACAGCAAGACAGACACATACAAAAACAAAACAAACATTTTAAAAAAAGGAAAATGTAGCAAAAAAACACACATGAAATATTTTGGGGACCATGGTCAACCCAAATGCCCAAACAAGTTAGGCACCTCGGCACCCAAGTCGGTCATGCTTTCGTCCCTCCAGATGAAACGGGACACGGGAAAGCGGCCATGTCACTCGGGTCAGGGTGACACAACACACTCTTCTGTTCAACAGCAGGGCCCGACAGCTTTCACTGGTTTACCCCTGCCGCATCATACAGGTTCCCTGCCCATCCCTTAGAACACATCCAAAATCCCACTATCCTTTCACAACACCTCTCCACTCATTCCTGTAGTGAGGGGCCCTCCCCCCTGGGAGGTGTGAGAATTCTCCCACCGTGGTCCGCTGCGTGTCGTAAGAGGCGACTAAAGTGGAGGGAGCGAGGGGACTCGGGATCCTCTCCTCTCTATCTCTACTCCCTAAGAAACAGCAAGGCAAAGAAAGGGGGGCGGGAGACCGAAAGATCTCGCAAAACCCCAGTTATAGGGTCACTAAATATGAGAGGATGTGGAAGTAAAGCGAAGGAGTGGAAGACAGAGGAGATCGGAAGAATGATGACTAAAGGTTGATGTGTTAGCCTTTTTTAGGATTACACCCAACTAAATGACCTTGGTTTCCTCAATTTTTTTTTTCATGCTACAATACCCTCCGATACGGCAGATTTGACACAATTTTGCAAAGAAGAGTGGGCCAAAGTGAAAGACTCATTACCAATTATCATGAATGTTTGATTTCTGTTATTGCCGCCGAAATTGGCCCAACGTGCTATTAGAATAAGGGGGCAATTATTTTTTCACATAGAGCCAGATAGGTTTTGATTTTTGGCGCTTTAATAAATAGAATCCACTTTTCAAAACTGCATTTTGTTGTTTATTGGGTTGCCTCTGTGAAATATTCAAATTGGTTTGATGATTTCAAACCCTCGTGAGAGCCATATGCAAAAAACACATAAGTAAGGAAGAGGCAAATACTTTTTGACGGCAAGAAATCTAGTAATTCTGTTTTTAGTATGCTTATTTGGTCTATTGTTAATCCAAAAGTAATCAAAAGTAATGAAGTTACATTACTGCAATATTATGGTATTAGGATGACTTCACTGATTCAATTTTTCAACAAGTAACTATAATCGATGGATGATAGGTAGGTAGGTAGGTAGGTAGGTAGGTAGAGAGAGAGACCGATAGATAGATGTCTAGATAGATAGATGTCTGGATAGATAGATGTCTAGATAGATAGATGTCTAGATAGATAGATAGATAGAAACAGAGAGACAGATGTCTAGATAGGTAGATGTCTAGATAGATAGATGTCTAGATAGATAGATAGATAGATAGAAACAGAGAGACAGCTAGATAGATGTCTAGATAGATGTCTAGATAGATAGATGTCTAGATAGATAGATATATGTCTAGATAGATAGATAGATGTCTAGATAGATAGATGTCTAGATAGATAGATGTCTAGATAGATAGATAGATAGATAGAAACAGAGAGACAGCTGTCTAGATAGATAGATGTCTGGATAGATAGATGTCTAGATAGATAGATGTCTAGATAGATAGATAGATAGATAGAAACAGAGAGACAGATGTCTAGATAGGTAGATGTCTAGATAGATAGATGTCTAGATAGATAGATAGATAGATAGAAACAGAGAGACAGCTAGATAGATGTCTAGATAGATGTCTAGATAGATAGATGTCTAGATAGATAGATATATGTCTAGATAGATAGATAGATGTCTAGATAGATAGATGTCTAGATAGATAGATGTCTAGATAGATAGATAGATAGATAGAAACAGAGAGACAGCTGTCTAGATAGATAGATGTCTAGATAGATAGATGTCTAGATAGATAGATGTCTAGATAGATAGATAGATAGATAGAAACAGAGAGACAGCTGTCTAGATAGATAGATGTCTAGATAGATAGATGTCTAGATAGATAGATGTCTGGATAGATAGATGTCTAGATAGATAGATGTCTAGATAGATAGACAGATAGATAGAAACAGAGAGACAGATGTCTAGATAGATAGATGTCTAGATAGATAGATGTCTAGATAGATAGATAGATAGAAACAGAGAGACAGATGTCTAGATAGGTAGATGTCTAGATAGATAGATGTCTAGATAGATAGATAGATAGATAGAAACAGAGAGACAGCTAGATAGATGTCTAGATAGATAGATGTCTAGATAGATGTCTAGATAGATAGATGTCTAGATAGATAGATATATGTCTAGATAGATAGATAGATGTCTAGATAGATAGATGTCTAGATAGATAGATGTCTAGATAGATAGATAGATAGATAGAAACAGAGAGACAGCTGTCTAGATAGATAGATGTCTAGATAGATAGATGTCTAGATAGGTAGATGTCTGGATAGATAGATGTCTAGATAGATAGATGTCTAGATAGATAGACAGATAGATAGAAACAGAGAGACAGATGTCTAGATAGATAGATGTCTAGATAGATAGATGTCTAGATAGATAGATAGATAGATAGAAACAGAGAGACAGCTAGATAGATGTCTAGATAGATAGATGTCTAGATAGATGTCTAGATAGATAGATAGATAGATGGATAGATAGAAAAAATACACACGGTAATAAAAATAGGGTAATATGCAAACATAGGGGTGGGGTTTAATGTGAGCTTTTACTCCCCCCGGGTGGAGTTAAAGAGCCTCATGGCATTATCGATTACATTTTAAAGTAACCCTCCAAAGCTGGTTGCCAGGATAGCCAGGAAACACGGAACGCGGCCACCAGCGCCCCAAAAATGAACCGGCTCTCCCCGAAAAGATGGTCGGCGCCTTCAGTGCGGTCCCTCATTACGGGATCAGAGAAAAGCTCTGGCATCCTGAGTTGTGTTTAGAACACGCTTACAACGGGCAGTTGTTTTGTGTTGCACCCTTTGGGTGCGTTGGATTTGTCTATACGTACACTTTCGGTTTAGTGCAGGATAAGAGGTTATTTTTATACGCAAGATGTTTTAAGAGATTGAGGGAAATTGTGTGTACTTGTTTTACATTGGTAGAAAAACTAGCAAAGTCAAATTTGAGGGAAATTGGAACAAATATATACCGTATTTTCCGCACTATAAGGCGCACATAAAATCTGATTTTTTTAAAAAAAAGCTGACTGTGCGCCTTATAATCCGGTGCGCCTTATATATGGATCAATATTGAATTGCAAGGTCTCGCAATTAAGAGAAGCAGCCACCGACTCCATTTTTCGCGTAGAAGAAGAAGTGCGCTGCGCATACTGGGACTTATTAAACAACGATTCTTTTTTATTTGTGCGTTTGTATAAAGACCCTGAAATGGCTCTAATTAAGAGACACGCTTACAACGCAGAGTTTAAACTCAAGGCGATCAGTCACGCAGTAGAACACGGAAATAGAGCAGCAGCAAGAGAGTTTATCATTAATGAATCGATGTTGCGGAACTGGAAGAAGCATGAGGATGAGCTGTTTACGTTTTACATTTTACAGTTATGATGTTATTGCTTTATTGTTATTGTTTTGCACATTACGAGTGTCACTATATTGCGATTGCACTAACGTTTAATTTACCATAACAGTATCAGACGTTTTGCGTGTTGACTAAATGGAGGAAAAGTAAAATGTTATGCCTTGCAGTTGTTCAAAGATGTTAAAGATGGGTCACGAAAATGCTTTACCTCAGAGAAAATAATAAAACAGCTGTTGATTCATTTTGGGAGTGAATGGAGTTGTGGAACGCTTGTTTGTTATCTATTGATAAAGTTTGACTGACCTATCTGACTGTTTTGTTGACATTCCCTTTAGCGTGGCACCATCTAGAGGTTGCATAACGTAACTACATCCTCTACTGTAGCCAAGTCAAGTCACATATATTTATATAGCCCTTAATCACAAAAATGTCTCAAAGGATTACACTTACAAAATTGCACAATTACCTGATCTTAAACCAGCATGCACTTATAGCGCCTTATAATGCGGTGCGCCTTATGTATGGAAAAAGTTTTAAAATATATCATTCATTGAAGGTGCGCCTTATAACACGGTGCGCCTTATAGTGCGGAAAATATGGTACCTTATTTTTAAGACTATAAGGAAAAAAAGGGCGCTTTATAACCCGGGGCACCTTATATACCGCAAAATAATGGTGGATACAGTTGGAAATGCACACAATAATGCATTTTTATTTATACAATATTTATTCATGTGCATTAACATACGAGGTTTAATGCGGGGCTCGTGAACCTTTCTTATAGGCAAATTCGAGCACTTTTTAAGGACTTTGAAAGCTCATTTTCGAATTTTTCCAGTATCATTAAAAGAAAAATCCAGTGTTATTTAAAAAAAAACGGGACCCTTAATTTTAGTTTCAAACCCTAACTCTATCCCACAACCTTATTTTGGAACCATGAAATCGGTTTAAAACCCTAATTTACAGGACAAACCCTAGGTCCTAACCCTAGGTCCTAACCCTAGGTCCTAACCCTAGCTCCTAACCCTAGGTGTAACCAGTGTCTGAAATAACGTCTGCGTGCATCTTTTACGTTGGGCGTACAACTTACACAACATCTCTGGGTGGCTGTCAACTTCTTCAAGAAAAAAAAACAAAAAGACTCTCATTTTTTATTTTTTATTTTCTAATTTCTTTAAAATCAAACGTTTGCTTTGTTCTGATTTCAAAATCTTCGTTCGGTTTGGAAATTTCGGAATTTCGGTTCGTTTGACAAATTGCATACTCCGCAGCCTATCAGAAGCCTGTATCGAATAACTTTGTGCTCCCGGACGTTTCTGAGCCTTATAAGGTCGTGCATTTGCATATCATTCTCAAAGCAGACGCACAGAGAACATAAAAAAATGAATATGTGGTTAGGAATCAAGCCAAAACCTCAGCCCCGGAAGAAAGATTCAAAAGAAGCTAACAAAATTGTTGACGGTACAAAACGTAAACGTACATTAAAAGCATCGTGGAAAGAGGGGATCACGTGGCTTGTAGCAGACGACGCAACGCAAACATTGCATGAATGAAGATGAGTAAATACAGGTACATACTGATGGCAGATGGAAAACAGCCATGTCATATACATGCAATGACTGTTATAAGTAGATTTATAATAAACTTAATTTTAAAGTGTTGTTCTGTTATATATTCTGATTATCAATCCTTAGTACTTTGCAATAACGGGTTTTTTTTTTTGCGATGAGTCGTCTTATTGTGTTTTAAGGTGTGAAAAATGGGGCAACTTTATAGCTGGGCAGGCAACTTTTCAGAGTTGTGTCCGCTAATTTTTTCTTTTGAGTTTCAGACACTGCTCTAACCCTAGCTCTAACCCTGTTTCAAACCGTAACCCTATCTATAAACAAATTTCGGAACCCTACATTCAGTTTAGACCTCAAATATGGAGCTCAAACTTTAGTTTCAAACGCTAAACCTACACCTAACTCTCGCTGTAGCCATAGCCCCAATACCATACCCTAATAAATAGCCTAAACCTTAAATTCTAACCCTAATCCCTTTTTGTAACCATATACTACGTTGTACATGGAGTTGTAGTTTATGTGACAGAGTTCTCACCTATTAAGATTCCATTGTTAAATTTGAATCTATCTACAGGGAGGTCGCTGGTTCGCGCCTCGACCGAGACATACCTAATTGGTATAATGGCGGCGCCCTCTGGCTGCGGCTGCATCGACCCGCTACAACGGGTCAGGTGTATCGACATTTCGTTCTGTGTACATTGTTACAAAGAATGACAATACAAAGGAAATTATTATTATTATTATTATTATTATTATTATTATCCATTTTGGAAAGACTTGCCAAGTGAGAAAATCAAAATGTTGAAAACACTGACTGTTATTTGCCTAGTGTGACATTCCCAATCCTGCCTTTGTCAAAAAAAATACTCCAATATAGACAGGATTTAAAGAAAATAAATGATTCCATTAAAAATATCTATTTACAAAAAACAAGCTTAAATAAACAAGCATGGATCACGGCCCCAAAAAAGGGCTAATTTTTCAACCTAGAATAATAATAAAAAAGCAATTTACTTACTAGTAGTTGTGAAACTCTTCTTTTATGGCATCTGCATGGATCTTCATGTAACTGTCATCCATCTGGAAAAGAAAACGAAGGGTTAAAGGTACAGTACGAACTATTTAACCACTAGATGTCTCGGTATGGTGTTGTGCAACTGAAAGCGAGTGCTAAAAAGCACCAGGAAGAATACAAATGACGGAGACTCAAATTGACCAAACGCAACATTTATTTTCATTCACTTTTTTGGTCGAGCCTTTCACGAAGAATGACAAGAGGAATAAAGTAAAGAAGAAAGCAAAAAAATATAAAAATATTAAAAAAAATACAAATAAAAAAAAAGAGAAAATAAAAAATAAAAAAGAAAGGGAAAAAAATAAAGTCAAGAGAGCAAAACTGAACAATATGAATAAATCAAATGGAAAAGAGAAAAACGCCAGAAAACAACGCAAATACTACAAGTATAACTAGAGTACTACGAAAAATACTCAAACACCACCAAAATCTAAGTCCAAAAATACAAAAAAATACAACAAGAGCAAAACTACAAAACTAAATGTCAAATTAAGCACATGCAGATCAGCGGTCTCCAACGTGGTGCCCGCGGGCACTCGGTGTGCCCATTAAGGACAGCTGAAGTGCCCAAAGACCTCCTCTGAAAATAACTCACCAGAGCTAGGTCATTGTGATTTTCTAGTGAATAATTTATGTTAGTGGTAGAATGAGGCGATTTAACCAACATCCAAATGTAAATGTTCTGCGTTTACATAGCACTTTTCAAGTCAATGAAGACCTCCCAAAGCGCTTTACAATGTGCTTCACACTTTTCCCTTTTACACACTAACTAACCGATAGCGGCGTCAGCCATGGACGGCGACTGCCGGCTATCGGGATTAGGGATTCCGTGTCTTGCCCATGGACACTTCGACATATAACTCGGAGGAGCAGGGAATCGAACCTGCGACCTCTGGAGCGCTTTAACTCCTGAACCAATGCCGCCCCGAATAACTAATATGGTAATAACATAATAATAACATGATAAACTATTATTTTCTCAATGCATTACAAAAACGGGTGCCATTTGCGCGACACGGTAGCAAAAAGTACCATATTTTCCGCACTATAAGGCGCACCTAAAAGTCTTTTTTTTTTTTTCAAAAGCTGACCATGCGCCTTATAATACAGTGCGCCTTATATGTGGCTCAATATTAAATCTCAAGGTCTCGCAACTTACGCAACAGCTGCCGACTCCATTTCCCCCCGAACGTGGAGTAGTCCGCGGTGTATGCTACGATTTATATACCGGTGTTTCATTGGCTAACCAATGTGTCAATCATCATTTGAATCGATCGCTTTTGGCTAAAGTTATTCGGAGCCTCGGATAGGCTAGAGGGCCGAAAAAACCCCTGCAATTGGCCGAAAAAGACGTGTCATTCATCCGTTAAATCGATCGCTATTGGCTGAAGTTATTCGGAGCCTCGGATTGGCTAGACGGCCAAAACAAACCCTGCAATTGGCCGAAAAAGATGTGTCAATCATCCGTTAAATCGATCGCTATTGGCTGAAGTTATTCAGAGCCTCGGATTGCCTAGAGGGCCAAAACAAACCCTGCAATTGGCCAAAAAAGATGACTGAATAGCAAGCTTGCTTAACTACGCCATAAAAAAACATGTTTCATTAGTCTGTATTTGTAAACATTTTAATCTCCTGGATTTACTACACTCACAGTTGTAAGAAGACCATAATTGCGTATCATTATTGAACGTGAGAACTTAGGTGAGCTATGCGGCTTCATATTTTCCCGGTATCTTGTTTTAGAACGATCTTGATGTTGCTGTGATGAGTTGAGTGAATTCAACTCAATTCCAAGTGTTTATTGTCATATGCACAGTAAAGTTGCGAGCGAAAAAGAAAATAGAAACTAAGGAATGGTTGGCATTTTTTGAATCCCAAGACTTTAACCTTCCGAATGATATTTGAAATGATGCATTTGAGTGACATCGTACGGACACCGCATTCGCACGTCTCTACGACACGTATTAGCTTCTTTGCAAGCTTTGGGAATGTTAAGGGGGTAATCAGTTTGACTGAATCATCTGACTGTTTTGTCCACGTTCCCATTGTAGCGCCTTATTATCCGGTGCGCCTTATCTATGGAAGATATAGGACCAAAAACTATTTTTTGGGGGTGCGTCCTATAACCCGGTGCGCCCTATAGTGTGGAAAATACGGTAGCTCTCAGCTTGAAAATGGTTGGAGACCTCGGATGTAGAATTCCGTATGTCTCCAGGATCGGCGCTCAGGCTAAAATTTTGTAACCCAACGATCCCCCCCGACTTTTTCCTTGCCCTCATGTTGGTTCCAGATCAGGGGATGGTGTAATAATAGTCTGAAAAAATAGTCTGTGTAATAACCTGTGAAGCCCTTTGAGACTCTTTGTGATTAAGGGCTATACAAATAAAAATGACTTGACTTGACGTAAAATGATCAGGACCAATTTTGGACAGGGTTCAGTTTTTACAGTTTTCCTATGGAGTTAATGTTGAAGCCACGATGGGAGCAAAACAGGCCGTTCCCAGTTATTTATGGCCTGTCAGGCATCCCCTGGTGACGGGGCGGAATACACTGTACAGCTTCCTGTGACACGTAGTTACATCGGGTCGGGGCAGTAATTCACTGGAGGTGATACGCCAAAGAGGAAAGCCGGAGCGTGAAAAATGAGGTGCCGTCTGGCGCGCCCGCTCATAATGCGGCGGCGTAAGATCACCGGGAGATCATCTGCAGGCCCGACTTGTCTCTTGGACTTTGAGAAGTCTTATTCAGAAGAGGGCTCCGTCACGGAAACTCCATCATCCGCCATCTGCGGAGCCGATAAAGGTGACGAGGCGTTTGATCGGAGATTGCGAAAATCACGTCCAGATTGCCGTCCGTCTTGCCGCTGGACGGTTTTAGGAAAACTTTCATGATAAAACGAAAGTGATAACGGTTGAGGTTAATTCAAGGGCTCTAATAATATAGAGGCAGGGTTGAGGGAGGATTTTTGAGGGGGTGGTTGCTCAGCAGCCTATCAGAAGATAGCCATTTGCACAACTCTGCAAAACGATGCGTCATAAAAACTTGAAAAAAAAAAAAAAAAGTGAGCTCCAGAAAAATAATCGCAAAAGCCCCAGTGTGTAATATAGGACCACTAGATGGCACTGTATTGTCTAACGGAAAGAAAGTCAGACAAACATGGCGGCGACTTCTAGGTAGGGGTTCCAATATGTTAAAGAAATACAAATTTCTCCACCTAAAAGATTAACATTGGTATGATAGTTCATGTATTTTTTAGTATTCAAATCAAATTTTTGATTTCTTATTTTTACAAAAGTTTTTTGTACCAATTGGAGGCACTGAATCGTACACACTGTCCCTTAAGAAGTTATTGAGGTTAACAGGTTCTGTTATTATTTTGATAATTTTACTCAGTAAAATGACCGAACAACCGACACGTCTGTCAATACGTCGACTAATATCGTAATCAGACTGTTAATTAATCAACCTACCAACACCCCAACCAACCGACCGATTGACCAGCTGACCAACCAACAGACCAACTGACAAGTCTGTCAATACATCAATCAATATCTTAATCAATCATTCTGACAATTAACAGACCAACCAACACCTCAACCAAACAACTAACCAACTAACCAGCCAACCAATCAACTGACCGACCAACACGCCTGTCAATACATCAATCAATATCTTAATCAATCATTCTGACAATTTACAGAATAACCAACACCCCAACCAACCTCCCAACCAACCAACCGACCGACCGACCAACCAACTGACCAACCAACAGACCAACTGACACGTCTGTCAATACATCAATCAATATCTTAATCAGTCCAACAATTAACAGACCAACCAACCACACAACCAACCACACAACCGACCAACCAACTGACCAACCAACCGACCAACTGACACGTCTGTCAATACATCAATCAATATCTTAATCAATCATTCTGACAATTACCAGACCAAACAACACCCAAACCAACCAACACCTCAACCAAACAACTAACCAACCAACCAATAAACTGACCGACCAACATGCCTGTCAATACATCAATCAATATCTTTATCAGTCAGACTGACAGTTAACAGACTAACCAACACCCCAACCAACCAGCACCTCAACCAAACAACTAACCATCTAACCAACCAATCAACTGACTGACCAACATGCCTGTCAATACATCAATCACTATATTAATCAGTCCGACAATTAACAGACAACCCAACCTCCCAACCAACAAACCGACCGACCGACCGACCGACCAACCAACTGACCAACCAACCAACTGACCAACCAACTGACCAACCAACAGACCAACTGACACATCTGTCAAAACATCAATCAATATCTTAATCAGTCAGACAAATAACAGACCAACCAACAAAATAATCAGTTATGGTAGGTCCTGCACAAAAAGGCTTTTGCACAAGTAACAAGAACTTGGTTATACATTCAAGTCATTCCACAAAAGGGTTTTCAAAAGAGAAAGGCTGAGTATTTTGAACTCGGCTATATTTTGAAAATCCAGGTTCAATTCCACTAAGTGAAAGCCGCCACCTTAACTTCAACCCCATTTTGTTCCTCCTCTGCTCTTTTTCACTTCTCAGCGCGTCACAAATCACCTCCGGCGCTCAGCCGGCCCATCAGAGTGCCTGAGTGGCGGCACGGCCGGATCCTTCAACTCCTCCAGTCCTTCGCCGCCGGCCTCGGGCCAAAAGCAGAAGCAGGAAGTTGCGCACAATAGGCCGGACCTTTGATCCGCGGCGAGAAAGTAACTCAGCCCGCGGCACGTTTGCACCGCAGCATAATAGTCCTAAAAATAGCGCACAATGGCGAGCAGACGGGTCGTGCTGGTGGAGGCGGGGCCTGATTGTGTTAGCAAGAGTGATTGGTTTTATGCCGGGCGGCTTCTGAAGAGCGCCGGCGGGTCTGCCTCGGCCGAGCGTGGGCTGCAGTCAACGCAGAGCGACCTTGGCTACGAAAACTTTGGTGAGGCTGTTTTGCTTGGCGAAGCACATCAAAGGCGTTTCTCAGGTTAAGCTAGTCTGGTCAATAAGCTCATGAATGAACTGGAATGATGACTAAACCAGAGCTGCAACTATGATCTGAATATTTGGATCGCGGCCAAAACAGTGCAGTTCATTTTTAGGCGAGCCACAATGCCGAAAAAAACAAAAACTGCTAGCTCACGCAATTAGCTAGAGTCAAATGGGAATAATGGATTGTGACAAAAACATTGCAGGTCATTTTAGGTGGGCCACAATAGCATGCTATGACAGCTTAAACGCACAAAAAAGTGCTCCCAAGCTCAGCTACAGTTAAATGGGGATAATAGATAGCGCCCATAACAGTGCAGTTCATTTAAGGCGGGACACAATGAAATATTCCAATGGCTCAAACTGAGAAAAAGGAGCTCTTCCTGCTCCCGCTCTCAGCTAGTGTCAACTGGTGATAATGGATCGCGGCCAAAATAGTGCAGGTCATTTCAGGTGGGCCACAATATGCATTGGCAGCCTAAACCAAAAAAAAAAGTGCTTTGCCGGCCACTACGCTCAGCTTCAGTTGAATGGCGAAAAAGGATTGTGACTGAAACAGTGCAGTTCATTTCAGTTGGGCCACAATATGCTTTGGCAGCCTAAACAAAAAAAAAGTGCTTTGCCGGCTACCACTCTCAGCATCAGTCGAATGGCGAAAAATGATTGTGACTGAAACAGTGCAGTTCATTTCAGTTGGGCCACAATATGCTTTGGCAGCCTAAACAAAAAAAAAAGTGCTTTGCCGGCTACCACTCTCAGCATCAGTCGAATGGCGAAAAATGATTGTGACTGAAACAGTGCAGTTCATTTCAGGTGGGCCAAAATAGCATACTTTGGCAGCCTAAAAAGGAAAAAAAAACCCTGCTTTGCTGGCTACCCCTCCCGCCTCAGTCGAATGGGCAAAAAGGATTGCGACCGAAACAGTGCGGGTCATTTTACCTGGGCCAAAATCGCATACTTTGGCAGCCTAAACAAAAAAACTGCTTTGCCAGCTCGCGCTCTTAACTACAGACAAATGGGCAAAATAAATCACGGCCAGAAAACCGTGCGGGTTGTTATAGGTGGGCCACAATAGCATACTTGGGCAGCCTAAAATAAAAACTGGCACCCACGCTCAGCTACAGTCGGGTGGGGATAAATGGATCGCGGCCAAAACAGTGCAGTTCAATTTAGGTGAGCCACAATGGCAGGCTTCAGCTCACACACTCACCATTGTGAGGAGTTTGTGTTTTACGAGCCCCGGCAGGAGCTATTGTGGCTACGAGTGCTCTTTAAACACATCGTACAATATCTTATTGTTGTCACCGTTCGGGAAGGTGACGTAGAGATTCATGAAGCATTTAGGAATTGACCAAATTATCCATTTTTTAGGTTTATTTTTTTATCTACCCAACCAGAATCGCACAGCAGATCACTTTTATGCTCCATTTTATCATCCGGCTGTATTGTGTTGTGCAACCGGGAATGAGTGCTAAAAAGCACAAGATAGAATACAAACTGCGGAGACTCAAAGTGACCTAAGCGTGCCATTTTTCTTCCTATTGTTTCAATTTTCTAGATTTCAATATAAAAACTCCTGAATTCAACTCCAGTACGAACTAGAGTTGCATCCAAAGAAAAAATGTCTAAATTAAAATAATATATTTCATTATCTTTGGATGCAACTCTAGTTCGTACTGGAGTTGAATTCAGGCGCCTTATAGTCCCTATATGTAAAATATATCAAAGAAGAGTATTTTGGGGAGTGAACCAAATCAAATCCGCTGCACCTTACAGCAGTGTCTGAAATAATGTCTTTCCGGACGCCCGGGACGTGCATCTTTTACGTCGGGCGTACAACTTACGACAACAAAAAATACCTTTCGTTATTTTTCTTTTGTTTTTTCCGATTTCAAAATCTTCGTTCGGTTTGGAAATTTCGTAATTTCGGTTTGTTTAGCAATTTGCAAACTCGGTAGCCAATCAGAAGCCTGCATCAAGTAACTTTGTTCTTCCGGACTTTCCCGAGCGTTATAAGGTCGTGCATTTGCATATGGAGGCACAGAGAACACAGGAAAAATGGATAAGTGGATAGGAATCAAGCCAAAACCTCAGACCCAGAAGAAAGATTCAAAGGAAGCTAACAAAATTGATGACGCTACGAAACGTAAACGTACATGAAAAGCATTGTGGAAAGAGGAGTTCACATAGCTTGTAGCAAACATAGCATGAATGAAGATGAGTAAATCCAGGTACATACGGATGGCAGATGGAAAACAGTGATGTCATATACATGCAGTGAATGTTATAAGTAGATTTATAATAAACTTCATTTTAAAGTGGTGTTCTGTTATATATCCTGATTATCAATCCTTAATACTTTGCAATAATGTTTTTTTTTTTTTTTGGCGATTAGTCGTCTTAGTGTGTTTCAAGTTGTGAAAAATGGGGCAGGCAACCTAATGGAATTCTACGGAATTTCGGTTCATTTGGCAATTTACATACTATTTTTTTACTACTATTTGGCAGCCAATCAGAAACCTGCATTGAATGACTTCATGCTTCTGGACTTTCCTGAGCGTTATCATGTTGTGCACAGACGCACAGAGAACACCAAAAAAAAAAAAAGATTATGTAGTTAGTAATCAAGCCAAAACCTCAGCCCCAGAAGACATATTCAAAAGGAGCTAACAAAATTGATGACGCTACAAAACGTAAACATACTTTTAAGTGTTGTTCTGTTATATATTCTGATTATCAATCCTTAATACTTTGCAACAACTGTTTTTTTTTGTGATGAGTGGTCTTATTGTGTTTCAAGTTGTGAAAAATGGGGCAGGCAACTTCATGGAATTCTACGGAATTTCGGTTCGTTTGGCAATTTACATACTCGGCAGCCAATCAGAAACCTGCATTTAATGACTTCATGCTTTTGGACTTTCCTGAGCGTTATCATGTTGTGCACAGACGCACAGAGAACACCAGAAAAAAAATGATTATGTAGTTAGTAATCAAGCCAAAACCTCAGCCCCAGAAGACATATTCAAAAGGAGCTAACTAAATTGATGACGCTACAAAACGTAAACATACTTTAAAGTGTTGTTCTGTTATATATTCTGATTATCCATCCTTAATACTTTGCAACAACTGTTTTTTTTTTTTGCGATGAGTGGTCTTATTGTGTTTCACGTTGTGAAAAATGGAGCAGGCAACGCTATGGCTGGGCAGGCAACTTTTCAGAGTTGTCTTACAGTGTGGAAATTACGGTAATTGTTGCCAAAAAGCAACATTGTTGGCGAGTTATTTTCAATGCAATTTTATAGAATCCTCATTTTTTTTCTTAATAAACTCATAACACAAGCTGGTTATTTGTTGGCCCTATTTTGTACTTTCAGGGTCTATGTCTTGACATTTTACAATTCGTTTGATCTCAGGATATAAATCTATATTTTTAAAGGGTTGTGGAGTTTGTCTCCGCCCAATAAACACGTAAACACGGGGCGTCCCCCAGCTCATTAGGTGATTGCAGAGGCCGCTTGCGCTCCATAAATCAGCGTTCAGGTTATCAAGGCCTCTGATCTTAACTGTAGCGGGCGCCCAGCTGTCTACCCACTCGGAGCAGCAGGCCCGTCTCGTTTTGCAGAGAAGAAAGAAAAAAAAAATGCTAGATATTCGTCAGGTGAGCCGTCAGGTACAAGAAAAAGGTTTTAATCACGGCCGTGAGAACGTCGGCGCTACGCCGGAGATGAAAAGTCTGCGGGATTAAAAACGGCTGTGTCAGTTTGACTCCATACCACCATAAAGGTTACATGCCAGGTTCAAGTGCAGTATCACCCCCTCCCTTGGATTTTAATGTAAAACACACTGGGGCCGCTAATACCTTGGTTCACAACTGGTCTGACTTGAAGACCCAGGGTTAGAATAGAATAGACTATACCTTTATTGTCATTGTTACAAAATGGGTTAACATATTGTGACAACAAAATTGGGCATGACACTCCAGTTTCACACATCACAGTGAGGTAAAAAACCCAAGAAGATCAAGGAACAGAGACGATAAGATTCAGATTCAGATTCACTTTATTGTCATTCGTGTACACGTATATACAGAACGAAATGTTGATACATCTGAGCCGCACAGTTTCTTTGAACGTCAGCCGGGATAGATAAGATTAACCATGTCTTCGTCAGAATTTTAGCGCAGCAGTTCGTCATCTCGCGGTTCGATGCCACTTCCAGTTGTTAAATGGTCCAGTTTATTGTCCAGAGAGCGAACGTTGGAGAGGAAAATGGATGGGAGAGGCGTTTTGCAGGGTTTAGCCTTTAGCTTAGCTGTTAGCCCGGCCCGACAACCTCCCTCGCTTCCTCGTCCGCCGGTCACGCCGCTGTCTTGCCACTCTGCTTCGCTGCTTTGTAGGCCGCTGGGTCTTGTTGACATAGCAGTCCGTTTCTAATAAACACTCAAATAATCATGGCGGCGCCCCTGTTCGGCTGCATCGGCTCGCAACAGTTTTTTACACGTCGGCCATAAGACCCAGTCTTCGACTCAGTTTTGACGGCGCACAAAGTCGGCTCGAACTGCAGATTAAGACACGATCGCAGTTTTTTTTGCTGGATATGCGATCATCCAGACATCAAGCGCTCGGTGCTACGACCACTCGGGAGTGTTTATTAGCCACGGACTGCTATGTCAACAAGACCCAGCGGCCTACAAAGCAGCGAAGCAGAGTGGCAAGACAGCGGCGTAAGGTTTAAAAACAAGGAGGATAAGGTTATAGTTATAATTTACACAAGAAATGTCGGCATGTAGGATGTCACATACAGTTTGGTATCGTAAGGGTTTGTGCAATATGCATTTGGTGCAAAAAATAGTCATCATAGTGCAAAAAAAGATTGTGCAATGTGAGGAGTAAACATAGTGCAGTCAACATTGTGCAAGAAACATAGACATGAGTACCATTTACGTTCGTATGAGGTAGTGTTTTTGCAAGAGTTTTTTGTGCGGTGTGTGTTAAGGGTTGTAATGGCTCTGGGTAGGAAACTGTCTCTGAGTCTGTTTGTTTTTGTTTTCTGTGACCTGTAACGCTTGCCGGAAGGCAGCAGGTCGAAGAGGTGGTGGCCGGGGTGAGAAAAGTCCTCGATGATGTTTTCTGCTCTGCTGAGGTAGCGAGAGCAGGCAATGTTCTCCAGACTGGGCAGAGAGCAACCGACGATTTTCTGGGCTGTTTTGATGACCCTCTGGAGCGTTTTCCTGTCTGCTGCTGTGCACCCAGCATACCACACCGTAATGCAGTACGTGAGAATGCTCTCCACTGTGGCTTTGTCAAAGGACACCTGCAGCTGCTGTTTTAGATGTTTTTTCCAGAGCACTCTCAGGAAATGCAGTCGCTGCTGGGCCTTCCCTACCACCGCTCTGGTGTTTGCAGACCAGGAGAGGTAGTCGGAGAAGTGTACACCCAGAAATTTGAAGGAGTGGTCTCCTTTTATGATGAGTGGTGCTGGATTCCTGCCATTCCTTCTGAAGTCGAGTATCAGTTCTTTTGTTTTTTTACACAACAATGACAAGCTTGGACCCAAATTAAGAAAAAGTAATCGATTGTGCAGTTTGAAGCAGGAACCCAAATTAAAAATGAATGCTGTTCTTAAATCATATGGAGAATATTAGGAAAACTCTGATGTTTTGTCCTAAACAGAAATAATCACTGCATGTGCTACTAACATTGAGGAATCTGAGTTGGAACACACAGAAATAGAAGGTTTTTATTCCCGCCCGACATTTTAAGCACTCAAATTTTTCCAATTTTTGTAGACATTGTGAAAGAGTTGTAAATGTTTGACTTCTCTTTCCAGAAGTCAAATCAATGATCATACACAATGACCGGCGAAATTAAAGCTTCAAGTACTGTAGAAACTCACATATAAGCCTACATCACATTTAAGGGACCCCCAAAAACTCCTTTAACTTATTAACATTCCTGTTTTGCACTCAAATGACTGTAGATGTGTAACATTGGCCTTTTAGCTGGAAAACACCTGAGACAATAGCTTAAAGCCCTACATAGTACCTTGTCAAATTTGATCGCAGTCTGCAAAACTAAACATTTTACACATTTTCTAATGGTAGATTTAGGCGTTTCCAAAAGTGGCCATCTGGAGACCACCAGTTTACAACACTGAAACCTTTGCAGTTGTGTGTTTTACTTAAGCCAATGTTTTAGACATTGTGAAAGAGTTGTAAATGTTGGATTTCTCTTTCCAGAAGTCAAATCAATGATCGTGCACACTTGCGTGTAATAACGGTGCTAAAAATCAATGATTCATGGATTGCCTTGTGCATGTTACTTTCGAGTTAAATGCACCCCCGGAAGATAGCATTATGTTTGGATTTTCATAGGCTAACCAATGTGTCAATCATTATTTGAATCGGTGTCTACTGGCTGAAAGTATTTGGAACTACAGGAGAGAATACGTATTTCAGTGACTGGTAAATTTTTAAAGACACATACTTGCTTTTAAACAGTCTGGCGGCCTGTCGGAATGTCAAGGGGTTAAAATGGCCACACACGAAATGAAATTCAAAATATGAATAAAACCTTGTATCCATAATTATTTAATTATCCAGTTAAAGATTGAACACTGAAAAAAAAAACCTTAAAATATAATGTTTTTAAACCATTTACTGTCCCTTACAGCAGCGCTTGAAAGACAGACACTGAAACGCAATTTTCATTGTTTGCAATCGTTTCCTGCGCGATTTCTACTTTTCATTCCCTTATACTTTAACCCTTAACTTTCTTGGGACCCATTATTATGGGCAGCAAAAGGAAATATAACCGACAAAATCACAATAAAATGAGATGCGGTCCCTCTAAAACACACTGATTGACAGAAAAGGTAGTCAGGTTTATTTGTATAGCCCTCAATCACAAAAAGTCATGCACCAGGCTCATACTTCCCCTCATGGACAAAAAACGTATGACGTCCACATAAAATTATAATATTATTCATAAAATATAGCATACAAGTGTGTTTTAAGTCTAGATTTAAAGATTTTCACTGCAATAGCAAGGAACAAATGCGCAGGTAGAAGAGTGTTCCTAATTCGGACAATGAATGCAAGAGATGAACTAGCGCATTATCGCCATCTACTGTTAAGGAGTGTAATTGACCCTCAGGTTTGTTTTTCTTCTTCTAAGGATTATCTCGTCACTGCAAGGGCTCGCGACCCACCAGTTGAGAAACCCTTCTCTGATGCACACTCGGCTATTTTTGGGGGATTGATTCATCCCGGTGACGTGCGAGCTTCCTCGGCTGGGCGCTGATTATTTCCTGCCACGCAACAATGTCCATTGAAAACAAGACGAAAGAATAGAAAAGGTCAGCGCTAATGACTCCAAAATAGAAGTGCGCTAATCGTGTGAGCCTTGGAATGGTTTCCACGCTTTGAACGCAAATAAAAGAAAGGAAAATAAATATACAGTGCCGGGTTTACTCTCTTTGAGGTTTTTTTGGCGCTCACATTTTCAGACAGGAAAAACTTTCAGCTGGAGGTGGGTAGTAATGAGTTACACTCCGATAGATTTACTTGAGTAAGTTTTGGGACATTTTGTACTACTGGGAATATTTTCAAGTCATTATACTTTTTACTTGAGTAGATTTGTGAAGAAGAAACTGTATTCCTACTTTGCTTCATTGTGCTACATCGGAGCCGTTACTTAAATCCATCTCTGCTGAGGCGCATGTATTTTGTCAGAAACCTTGTTTCTTGGATTTCGATTTGACCAGTGACATTTTTTTGTCTTGTATTTATTTATGCGCAGTGAATATAGAGGTAGCCTCACATTTATATTTTATGTATTTTTTTAATTTCTAATCCACATTGGGTTGACCCAAACAAGCTGTCAAACTGAGTATACAGACTTAAAATTACCCAGGCCTGTAATGTATTCCTCATTTGATGGACTTTAATGATTGGGGGATCTGAATGAATAGTCATTACTTGAGTAGTTTTTTACCAAGTACCTTTTTACTTTTAGTGAAGTAGTTATTTGGATGACTATATTTAACTGATACTTGAGTCATATTATTCTGAATTAACATTACTTTTAATTGAGTACATTTTCCGGCGACTCTACGCATCTCTGCTTTCAGCTGTGTTCCTGAAAACAGATGAACACGTTTTAGTACAAAAAATGTATTTAATATTTAACTGATTATCTTAATTTGATCTTTACTTTAAACACTTAATAAACTAGGTTGTTTAACCTTTAGGGATGTCACGGTCGCCATGGCACCCAATTGGCCCCGCCCGTGTGGCGCCAGCTGCGGCTCGTGGACAGATTGGCTTCCTTTCCGTTTAAGCTCAGTGCTCTCACTCACACTTTGTCAGTCCGTCAACAAACCTCTGCACCCTAAGACTTGGGTTTAGACTCTCGGGTTTTCTGCTCGTGTTTCCTGTCCGGTATTGTTCCCATCTATTTTGTCCTGTTTAATTTCGATATCCAGTTTTGATTATAATTCTGTGTCCCGTATTGTTCGGTATCGATCCCATCCGTCCGATATCTGCTCATGCTATTGGTATCGATCACGTCGGCCTCTGGCTTCCTGTCATTCCATGCCAGAATGCTGCCGAATCACTGGCGTTTGCACTACCGCATATTGCACTAATACGATCCCAAAACTGTATGTAAAAACCCTACATGCCCACACTTTCTTGTGTAAATATTGTGTAAATTATCCTTTATCTTTTTTTTTTTTTATCCTCACAGTAAAATGTGACTCTGGAGTGCCACGTCCAATTTCAATGTCACAACCCAATTTGTAACAATGATAATAAAGGCCGTTTTCTGGTTTGCCCGCGTCCTTAAATGCATCATTTTGGCTGGGGACATTTGCTGTGTCAAATCAACGTGCGTCCCCGGGACGCAACTTTTTTGACACCAAATTGTCATTATTACCCGATTACTTTTTTTTTTTAACCAAGATTTACTGCACTCCAAACTTTTCGTCAGGCAGATCCGCCATTGTTGTTTTGGTCTCGCGCCGATCTCTGCAAACGAGATCTCGTGGCTTCGAGATGACGTCGAGTGGTTGTCGAGTGAAAGAGAAGTATGCCTCCGTAAAAACAGTTGGTATTAGGTGCTATTCATCAAAAAATTGGTAATTTCTCCAGTGTCGGTAATAAGTCGAAACGTAATACAGAAAGTGGTAGCAACGGCAATAATTCCGGCACGAAAAAAGGTGAAGAAATTCTTCAGAAGACCGCCAATGCAAGGAAAACACGTGTTTTGAAGCGCATGATTCGACGATAAACAAAAGAATACTCCTAGCAAGAAAAGGACTTCTCTGCCAAAATGGACTCAATTATATTCCTGGTTACGCTATGAGGAGGATGATAATGGAGGCTACATGTTCTGTGATGCATGCACCCACCGTGACAAAAAAACTGGATCGCATAAATCATTTCGCAATACGAACTTTCAGAAAAGCACATTGGATCGGCACAACGACAATGAAAACCACAAATTAACTATGGAAATTCCGTTGCTCCAATTAGACCTTGAGAAGGCATTCCAACTGTGACGGGACAGCGAACCACAAAGAATATATGAACTGAAAAATCTGAAGTGATTCAAACTGCATGAATATATAGACTAATATTTTAGCAATATTATTTTGTATAATGTACAACATTTTTGTGAACTGAAAAATCTGAAGTGATAACTGCTTTGTTTTAGCAATTAAGTGTGATGATTAAAACTGAATGAATGTATAGATTTATATATTTATTTATATATGTGTCGCCGATTTACAATTTCAACCTGGATAAGACTAAATTTTGGGGACCCATGGATCTCTGTTGGGACCCATAGATTTTTGAGCATGCGAGTCCCCGGGACCCATCACTTTTCACAGGTCAAATTAACACTGTAAAGGTATATTCAGGGTTGGGTAGGGTTACTTTAACTGGATTACTTTCAATGACTTTTGGATGACTCCAATACCAAATATGCTAATAAAAGACAAAAGAAACTAAATCTGAATAAAATGACTCAATTTTGTGCAGGCTTGGGGAGTAACGGAATACATTGAACGTCAAAAATGATGTTGGCAAGCTGTTTGGTTTTATTTTCATTTTGTTTCTGTCGCATTTTATGTTGGTTTTGCCAGAGATCAAAGAGATCAAAGCCAGGAGAGAAAGCTTACCACGTGTTGTGAGTCATCATTTTATT
Organism: Urocampus carinirostris; assembly: GCF_059441175.1. Taxonomy (NCBI): domain Eukaryota; kingdom Metazoa; phylum Chordata; class Actinopteri; order Syngnathiformes; family Syngnathidae; genus Urocampus; species Urocampus carinirostris. The sequence goes on from NC_142364.1 coordinate 6,157,185, forward strand.
CATATTTAGTTTCTTTTGTCTTTTATTAGCATATTTGGTATTGGAGTAATCCAAAAGTAATCCAGTTAAAGTAACCCTACCCAACCCTGGGTATAATCTATTCTATTCTAAAATCTTGTGTGAGAAACGTCACGCATTTGGGTTCTCCTCCTGTTTCGGTTCTTGACAAGGCCTTCAGACAAAAACCAGACAAAAAGTTAGGTCCATTTCAATTTCAAAATAAAACCTCACACCAAACTTTTCGAATGCAATCCAAACTTCTAACACTTTTCCCGACTTTCAAAGGAAGCCTTGTTGTTTAGCGCTATGACTCTCTCCATTGTGTGAATGGAAACAGGTGGATGGATGCACAAGTTAACTATGGAGGGGGCTAAAAAAAAGTTAATTGCGAGGTGGGGGCGGCCATCGCCGTCCCCCGTGCTAAAAGAGGTCACCGGGTTTGCCGCGGGAAACGATCTTATTTCACTTAATCGCTCCTCCGCGTCTTAATGTTTCTTTGTTCAACCATCTTCTGTGGGCCAACTCGACACTCTTCTACCAGAAGGTGCTATTAAACCTGGGTTGGGTAGGGTTACTTTAACTGGATTACTTTCAATGACTTTAGGATGACTCCAATACCAAATATTCTAATGAAAGACAAAAGAAAGTAAATATGGATAAAATGATGACTCACAACACATGGTAAGCTATCTCTCCTGGCTTTGATCTCCGGCAAAACTAACATAAAATGCCACAAAAACAAAATGAAAATAAATCCAAACAGCTTGCTAACCCTAACCCTAGCATATTTGGTATTGGAGTAATCCAAAAGTAATTGAAAGTAATCCAGTTCAAGTAACCCAACCCAACCCTGTCCAGAACTACTGCTCAATAGAACTACAGTAACATTACACACATACTATTATACAATTACTACAAAAATACTTCTGCAGAAGTAATGCAAAAATAAAACAACAGTAATACTACAAAAATACTACATAAATACTACAAAAATGTGTTTATGAAAATGCTTAATAAATACTTCTGCAGAAATACTACAAATATACCACTACAGTCATACTATAATACAAATGTATTACTACAGAAATATCACAAGAAAAATACTACAGATATATTACAGAAAATCTACTGTGGAAATACCACAAAAATAATACTCCAGAACCAGGGTTGGGTAGGGTTACTCGAACTGGATTACTTTCAATGACTTTAGGATGACTCCAATACCAAATATGCTAATAAAAGACAAAAGAAAGTAAATATGAATAAAATGATGACTCACAACACGTGGTAAGCTTTCTCTCCTGGCTTTGATCTCTTTGATCTCCGGCAAAACGAACAAAAAAATCCCACAGAAACAAAATGATCATTTTTGCCGTTCCATGTATTGCGTTACTCCCCAAGCCTGCACAAAATGTAGTCATTGTATTCATATTTACTTTCTTTTGTCTTTTATTAGCATATTTGGTATTGGAGTAATCCAAAAGTAATTGAAAGTAATCAAGTTAAAGTAACCCTACCCAACCCTGCCTGCATGGCCACCTGTTGCTATTGATGAAGCAGAAGAAGAGAAGAAAAGCCTCATTCAGTGGAAACCCAGGTAAGAACAATCTTCTTTTTTTCCCGTTAGCGTCCCCGGTTTTTTACGAGGTTTGTTTTTCGACTTACACGCGTGTTGCACTTTTGGCCACGCCCCCTCTGTGATGTCACTCCAGCTGTTTGACTGTGGACAGCTGCAGAAAGAGGGGTGATGATTTACACAATATGGGAGGAAGGAGGAAGTAGTTTCGCTTTGTGGACCCTTTGTGACGACCGAGACTCAAATCAAACGCCTTATGATGGTGGATGGTCTACGTCAGGGGCCGGAAATGGAAAATCGGACAAAAAAACTTATACCAGGGGTGTCAAACTCATTTTAACTCGGGGGCCACACGATAGAACAAACATTCTGTCGGGGGCCGGATTAGTAGATTAAAGAGAAAGAAAAAGAGAGAAAAAGAAATCAGAGAAAAAAGGGAGGGAAAAGGAGAGAGGGCGGGACAAAGAAAAAGAGGGAGAGAGCGTGAGAAACAAAAGAGATAAAAAGTCGTGAGAGAGGGGGAAAATAAAGGGAGAGGAAGAAAAAAATCCAAAGAGAAATAGAAAAAGGAGAAAAGAAAGCGCGAAGGCTAGGAAGAGAAAAAGAGAAAAGAGAGAAATGGAAAAAAGTGAAAGAGACGAGAAAGTGGGAGAAAAGGGGTGAAAAAAAAGAGAGAGAGAGAGAGAGAGAGAGAGAGAGAGAGAGAGAGAGAGAGAGAGAGAGAGAGAAATACAAGTACAGTGTCTTTGTTCGAGGCACCTGGCTTTGGCAACATCAAGTTGACCTATTTCAGCCTGCCGCTTGTTTTTCTCCTGCGCTTCTCTGAGTGTTGTCTCGCGGGCCGCATTCAATCCCTTAGCGGGCCTGATCTGGCCCGCGGGCCGCCTGTTTGACACGTGTGCCTTATACAATGCCGTGAAAACGCATTTGCCCCATCCTGATTTCTGTGTTTTTTTGTGCATATTTATTACTCATATCAAACTGTCAAGACCAGAACGGAGACAGGACCCACTTGCGTTGCGTTTCTCACAAGTTTTATTGGAAGAAAGAGAAAGGGTTGCGCCCACGATCTGGGGTTGCTGGACGCAGGAAGCAGGTTGGTCTGAACGCGGAAGTGTATCTTCCGTGGCGAGCGATGGCGGTGTGGGGAACGGAAAAAGGTCAGTAGCCGGGACAGGAGAACCAAAACGGGGTCGTAAGCGAGTCGTAAGCCAGGGAAAGAGAGTAGACGTGGTCGGGGACAAAAAGAGGCCGAAAGCCAGGACGGAAGAGTAGACGTGGTCAGGATCAAAAACAGGTCGAAGCTGGGGGAACAGCCGGGAGCAAAAACAGGTAAGAGTCAGGGTTGAAAAAGGCTTGCCTAGTGTGAACTGAGGTTCGCAGACGGACTGACAAAAGGGAACAGATAGGAGTGGGTTTGAATAGAGACAGCCAATCAGAGTCCGAGGCAGTTGGCGCCAAAGGAGCAGGCACAGGTGATGCATATCGGTAAGCATGACACAAATTAACTTTAATATCACACATGGACAACCCAAGGAATGTGTCCGTGTGTCACGGATGCCGTGGTGCCCAATTGGCCCCGCCCGTGTGTGTCACGGTTGCCATGGTGCCCAATTGGCCCCGCCCGTGTGGTGCCAGCTGCGGCTCGTTGAGAGATTGGATTTCTTTCTATATAAAGCTCAGCGCTCTCGTGCTTCAGGGTCAGTCCATCAAACAAACTTCTGCCCCACAAGACGTGGGTTCTGACTTGGTCCCGTTTTCCTGTGATATCTCCAGTCCGTATTGTTCCCGTTTATTAATGTCCTGTTTAATTTTGGGTTCCAGTTTAGTTTACGTCTGTTTTTGTCCTGTTTATTATTTTCTCCAGTTTTCGTTCCCGTTTAGTTTCTCCTGTTAATTTTCAATATCCTGATCCGTTATCGATCCCGTCTGTCATTTCCTGTCCGGTATCGACCCATCTGTCCGATATCAACTCGGGCAATTGGAGCCGGTCTCTGGCTTCGGGTCTTTCCACGCCAGACGCTACCTAACATGCATGACTCCCCATTTCCCGTAAAATAAAAGGCATGAGTGAGAACGTCACGCGATTGGGTCCTGTATCTGTTCTGGTTCTGACAGTGGTACTGCATTTGCCATTCCGTTCAACAAAAAAGTAAGCCTCTTCCCATTGTTCCTGAAATGCCCTGTCTTCATCTTCATATTTCCGTTTCGCTCTGCATTTTGCCATTTTGACCATGAAGGTAACAGTTTGCACGCTCATGAAATGTTTACTTCATTTCCCGGCATTAGACGTAACCTACGCAGATGATTGGCGGTCAATTATGTGTCCGACAAATCTGCCAAATTGATTTCAAAATAGTATTTATTATTAACTCTGGTGGATTCAAGTGTGTTTTAAGAGGGGAAAAAAACTAAACATGAAACGAGGCGAAGAGCCACTGTATATAGAAAATATGATGAGGCAAAAAGCCGCATTCTTATTGGTCAAGAGCCGCATGCAATAGACTATAAATAGGATGACAAAGTTTGATCAAATTGGTCTACTAATGATTCCAGGAGCCAAGAAGAAATCCACAGGGATAATGATCCATGTAGCTCAAACGTGGATATGGTTTAAGTAACGGCTTCGATGTAGCACAATGGCGCAAAGTAAGAGTACAGTTTTCTTCTTCACAAATCTCAAGTAAAAAGTATAGTGACTTTTTGTGACCAAGGGCTACACAAAATGTACATGACCAAAGGCTATTTTTTGGGGGGTGGACATGGTAATCTGGTACTCCTTACAGTCTGGAACATATGCAAACATAAAATCTATTTTTTTCTTATCTTACAAGATTTTTTTCCTCATTTTTCGACTCGTATAATCGACAATAGATGATTGTCGGCGGCCATTTTTCTCATCCACCTGTCGTTGTCTGCCGGCGTCTCCAGGGCTCCATTTAGATGAAGGTTCATTCAGCACCTCTCACCCCGAAACCCGAGCCATCAAGGGAGCCTTTCAGGGCCCCCTCCCAAAAATGTCGCTCTTAAAAAGATTTGAATCTCCAAGGAGGACCCGTCACTCGTCCCGGACTTCTAACACTTCCTCGTTCCACCTGATTGTCCTTCGCCGCTGGTTCGGAACGAGGCCCTCAAGCGTGTTGCGCTTGGAATGTAATAAAGCTTGGAATTAGAATCCGCGCTGATACCTTAGCAAGGGGATGTTGGAACTTTTCAGAAAATGAGTGAGTGGGGGGGCAGATTTGGTAAGCGGAAAATGTGTGAAGGACAACTTATTCACCTGGTCTTTAAAAAATAAAACACCCTTTCGTAAACGGTTTCCAGTGCTCCCCTGTAATTTTCCTTACGGGTCTGAGCGTTCACACAAAGTCTGTGAAACAACAGTGAGCAACGGCAATCCCAAGTGTGGCAACTAAATCATTATCAAGCATGTCCAAAACTTGACATCAAGTTACATTTTGCTGAGTTTCCGGCAATGCAAAATTATTTTTCTTTTTTGAATGAATTGACTCATGTATTATTGCAAAGGTTTTACGGCCTACAAAGTTTTGTTTTTACAATTCTTTCACAGGATTTTCATTTTTTTTTCCCTGGTATCTTTTGTCGCATAACACTAACATTTTGGGGGGCTTATTTAGTCGGTTGCACGATACACAACTGTATTTAATCACATTTTTTAGTGGAAGTACAATGTTGGCAACAAGATTGACTTGGTATAATTGGACATTATTTGAAAGCAACACAAACTTTTTCTTCGTTTTCCCTGTTTTTTTTTTTTTTTTTTTAATTCCTTTAAAAAAGTCTCATTGTGTTTATTTTTTCATAGCTGTTAATTTTTTCTTTTTGTTCTCTATTTACTTTTTTACTTTGTTCCTTTCTTTTCTTTTTTTCTGGCTTTTTTCTAAATGTTTCCTCCTTTTTTCTTTTCCTTTTGATTCTTTTTTCTCAGCTTTTCACTACTTTTTCATTTTTGCATTTTTTTCTTTTTGTTCTATTTCCCCCACTTCCTTTAAGTCGTTTTGTGCACAATTTTACATAATATTTGGTCGTGTAGGGATTAAAGAAGCAAAAACAACCTGAAGAGCCGTTTGAGACCCGAAAGAGTCGGTTCTCTTTAATGAGCCGAGCCGAAGAAGCCGGTTCTTGAAAAACTCTACTGACTTTACTTTTCAACTTCGTCCGACATTGACTTCAAAATACCGCATTTAGAAAACAGCGTCAGGGGAACCCGTGTATTTTTACCTTCATGCACTGTAACTTTGACTTAATTCGCTTCTTAATTAGCAATTTCGAGCCCTGATTTTTGTGCGCTGCTAGATTTTCTTGTGCGCTGAGAATGTGCAGGCAGTGCGCGACTGCGCACGGGCGCAGCTTAGAGGGAACATTGCTTTGTAGCATATTCTTTTGACAGAGTCTTGTGAAAAAGCACAGCTTTGCCAGTAAAACAGCTTCTATTTGCATCGCCTTTTCACAGCGTTTGTATCCAGTAAGCTTTTTGTAGTCAACAGGTTTCATCTGGCATTGCCTATTGATATTATATTCTTTGAAAACAGCCAGTTTCTTCTTGGCAGTTGTTTCGGATTTTGGTGCAAAAATACTCCAATTTCCACATATCTTGGAAGCGCCGGCCCTCACAGTCAACATTCTTTTTTTAATCATTTCATTTTTAATCTATTTTTAATCAGAGACCAGAGGCCAGTAAAAATTTGATCATGGGCCGTAAGTGTTCCCCAGCCGGACTTTGGACATACCTTTAATAGTGGTTTCAGAGTACTATGCGTTATTACACTTGCATAAAAGTGTTAATACCAACTTTTTACGTAGGTTGGTTTACTTTTGTTGTGTTGAAAATAAAAATGCTTTTATTCTATTTTTAAAAAACTGCCATTTTAAATCAGCTTTATGTGATGTAGGCTTATTGTCATGAACCAGAACAGGATCAGGACCCAAACGCGTGACGTTACTCACCCAAGCACGTTAGGCAACAGTCTGGTGGGAAATGATAGGAAGCCGGAGGCCGACGAGATCGACGAGATCGATACCAATTGCCCGAGTTGATATCGGACAGATGGGGTTGATAATAACAGGACGGGACAGACAGAATAGATGATGAAACAGGATATCGAAAATAAACAGAACAAACTAGACGGGAACGAAAACTGGAGAAAATAATAAACAGGACAAAAATAGACGGAAACAAAACTGGAAACTGAAATAAACAGGACAAAATAAACAAAAACAATACCGGACAGGAAGTACCAACAGGAACAGGACCGAGTCGAAACCCACGTCTTGCGGGGCAGAAGTTCGTTGACGAACTGACAAAGGAAAAATGAGAGCACTGAGCTTAAATAGACAGAAAGCCAATCCGTCAATGAGCCACAGCTGGTGCCACACAGGCGGGGCCAATGGGGCACCATGGCACCCGTGACACTTATATGTGAGTAAATACAGGGTTTGTACACCTTTTCATGTCCAAATTCAAGCAATTTTTAACCACTTTCAAGGCCAATGTTTCCAAAGTTTCCAGTGCCTTTAAAGGACGATGTATTTTCAGGGATTTCGTTTTGTTGTTTAACTTCAAATCTGTTCAGTGTGTAAAAAATCTAAAATCATGATGTATTTTACACATTTTTGTGTAGATCTGTGAATATTTGAATGTATATTTCATGTGTTTTCCTCACCTTGAACACAACATTGAAACTGTGGCATTTTCAAGGATTTCAAGCACCCGTGCGAACCCTGTAGAACTTGAAGTCGTTTAGGCTTTTATTTGAATGTATTCTACTATATCTGCTTTAAATTGCACTTTTTTTCGATACAGTTGACAAGTGGAATTTATTTCTTATCTTTAGGGCGGAACGGGGGTCCTCAAGTCAGACCGGTTGAAAAAAAACACTGATTTGCATCACCATAAAATTTTGTGGTAGCCTTTTTTAGCGTTTTTAGTTCCTCTAAAAGTCTGAAAAGACGCTCATCCGTGATGACATTAGCACACGGCGGCAGGACACAAGCGAGAATTTTCCATTCCCGTCCGAGCCCCCCTTGAGGACGGCCGCACCACATTTCTCCGGAAGCGTCCCCTACGACACCCACTCTGACACCGTCGAGCGCAGATGTGCACCGGGCGGAAAACAAAGACATGCCATTCTAAATGAACTCATCGCTCATTGTATATCTTTTATGAATCCCCTTTGTGGATTACAAAAAAAAGTGCAGATGTCACTTACAATGCTTAGTTTGAGACTAAATAAAACAACCTTATATACCAATTGTGTTGGTAAATAAAAATCTTCAATAGATAGACAATATTCCTTAAAATGAGCAGAATAATCTCAATCTGCTAAACAAGACATTTGTGATTGTTCTAGGACAGGAGTCAGAAACATCTTTGACCAAAAAAGCCATAAAAGCAAAATAGTTTGAATTTATTCTGATTTTTTGGGGGGGAGAGAGAAAAAAGCCCTACCGTATATTTTATTTCAGCAAAAAGTTTTCAGAACATTTTATTTTCTCTCTGACGTTAAATGATTTGATAAAATGTATTCAACGATAATAATCCCAAATCCTGTGTCCAATATCAACAAATATACCACTTTTAACGTGTTACTTACTAACTTAAGATCATTGAGATGCATGATTGTCCATAATGATGATTTCAGAACAAGGTGCGAGCATAGTTCTTTGGTAAAAATGTCACAAAATACTGTAAAGCAGGATACCAGGGAGGAGTGTGCGTGCTGTGTGGATAGCTCTGCTCATTCCTACCGCTCTCCCAATCAAATTGATGTGGGTGTTTTGCTAGAGTTTTGGGGTGTTTACAGTTTTTTGTGTGTTTTTTTTTATCAAAAGTGAGAATTTATTATTTAATGAGCTTCCATATAAAGAATTCCATAGCGGTTTACAGCCAAAAAGGGGTCTGTTGGAGTGACGCCTTTACTGTAAACAGTAGGGTAAAACTGTCCCATTAATATGACCAAATGGTTCACATTATTAGAGTAACTTCGGGTGTGCATGCACCAAATCCAACACAAGCATACCAGATTTGGAACGCTATGGAGGATTTTGCACATTTCATATGAACTCACGAAAAGAGCCATATAACGGCTCCAGAGCCATAATTTCCTGACCTCTGTTGTAGGACATAGGTCCACACAAGGATGCCTCCTAAGGAGAGCTGAAGTGCCCACGTACTTGTTCTGTGGTTTGTTTGTTTGTGGCTGACTGAGTCCAATACATTGTCATTTTCGAAATGCATATCAAACAGGATTCCCTATGTAATAACAAAAATTAGCTCTCAGCTTGAAACAAGGTTGGTGACCCCTGTTCTACACAAGAAAAATAATAATAATATAAAGACTATCTATTTATCTGTCATGATTACTGATTCGGGGCAACAGCCCTGGTCGCTGATTGGCTCCTTTCCACATTTTAAACCCCCCGGCTCCCTGTTACCGGCGTCAGACCGTCCTGCGAACCTACGCTATTGCTAGGCAAGCACCGTACCCTCCGACAATCTCCTGCTCTGTTTTCTCCTGCCTGTTACCTGATGCCGACCTGTTTCTGGACCCGTTTCTGCCCTGCTCTTCCGTCCCGGCCATCGACCTGTTTTGCCCTGTTTCCTGCCTGATACTTGTTGCCGACCTTTTTTTCTGGACTCGATTACCGCCCTTGCTCCCCTGTCCCGGCTATCGACCAGCTTTCCTGCCACCCACGACTATCCCCGCTCGACACGGAAGTGCCACTTCCGCGTTCCTGACATCAGCTACCCGTGTCCGACGATCATCAGATCGTGGAAGCAAGCACTGCTCTCTTTTTTCAATAAAACTGAGTTAAACGATCGCTATTGGGTCCTGTCTCTGTCTCTGGCTTGTGACACTATCTATCTACCCTGATCATATCCCTCGAGAGGGGTGACCGACAGCAAGACAAACACATACAAAAACACGGAAAAAAAGGAAAAATGTAGCAAAAAACACGCATAAAATTTTTGGACCATGGCCAACCCAAACGCCCAAACACCCAAACAAGTTAGGCACCCAAGTTGATCATGCTTTCGTCCCTCCAGATGAAACGGGACACAAGAAAGCGGCCATGTCAGTCAGGTCAGGGTGACACAACACACTTTACACTCTTCAACAGCAGGGCCCGACAGCTTTCACTGGTTTACCCCTGCGGCATCATACAGGTGCCCTGCCCATCCCTTAGAACACAGGTGTCAAACAGGCAGCCCGCGGGCCAGATCAGGCCGGCTAAGGGATTGAATCCGGCCCGCGAGACAACACTCAGGGAAGCGCAAGAGAAAAACGAGCTGCAGGTTGAAATATGTCAACTTGATGTTGCCAAAGCCAGGTGCCTCTTGCAAAGACGCTATACTGGTCTCTCTCTCTCTCTCTCTCTCTCTCTCTCACCCCTTTTCTTCAACTGTCTCTCACTCGCTCTCCCCCCCCCCCTTTGTTGCTCCTTGTCTCTTTCTCTCTCTGTGTCTTTTTAACTTCTTTTGCTCTAACTTCCTTTTTTCCTTTTCTCTTTCTCTCTTCCTACCCTTCGCCCGTTCTTTTCTCTTTTCTCCCCTTCTGTCTTTCTATTTCTCTTTGGATTTATTTCTTCCGCTCCCTTTCTTTCCTCCTCTCTCACGACTTCTCTTTTTATCTTTTGTTTTTCACGCTCTCTCCCTCTCTTTGTCCCACACTCTCTCCTTTTCTCTCCCTCTTTCTCTTATTTCTTAAACTTTCTTTTTTCTTTCTCTTTAATCTACTAGTCCGGCCCCCGACAGGATGTTTGTTCTATCGCGTGGCCCCCGAGTTAAAATGAGTTTGACACCCCTGCCTTAGAACGCGTCTAAACATCCCACTATCATTCTACATCACCTCTCCACTCATTCCAAATATTCCTAATAATCTCCAATATAAAGACAAATAGGAGCTTCCTATGTGGATTTTGCATGTTCTCCCTGTGCGTGCGCAGGGTTTCCTCCGGGCACTCCGGTTTCCTCCCACGTTCCCAAAAAACATGCATTTCAGGTGAATTGGCCAGTCCAAATTGTCCCCTAGGTGTGAGTTGTCTGTCCCCGTGTGCCCTGCAATTGGCTGGCAACCAGTTCAGGGTGTCCCCTGCCCACTGCCCGGAGATGGCTGGGATGGGCTACAGCCCCCCCGCGACCCTAATGAGGATAAGTGGTACAGCTAATGAGATGAGATAAAGACAAATAGACTGAAAATGAGCAAAATGTTTACCTAATGGGGCAAGAATGACTTCTATTCCAATGGAGAAGATGAAAAGCCACCGATATTAACGTTTATTGTCAGCCCGTGCAGGTCCTAGCTATTCCTCACCTCTAATCAGCTTCCACCCTTTAATCAGGCTCCCAACTACTGATGAACAGCACTATTAAGTTACTTCACTTCTTAGCTAAGCCGTGCTCATCGCCCCCCCCCGTCCCTCGCCCCGACACGGCATTAAGAACATTCCTTCCCCGCAGACACGCACGGAGCGTGTTGCTTCAGCAGGCGACGTGTAATGCGTGTAATTTGATGGGAGGCTGCAAAACCAGGAAGCGGCGAATATCCCGGCCACATCTTTAACCTATTGGGGCGAGAAGGGGGTATGATGTCATGATTAGAAGAGGAAATTGGGATCCCTCCAAAACCTAAACACCCCGAGGCTGTTGAGCCAGCCGTCCAGACGGGGACGGAAGGGGGTGAGAGGGAAAAGTGTGGGAGAGAAAAAAAAAGAAGACGAAGAAAAAAAAACGGCATCAAAGCGGGAGAGAAACCGCCAAAGTCATCCGGCCTCTTTCCTCCCCCCCTCCACCCGTTCATGCTATCTCCTCCCGGCTCTTCTTTGACGGATTCATAGTTGGCCGCCTCGCGCTAAAGCTGGTAAACGCATCAGGCCGCCACGCTCACGCTCGGATTCTTTCCTCGCGCCGATGACAAACGCCGAGGGGTGATGAGGTGAAGGAGACGCGGCGCTAGGGATGCACCCTCGACCCAAGTCTAATCCGTATTGCCGTGCGTAATCGCAAGAAACTGCAGTTTTTTAAAAGGATTTATAGTTGGTTATTGGAGCGATGGAGTCGCTAGCCAACCAGTAGTTCGGGTTTTAACGGCACCGGCCAATCAGAGGCCAGTGTGTGTTGGGTGCGCGCGACTGTGATAGGCTAGTGCAGGGGTCAAGAACCGTTCTGACAGAAAGAGCCACACCATATATATCACGACAAAATTCAACTAAATCGCAAAACACGTTCTCCAGAAAAAAGCTGATTATTCTGCATACTTTAGTTCGATAATTTGATAACATCTATGAAATGATAATGATGCCAGAGCCTGTGTCCAATTATAGACATAGATAGATAGATAGATAGATAGATAGATAGATAGATAGAAAGATAGACAGATATATAGATGTATAGACAGATAGATATAAAGATGTATAGATAGATGTATAGATAGATGTATAGATAGATGTATAGATAGATGTATAGATAGATGCATAGATGAGGTATAGATTTATAGCTTGATAGAGAGATAGATAGCTTGATAGAGACATAGATAGCTTGATAGAGAGATAGATAGATGCATAGATAGAGGTATAGATAGATAGATAGATGCATAGATAGATAGATAGATGCATAGATAGAGGTAGAGAGAGAGAGAGAGAGAGAGAGAGGCTCATTTTGTTCATTCTGTGCTTAACAATGGTTTTAAAACAAGGTGCGAGCAAAGTTATTTTGTAGAAATGTCACAAAATACTGCAAACAAGGATACCAACATATTTTCCTTCGGTGCACACGAAGCTGGGCGAAAAAGAGTATGCTCATTCTTATCGCTCACTCAATAAAATTGCTGTAGATGCTTTGCTGATTATTCTGCATACTGTGTAGCTTTTCGTCATAAACTGTCATAACAATTAACATGGATTGTTGGATAAGCTTCCATATAAAGTAGCTTTAGCGACATGTTACATTGAAAATAAATTTAAAAATTAAATCAGCAGCAAGTGCTCCGTGGATTGTTTTATCCACGGATATAACATATTGAACTGTGTACTTTATGTTCAGTTAAAATCACGGGACACAAAGTGGGATTTGGGTTGATTTTGTGATTGTGTTACATGTTATAATGTGGGCGCATGCGGCTTATATACAGGTGCGGCTTGTGTAAGTACAAAAGCGGTTGTCCTCTTAAAATGCGGTGGGTGCGGCTTATAATCAGGTGCGCTCTATAGTCCGGAATTTACGGTAGTTTATTTTCCAAAATGGCGCAGTCGTATGTGCCGCCGACACATCAGAAAAGAGGGGAGGGCGAGAAAGAAAGTCATTGTTCTGGGGGGGCAATGCCCTCTTGTGCACCCCCCTCCACGCCGACGCACATGATCACGTGTGAAAAGGACCATAAGGCGCTCTATTCAGATCCGAGGGGGGGTTTTGCCGGTTCTCAGCGACATTGAATCTTCCTCATGCAGACGCCAGTGGCGCTATTATCCCCCGTCCTCTCTCAACCTCCTCTGAGGACTCAGTTGAATCTCACTGGACGGGGGCCAAGGTCAGCTCAAGGGGCCGGGCAAAGTGCAACTTCTCAGGCCCGATCGCTCTCGGAGTTTCCCCCGTTTACTCTCCCGGGTCTCTACCGTGCAACTTTTGACCGAGCGGCTAAAAAAAGAATTTCCGGGTCCGAGGCGTTGACGGTTGCCAGCCTTTACAGCTGCGCCGTTTTTCAAAAGGGGCTTCAAACGCACCACCAAACCAAATAATCAAAGGGAAAAAATGAATTACAGGGTCAAAAAAGTGGCAACTGGGCAGAAGACTCGTGCACGCAAGGATCACGAATGGTGCTCAAGCACATGCGCTTTTACCATGTTTTTTCTTTATAAATAACCATGACATCAACTTTTAGTATAAGACTACTAAAAACCTGTATCTAAATGTATAAATACCAGATTATTTTTTTTTCAATAAAGAAAATGACCAGCAAAACCAGAACCCTATATACTAATATACAAGCCTACATCACATATAAGCAACCCCCCTAAATCCATTTTACACAGCCACAAAATGATCTCATATCAAGAAAGTGTATAACATTGAAAACTATTTAAGTATGTAGTTTATAAACATTAATATACAGGTAAAACACTAATAACATAACTATTTTAAACTATTTTCACTCATTTATTATTTTCGTATTTCCCAATCGTTCCCTTGATCGTCACCTTATCACTAACTGTGGGACCCATTATTGTGGAAAATATAACCATCATCATCAACTACTTTGATGATGATGGCGGCGCGCATGGACGCAGCGGCTTACAGCTCTTCAGCTAATTTTCTATTTATTACCTTTCTCTCGGCTTTTTTGCTTTCTTTTCTGGACACATGCGTAGCCGAAATCGGGGTAATGTGATCAAACCTTCTTTTCTTAGTTAAAAACCTCGCTGCAGCATTTTTGTACCAGCTGAAGACTCTTGATTTTGGACTTCGGGAGACCGGAGAGTAGTGCATTACAGTCATCGAGACGGGAGGTCACAAACGTGTGAATTATAATCTCCGCATCCGACGGAGACAGCATAGGGCGAATTTTAGCAATCTTGCGAAGATGGAAAAAAGCTGTACTAGTAATTTTCTTCACGTGTGTTTGAAAGGACAGATCGGGGTCAAATATGACACCTAAATTTTTGACTCAGTCACTCTAGGTGATATCACATTTGTCAATCTTCAGAGACGTTTTTGAGAACAAGTCACAGCATTTAGATGGACCAATAACTAGCATGTCGGTCTTTTCAGAGTTAAGGCGCAAGAAGTTGAGTGACATCCACTCTTATCTCAGTGAGGCAGGCCTCCAAATTTCCAGTTTAGTGTGGTAGATTCCTCCATCCGAAGATAAAGTTGAGTGTCATCTGCGTAGCAATGAAAACTGATACTATACTTGCGAATAATATCACCAAATGTAAGCATGTAAATGCTGAAAAGAAGGGGGCCAAGTACTGAACCCTGCGGAACACCACAGGTCAGATGCCATTTCACCATATTTAACACAGTGCGTCCTATCTGATATCGTCCTAGTCTAAATATAGTGGAAGCTAGACTCTTGTTGGTGATAGGAATGAGCAGAGAGGTGTTGTAAAAGGATAGTGGGATGTTTTGACGCGTTCTAAGGGATGGGCAGGGCACCTGTATGATGCGGCAGGGGTAAACCAGTGAAAGCTGTCGTGTCCCGTTTCATCTGGAGGGACGACAGCATGACCGACTTGGGTGCTGAGGTACTTGACTTGTTTGGGTGTTTGGGCATTTGGGTTGGCCATGGTCCAAAAACTTTTTTTCGCTATTTTCTCCCTTTTTTATTTTCTTTGCTATTGTATGCGTTGTCTTGCTGTCTGTCATCCCTCTCGAGGAATATGACCAAAGTAGATAGATAGATAAACATTCATGTACAGGTAAAACACTAATAATATAACAATTTTAAACTATTTACATTTATGACAGACACTCACATATTATTTTCGTATTTCCTGATCGTTCCTGTGGGACCCATTATTGTGGGCAGAAAAAGGAAATAAAGCCAACAAAATCACAATAAAATGAGATGTGATCTCACTCAAATTTGCAAATTCAATGAACAGGTAAGATAGATTGAGCAGGGCATTAAGTCAAGTCAAATTTATTTATATAGCCCTTAATCACAAAAATGTCTCAAAGGACTGCAGAATGTCTCAAAGGACTGCAAAATGTCTCAAAGGACTGCAACGGCATTATCGCCATCTACTGTTAAGGAGTATAATTGACCCCCCCTGTTTTTTTCCTTTAGCTTCACTTTTTATTCGGCCCTTACATCCCTTTGACTCATTGGTGTAAAACATGTTGTGAAGAGCACTTAGAACAAAGGACAAAAATAAATATGAGGTTGTACGGTTTGCCGTCCCTGCCACTCGGAGTTAATCGAGTTGATTTTGCCGCCGCAGCGCACTTTACGTTACAATTTCACGATGGTCGCCAACACCATTTTTGTGCTCATGAGCAAAATGCGGCCCCTCTTCTTTGTTCGCTTCCTGGTATTATCGTCACCATGGCGCTAGCCGCAATCACGTCTCGTAGCGAGGAAAGGCCGGCGCTAGCGAAATCCGCGGTTGCATAACTGGCCGCGTCCCCGGAAAAAAAGAGCAATTTCCAATCGAAGGCGACCGAGCTCAGTCCTTTCAACTCGCGCCTCGTTCAAAAATACAGACGCGCCGTTTGAAAGAAAGACAAAAAAAAAAAAAAAGCACTGGTGCTATTTACACTTTTCATCAGGCCGTGAAAAACCAGAGAGCCGGTCACGAATGGCTGCTCAAATCTTGGTTCGTCTACTTTTTCATGGCCAAATGCATGACGCTTTACATGATATCCCCTTACAAACTAATGCCAGCTACCGTTGGTCACAAGGGAAGAAGAAATGCAAAGGCAGAGTCAAAATGTTCCACATTCTCCAGAACCCATCGTATTGGTCTTGTCAACTATTGTCTTAGGCACAACCCGTCGGGGGCGATGATGATTCACATGACATTGCCTTACAAACTAATGCCAGTTATCGTTGGTCACAAGGGAAGATGAAATGCAAAGGAAGAGTCAAAATGTTCCACATTCTCCAGAACCCATCGTCTTGGTCTTGTCAACTATTGTCTTAGGCACAACCCGTAGGGGGCAATGATGCTTCACATGACATCGCCTTACAAACTAATGCTAGCTGCTGTTAGCCACGAGGGAAGAAGAAATGCAATGGCAAAGTGAAACATTTCTAATTTCTCCAGAACCCAGCGTCTTGGTCTTTTCAACTGTTCTATTAGGCACAACCCATAGGGGGTGATGACGCTTCATATCTCCTTACAAACTAATGAAAGCTGCCGTTAGTCACGAGGGAAGGTTAAATGCAATGACATAGCGAATATTTTCCAATTTCTCCATAACCTATTGTTTTGGTCTTTTCACCTGTTCTATCAGGCACAACCAGTAGGGAGGCAATGACACTTCAGATCGCCTTACACACTAATGTCAGCTGCCGTTAGTTACGAGGGAAGAGGAAATACAATGACAAAGTGAACATTTTCTAATTTCTCCATAACCCATTGTCTTGGTCTTTTCAGCTTTTCTCTTCGGCACAACCTTTAGGGGGCGATGACACTTCACATGACATCCCATTACAAACTAATGTCAGCTGCCGTAAGGCACGAGGGAAGAAGAAACGCAATGGCAAAGCGAAACATTTCCAATTTCTCCAGAAACCAGCATATTGGTCTTTTCACCTATTCTATTAGGCACAACCCGTAGGGGGGCGATGACGCTTCACATCGCCTTACAAACTAATGCCAGCTGCCGTAAGACACGAGGAAACAAATGCAATGGCAAAGCGAAACCACCAGAGCAAGCTTGACGACGTCATTTTTAAGCAGACTTTATTTATTTAGCTATTTATTTAGAAACATGGGAACAATTTTAAGCATTTACAAGGACTTATCAATTTTAAATACTTTTTAAATCTTAAAAATGAAATGTTAAAATTCAAACTTTTCAAAGGATTTCAAAGACCTGTGAAAAAAAACCAACAATATGGCAAAAAATATGATCAATTAGCTTCCGTCAGTTTTATATAAGAAGGGCGGAGCGTTTGACTTTGGGATTTTTTTTTTTAAACTTTCCAAGAATAAAGTGCAATTGGACCTCCACTCCACTAGGGCGCAGAGTGTTTTGTTTACATCTAGCATCCATGCAGAGTATAAGAATTGTGTATGAAGTGAAGACACAAAGTGTAGCAGATCCTATGAAAAATATATATTTTTCAGGGATGACAGGAGAAGAGGCATAGATAGATAGATAGATAGATAGATAGATACCATAAATAGATAGATAGATAGATAGATACCATAAATAGATAGATACCATAAATAGATAGATACATAGATATATAGATACCATAAATAGATAGATAGATAGATACCATAAATAGATATCAATAGATAGAAAGATACCATAGATAGATAGATCTTTAGTTAGTTAAATCTAGATAGATAGATGTCTAGATAGATGTCTAGATAGATAGATGTCTAGATAGAGAGATAGATGTCTAGATGTCTAGATAGATAGTCTAGATGTCTAGATAGATAGATAGTCTAGATGTCTAGATAGATGTCTAGATAGATGTCTAGATAGATGTCTAGATAGATAGATAGATAGATGTCTAGATAGATAGATAGATAGATGTCTAGATAGATAGATAGATAGATAGATAGATAGATAGATAGATAGATAGATAGATAGATAGATAGATAGATAGATAGATAGATAGAAGAGAGACAGGGTGACAAACTAAAGGTTAATTTTGTAACCAAAGACGAGGAAGTTTGACGAAGCGGTGGTGGCATTTCACTGCCACCACGGAGGGAGACAAGCAAATACCGGTGTGCTCGCTATATCAAAAATGTTGGCAGCGGACAGCATATAGCCAAATAAATTAAGCTATCACTTTTTGATTGTTTTTCAGGAAAAATGTACCAGAAACCGCAACGTAGCAATATTGAACAATCGTTCTTCTATCCCCACCGATTTAATGCGCTCACTTCAAAAAAATAAGATTGATCCCGGGGGGGGCGCCAGAGGATTTCTTCTTCCGACGGGGGGCGGGGGACCGAAAATAATTGAGTAGCGCTGGCTTACCTCCATCCGAGCTAGCCATGATTGCAATCTTTCATCGTTCGTCTGTACCGCATTCAAGCAATGCGGGGTCTCTCTGGCGGGACAATACCAAATTAAAAACGTGAAGAAGAAGAAAAAAAATAAAAAACTTTTTTCCGCCGATATTAGTCACAGCTTACTGATGTCATGTCCTCCCCCGGAGCTTGATTTGGTCCCCCGCTCCGTGATTACGTCGGCGCACTTGAGGAGGATATCCAAGCCTTGGAAGGCCGCAATCATCCCCGGCCACCTGATCTCTTTCGGAAGCACTTACATGACCCCGCGCTCGCTAGCATCCTGAGTTTGTTTAGCCCCTGCTTCCCCCCCCCATCTTTACCCGTGCCGTCCACATGTTGGCATGCGCGCTACGCACTTGCCCCAGGGGTCGGGAATGTAGGGCCCCTGAGCCGGGTACGAGTACATCTGCCTCAGAAATACCGTGGAACCTCGGTTTTCGAACGCCTCTCAGTTCGAACAAATCGGAGTCCGACCAAAAATTTCAAGAAATTCTTGCTTCGCCGTTCGGTCAAAAAAATCGGAGTTCGAACGCCGGGGTGTATGTCTCACATCACATTTTTTTTTTACTCCTTTTAATTTTCTCAGGTGCAATTGCACCTCCAATACACTAGGGGACGTCCGAGATGAAACAAATGTGTAGCAAATGGGCCGAGTTACAGAATTTCACCACACCGATGAAGCTATTCATAATTCTTTTCTTTATCCTTTTTTTATTTTTACACGTTCATGTTAGCGTAATCTTTCGTACGGAAGATTGCGCTAACGCGAACGTACGATTAGCCTGGGTTACATTTATGTTATTTGTGTCTTAAAGCGGGCAGCACGGTGGGGCAGTGGTTAGCGCGTGTGCGGCACAGTTCTAAGGTCTTGGGAACCTCCTGTGTGGGTTCAAATCCAGCTACCGGACTTACTGTGGGGAGTTTGTATGTTCTCCCCGTGCTTGCGTGGGTTTCCTCCGGGCACTCCGGTTTCCTCCCACATTCCAAAGACATGCATTTCAGGTGGATTGGCCGGTCCAAATTGTCCCTAGGTGTGAATGAGCGAGCGAGTTGTCTGTCCCTGTGTGCCCTGCGATTTACTGGCAACCAGTTCAGGGTGTCCCCTGCCCGATGATTGCTGGGATGGGCTCCAGCACCCCCGCGACCCTACTGAGGATAGGCGGTGCAGCTAATGAGATGAGATGAGCTGTCTTAAAGGTAAACATTCAGGGTGTTGGAACGGATTAAAACGATTTACATTATATTTAATGGGAAAAATTATTTTTGTGTTCGAACAAATCGCTTTTCGAACAGGGTTCTGGAACGGATTATGGTCGAGAACCGAGGTTCCACTGTAATGAACAACGATGCTAACCTTCTCTTTAAAGTTGCAGTTGCAGGGTTCATAAACTGATTTTAAGGCCAAAATCAAGCACTTTATCAAATACCTTTTCTAATTTCTGCAGTGAATCGCAAATATATGTGTTTTTGAGACAAATCTCACCATATGGCAGTCCTCTTGGGTATGAACTGGAGGGGAAGATGACACTTCATAGGACAATACCATACGAACTAATGCCAGCTGCTGTAGGTAGAGAGAGAGAGCGAGAGATAGATAGAGAGATCTTTAGTTAGTTAGATCTAGATAGATAGATCTTTAGTTAGTTAGATCTAGATAGAGAGATAGATACATAGATAGATAGATAGATAGATAGATAGATAGATAGATAGATAGATAGATAGATAGATAGATAGATAGATAGATGGATACATAGATAGATGTATAGATGTATAGATGGAAAGAGATAGAGAGATAGAGATAGAGAGATCTTTAGTTAGTTAGATCTAGATAGATAGATCTTTAGTTAGTTAGATCTAGATTGATAGATAGATGTTTAGTTAGTTAGATCTAGAGTGAGAGTGAGAGAGAGATACTTTATTCGTCCCCATAGGGAAATTCACACTTCCAGCAGTATCCTTGTGTTATAAAATAAAATAATGAAATACAAGATATATAATACAAAAATACCCAATATAACGTGTTGATATAGAGTATTTAAATAGTGCTACGGAAAATACACACCGTAATAAAAAAGGTCATATCCCTCAAGAGGGGTGGCCGAAAGGCAAGACAAACACATATAAAAAAACAAGGAAACTGTCAGGTTCTGCACGGTTGCCATGGTGCCCAACTGGCACCGCCCCTTGACACCGGCTGACTCGCATTTACTGATCACTTCTGTGGGTACTTAAACGCGCTCTGTTGAACTGCGCTTCGCCAGATCGTTGTTGAAAACTTGTTCATACCTGTTTATACTTGTTGAGCTTGTTGGACTTTGTTGCACTTCGGTGTAACATTCTGAGAGATTCCTGCAAGTTCTGATTAATTCTGGAAATGCCCACTTTGTAGTTTTGCCTGTGTTTGACCCGTTTTGTTTTTTGGTCTGGTCCGTTTGTGCTTTGGACAACTTTTCTTTCTCAATTAAAGTGTGAGGACGTCTACGCAAATGAGTTCCTTCTTCCTGCTTCCCGTTCCGTCTTGTGACAGAAAAGAAAAAAGGAAAAAGTAGCAAAAAAACACAAAAAAAAATTGACCATGGCCAACCCAAATGTCCAAACACCGAAACAGGTTAGGCACTTCAGCACCTAGGTTGGTCAAGAAGGTGACCATGTCACTCGGGTCAGGGTGACACAACACACTCTTCTGTTCGACAACAGTGCCCGACAGCTTTCACTGGTTTACCCCTGCCGTATCATAGAACACGTCTAAACATCCCACTATCATTTCAGTGTTATTTTATCCCTCATATTTTCCCTTCGACTCCTTTCGCAACTACAGTAACATCCACAACATCCCGAGGGATATACAGAGACCACCGGATCTCCCTGGGTGATCTGCCTGCCGACAAGCATGTTCCTGACCAACGCCAGATCCATCGTCCAGAAAATGAGTGAATTTGAGCTGCGGATCGCCACCAACAGCGTCCAAAATTGGAGTATTTTTGTCATCACGGAGTCTTGGCTTTCCCGACGCCGGAGTCCAACTGGCAGGACGCACGCTTCACCGGCATGAACAAAACGGAGACTCCGGTAAAAACAGGGGTGGGGGACTATGCGCTACAATAACAGCCGAATCATTGACACACACTGCTCACTCGATATGGAGTTTCTAGCAGTATCGTGCAGACACTTCTATCTACCGAGAGAGCTAACTGTGGTCATTGTGCTTGCTGTTTACGTTCCACCGGATGCTAACATTACACCGGATGCTAAAGTTAGCATAGGGCTAAATCTCCTGCCCGCTGCTATCAATAAACAGCAGCTTGCACAACCCAACGGAGCTTTTATCGTCGCCGGCGACTTTAATCGGGCATGTTTATGGACTGTACTTCCCAAATCCATTCAATGCGTGGACTGAGCAATCGGGGAAAAAAACACTGGACCGTGTGTACAGTAAGATCAAACATCTAGTTGGATCCGCCCATCTCTGTCTGTCCCTCACCCCCTCATACCCCCCCCCCCCCCCACCCGGAGGAAAACAAAGCCTATACAACAAGGACAGTACAAACATCTTCTTTGTTCCTTTATCTCTTTGTTTTCCTTATATCCTCACTGTAAAATGTGGAACTGGAGTGCCACGTCCAATTTCGTTGTCACAATATATCCCATGTTGTAACAATGACAATAAAAGTATATTCTATTCTATTCTATTCAATTCCAGTTCTGTCTCTCACAATTTCATTTTTCAATCTATCCAATCTTGTCACTCCTAACATACTCCTCAAACACTTCATCTCAAAAACATTTATTCTATTTTATCTTAAAACATATATATGGTTTGGCTCTCTCCCCCTAAAAACCTAAATTGCTTTCATAGCTCCTAGGGTCAAAAGGGTTCCCGTCCCTTGACTTAGCCCGTCGCGGCCTCGGCCAAACTGTGGGCTGATTGCTCCGACACGAGCGCTAGAAACCCCCTCCCCCCCAAAAAAAAAACGTGTCAGCCGCGGGGTGACCCCAGACCCTTTCTATTCCCCCTCAAGTTGAGCCAATTTCACCTGAGCCCTTCTCGCCAGTTAGGGACGGCGTCTGTGGGAATAATGGGGCCTGGCACAGCTCTGGAAGCCATTTGCCATCAGCTAGCCGCTGATTGGAGCGGCCTGCTCGCGAGGAGAGCGCAGAGGTTGCCGGTCGAGGTTGAAATTAGCGAAGGGCACCGGGGGGCCCACTGGTCGGGTGTCATAACTGATTAGGCGGACCCCGAAAACACGTGCGCCGGGACGCCGTGCCAAGGACTTCAATGGGAAGCAATCTGTAAAGAATAACTGACTTTTGGGAGGAGAAGCCAGGTCTGGCGCTGGAACGACGAGTCGATGCTGTCGACAGAAATTGGTAATATGAATAGTCCCTTCTCAAAGATTCTTGAATTTTTCCTTGCCCTCATGTAGGTTTTAGCTCAGGGGATGGTTTCATAATGGTCTGTAGTTTGCCATAGTCTGTGGTCTGTGCAGCCCTTTGAGACTCCTTGTGATTAAGGGCCAAACAAATAAACATGGCTTGACTTGAGGTTTTTGAGTTTTACCTTTCCCTCATGTAGCTTTTAGATCAGGGGATGGCGTCATAATAGTCTGTAGCTTGCCATAGTCTGTGCAGTCCTTTGATACTCATTGTGATTGGGTGTCAAAAATTAACATGACTTGACTTGAGGTTTTTGAGTCTTTCCTTGCCCTCATGTAGGTTTTAGATCAGGGGATGGTGTCATAATGGGCTGTAGTTTGCCACAGTCTGTGGTCTGTGCAGCCCTTTGAGAATCCTTGTGATTAGATGTCACAACTTAACATGATTTGAGGTTTTTGAGTTTTTCCTTGCCCTCATGTAGGTTTTAGATCAGGGGATGGTGTCATAATGGTCTGCAGTTAGCCCTAGGCCGTGTTGTCTGTGCAGCCCTTTGAGACTAATTGTGATTGGGTGTCACAGCTTAACATGACTTGTGGTTTTTAAGTTTTTCTTTGCCCTCATGTAGGTTTTAGATCAGGGGATGGTGTCATAATAGTCTGTGGTCTGTGCAGACCTTTGAGACTCCTTGTGATTAAGGGCGTCAAATAAACATGACTTGACCTGCGGTTTTTGAGTTTTTCCTTGCCCTCATGTACGTTTTAGATCAGGGAATGGTGTCATAATAGTCTGTGGTCTGTGCAGGCCTTTGATACTCCTTGTGATTAAGGGATAAACAAATAACTGTGACTTGACTTGAGGTTTTTGAATTTTTTTTCTTTGCCCTCATGTAGATTTTAGATCAGGGGATGGTGTCATAATAGTCTGTGGTCTGTGCAGGCCTTTGAGACTCCTTGTGATTAAGGGCATCAAATAAACATGACTTGGCCTGCGGTTTTTGAGTTTTTCCTTGCCCTCATGTAGATTTTAGATCAGGGGATAGTGTCATAATAGTCTGTGGTCTGTGCAGGCCTTTGATACTCCTTGTGATTAAGGGCGTCAAATAAACATGACTTGACCTGCGGTTTTTGAGTTTTTCCTTGCCCTCATGTTGGTTTTAGATCAGGGGATAGTGTAATAATAGTCTGTAGTTTGCCATAGTCTGTGGTCTGTGCAGCCCTTTGAGACTCCTTGCGGTTAAGGGTGTCACAAATAAACATGATTTGACAACAATTTTCATTGCCATCTATTGTCACCAGACAGGTTTTTCAATCAGAGTGAGGCATCTCTACATGAATATAATCTCTACTGAGATTGGCTCATGCACAATAGCGTCTCTGTCTCGACTGGTAACATACAGAAATGGCAGTGTCGACAAAAACTACGTATTCTGAAACGTTATGGCAGTAGATCTGTGACGCGTGAACATTTAAAGTGGACGTCGGACAGTAGAACGAAACGAGTCTGACTCGCCTCTGTAAGATCCCAAGAATGTTCGCAATAATATAATTTTAATGACATGCATTTTAAATTTGATATGCGTATATTTCGCTATAAAAAGAGAGCTTGAGCGTTATGCCAGTCTGTGCCTAACAAATAGTTTCGATTTCAAACTTTTAGCAACTATTAAGTACTTTTGTTGGACTGTTGCACGTATTTGTTTTTTTTTCTACTGTTCTACTGCTGCATATACTTGGTTTACAGGGATTAGAAATTTGAATTGATTTGAAATTAACATTTATTTGACTGTCCCCAGCACAGTTCCTTATTGGTTCTATTTATATTTTGTACGAAGCCGGAGTATGTTCAAAAAAGCTTGAATTTTTCAGTGTTTCATCTGTTTATCTTATGTTCATTATCATTTTAACATCATAAAAAGATCATTCGACTAATCGTAGACTATTTAAATAGTTTAAGCGCTACCCAGGAAGTGGTTCCTCCATTTTTCATCAAACAAGCCCCGCCTCCTCCTCCTCATCTGGCGAGAGACAGGAAATGGATGTAATGTGTCGCCGACAAAGGAAAAAAAAAATCGGCTTTTTGTCAGCAAGCTTTTTACGAATCCAAAATCCGACGAAGCTGCCAAAGTGAATATCACTCCTGACGCGTGAACGCTTCAACGCTTCGCCATCAACGTCGCGCTTGTTACGATTTCATGACACATTAAAGCCGTTTCAGCGACTATGACACCCCCCTTCACCAAATCAGCCCCCCTTTCTTTTGCTTCCAACTTCCTGCTCACTGTCCCATTACTCGATACGAGTCGGGTTTGGCACGGCAAAGTCGCGTCGGTCGTGTGTTGTTCGGGCCCAAAAACGACGGAAGCGATTAAAAACACGTGTTAGCG
The DNA here is from genome assembly GCF_059441175.1 of Urocampus carinirostris. NCBI lineage: Eukaryota > Metazoa > Chordata > Actinopteri > Syngnathiformes > Syngnathidae > Urocampus > Urocampus carinirostris. The sequence continues at coordinate 6,182,237 of NC_142364.1, forward strand.
CTGCATGCTAACGCTATTATCGGACTTGGTGAGTAACGGAACACATGTAACATCGTACCGATTCAGGATGAAAAAAATGTAATTATATCCCGTTACGGTTACAGAAAAAAGAGCTTCTTTCCGCCGCTGGTGGCGCTGTGAGAGCTCACCCAGCATCCATCCCAAAAAAGAAACCCGCTTCCTCTTTCCTAGTTCGTTTGTAAACATTCTGTACTGTATCACCAGCGCACTAAGAACTTTGAAATTTTTATTGTTTAATATCTCGTGCATCCATTCAATATAGTTGGTGTAAAGTGTAAAGAAGGGGCAAGCTGTTTCTTATGAAATGAAGGTGGAATAAGAAAGCTTAATGCGGTTGAAAAAATCGTCGAACGCTTTTTTTCAGCCACTTTTTACCACGGAGGAAGACCTCTAGAAGCGCGTCTTCCAAAAGTAAGTTAAACTCAATTTTATTTATCTTTATAGAGCATATTATTTGATGAAATGTTTCTTTTTTTAGTACAAAACAATACAGGTTACCTGTACAAGCCGTAAACTTCAAAACATAGCACTGAAGCAACTTACGAACAAAATCAACTTACGAACGATCGTCTGGAACCTAAATAAGGCAGCGTCTATACATCAAGGGTGAACACTTTGTTATTTTTCGATTTATTAGTTCTTATCTTGTTTAGTTGTGTAAACTGGAGTGCAGGTGAAATTTTGTTGTAGCAATACAATGATAACAAAGGTGATTCTGAAATTTAGGGCAGAGTGTACAAAAAAATCCATTAATAGAAAAAACAAAATTTTGTAAAAACAAAATTCTGTAAAAAAAAGAAAAAGAAAACATGTGTTCAGCCAAAAACTGTAATTTGACTAACTTTAATTTGTGTTGTAGAAAAAAAATAGCTAAGTGTTTCACAGAACTGTATTTGAATTGAGTAGTTTTTTGATAAACAAACAAAAAACAATACCCCAAATTGGATCATTTTTTCAACAGAAAGGTTCCTTCTAAAAGCCAACTAAAATAGATCAATAAAATAAACAAAAACAAAAACAGAATGTGTATTTGTGTAAAACAACTCAAAAAAGTCCTCAACTGTATCACCTTGCATAGAAAAAAACAAAAGTTTGGGTTGATTCGAACAAAGCAACCCAAGTAATGGATGACACCAAATCGGCCCCCCCTTTCTTTTGCTTCCAACTTCCTGCTCAATGTCCCATTACTCGATACGAGTCGGATTTGGCACGGAAAAGTCCAGTCGGTCCTGTGTTGTTCGGGCCCAAAAACGGCTGAAGCGATTAAAAACACGTGTTAGCGCTGCATGCTAACACTAATATCACACTTGGGGAGTACTGGAACACATGGAACATCGTACCGATTCAGGATTCAAAAAAAAAAATATGTAATTATATTCCATTACGGTTACAGAAAAAAAAAATGACACGTACAAAAGAAAGATTCATTCGCAAGGATACAATTTTGTTCAAAAGCAAATTTCTCAATTCAGTGGACAACATTGAAAACCGGTAGCTTTAACTCTTCATCTTCTTCACGTTTGCATTAGCTTTGTTTAGATTCGCCACGTCTGTTCGCTCCTTTCTCTCTATCCTGTCTCATTCAGTCCACACACACACACCGGTGCGCTCACTCTCCGGGCCCCCGCAGCTGTCCTAAGTGCCTGACTACAAAACATGACTATAAGACCAAAAAACTTTGTGAAACGAACAGGAAAGTCACAAGACAACATTAACAAGGATGAATGTGCTGTATAAATGGAATAACATGAAATTAAATGATGAATGCACTTGAATGCCTGGGGGGCGTGGGCCCTCTTCCACTGAGAGATGAAAAGACATCATAGTTTGGAGGGAATTTGAAAAAGGGAAATGTTTGTCTGTTTAAAACACAATTGGGTTCTTAATGTGCTCTTTGTGATAATTAATACAAAAAAAGCTTATTATTATTTGCAGGGTTGGGTAGGGTTACTTTAACTTGATTATCTTCAATTACTTTTGGATGACTCCAATACCAAATATGCTAATAAAAGACAAAAGAAACTAAATATGAATTAAATGATGACTCACAACACGTGGTAAGCTTTCTCTCCTGGCTTTGATCTCTTTGATCTCCGGCAAAACTAACATAAATTGCGACAGAAACAAAATGAAAATCAATCCAAACAGCTTGCCAACATCATTTTTGCCGTTCCATGTATTCCGTTACTTGATCTCCGGCAAGAGGCAAGTTTTAATAATGGCGCAAGCCCATAAACGCGATTCAAAATTTGCAAGCACCACACTATGCTACACCCACCATGTGAGCTCATTGAGTGTCATGGCGGACTCCGTAAACATAGACCCAGAATCAACAAACGAGAAGGAAACAAAGCTTGCGCCAAAGAAGAACGGGACATCACTTGTTTGGACCTATTTCGGTTTTCACGAAGCATTTTCTTTTTGCAAAGCATACAAAGTAAGGGTTATAAATAAGGTCATTTGTACATATCCCGAGGACCCACTTGAACTTTCGGTTGTTATCGTAAAAGCCAGAGTTGGGAGGGTTACTAAATACCTGTTGAAAAATGTAACGGAATTCGAATACCATAGTATCAAAGTAATGTTACTTTATTATTTCAATTACTTCCAAGTTACTCTAAATATGAAAAAGCTAATACGAAACAAAATAAACTGAACAGCTTAACCTTGAAAAGAAATAGAGGAAACCAAGATTAAGTAGTTTCATGTAGTCCTACAAAACAAAGTGCTCACATTTCGACCACGTAGTAAGCGATGGACGCCACCGGGGTTGCCCAAGACACACCACAGGAAATGGTATCGGAGATCCAACCTCTCACCCATCCAGTATAGTTTACTGGGCCGAAATAACACTTTTTCTTACACGTGGCGAATAATCAGGGTTGGGTAGGGTTACTTTAACTGGATTACTTTCAATTACTTTTGGATTACTCCAATACCAAATATGCTAATAAAAGACAAAAGAAACCAAATATGAATAAAATGACTACATTTTGTGCAGGCTTGGGGAAGTTATGGACTACATGGAACGGCAAAAATGATGTTTGGATTGATTTTCATTTTGTTTCTGTCGCATTTTATGTTTGTTTTGACGGAGATCAAAGAGATCAAAGCCAGGAGAGAAAACTTACCACGTGTTGTGAGTCATCATTTTATTCATATTTAGTTTCTTTTGTCTTTTCTTATATTTGGTATTGGAGTAATCCAAAAGTAATTGAAAGTACTCAAGTTAAAGTAACCCTACCCAACCCTGTGTATATATATATATATATATATATATATATATATATATATATATATATATATATATATATAATATACACACTATTGTTATAAACATACCCTGTTATTCAAAATGATCCTTCAGTAATCTGATTTTGCATGAAAAGTTTGAAGACTCTCTTCCAAAGAGCAAAGGCAAACGTAACCAAATGTCAGCAGGACTTAAAGAGCTTTTCGTCTAAAAATCAAAAAAGCCTTTCGCCCAAAGAAAGAAAAAGAAAAAAAAAAAGGCGGTGACCTAGCCGCCAAACACAATATCACTCCCGGCACGCCAGCGGAGTGCGCGTCCAGCCGTTAAGCCATCAGAAGCTTGCCTGATTACACTTGTGGCGATTACGGCGCACATTACGGCGCACATTACTGCCATTTGTGCTCAGACGCCAATCAAATATGAATGGCTTTTGCTCTGAAAGGGACGCCCCCCCACCCTAACCCCACCCTGCCCCCGCCCGTTTTCCCTAACAGCGTCCTCTGGAAAGAATTTTGCAGGTGAAAAGTTGTTTTAAGGGAGACTCTCTGGCTGAGAGATGAGAGTTGATGGAGGGGTGAAGATGACCCACTAAAGTAGTGGGGGGGTGGCCGGTTTTTGCATGCTCGTTTTTCTCCGGGCAGAGTGAGATACTGAGATACAAAGATGGATGTCACTTCATTTTTCTGCGCCTTAACCCAGAAAAAAAAAAAAAAAAACAATGTTGATTTGTGGTCCAGTCATTGTTGTGACTTGTTCCGTAGGTTCGAGAGCGTTCTCCATCCGGGCCTCGGTGCTGTGGAATGCTCTTCCCCCTGAGATCCGATCTGCAACCTCAGTGGAAATGTTGAAATCTAAGCTTAAAACACACTTCTACTCTATAGCATATGAATAACCTATACTTTTTGTGGACAATATCTTTGTGTTACCGTATTTTCCCGCACTATAAGTCGCACCTAAAAGCCTTTATTTATTTCAAAAGCTGACCATGCGCCTTATAATGCAGTGCGCCTTTTATATGGATCAATATTAAGTCGCAAAGTCTCGCAACTAAGGCAAGCAGCCGCCGACTCGATTTCCCCCGAAGGCGAAGTCGTCCGCGGTGTATGCTGGGATTTATATACCGGCGTTTCATTTCCTAACCAATGTGTCAATCATCATTTGAATCAGTCACTATTGGCTAAAGTTATTCGGAGGTAAAGGGGGCGGATCCTTTTTATCATTTACAGGCTCGCATAGGCTAAAGCGGCGAAACAAAGCCTGCAATTGGCCGAAAAAGATGAATGCGAATCACACGTTGGGTTGCACTACGGCATAGAGAAAACATTTTTTACTATTCTGTATTTGTAAATCTTTTACTCTCCTGGATTTACTACACTCACGGTTGTAAGAAGACCATGGTTACGTATCATTATTGAACGTGATGGCTGCAAGACAACTTAGGTAAGCTATGCGGCTTTATATTTTCCCGGTATCTTGTTTTAGAACCATCTTGATGTTTCTGTGAGGAGTCTATTTTGAAACTCAATTCAATTCAAAGTGTTTATTGTCATATGCGCAGTAAAGAACCCCGTTTCCCTGCACAATACAATTCTTACTTTGCTGTCCTCACAGGTGCCAGCAAAAAATAAAATGAAAACAGACACCGCATCCGCACGTGTCTACGACACGTATTTGCTTCTTTGCAAGCTTTGGGAATGTTAAGGGGGTAATAAGTTTGACTGAGCTATCTGACTGTTTTGTCGACGTTCCCATTGTAGCGCCTTATAATCCGGTGCGCCTTATGTATGGAAAATATCGGACAAAAGACTATTTTTTGGGGGTGCGCCCTATAACCCGGTGCGCCTTATAGTGCGGAAAATACGGTATTTGTAATTGCAACATCCTTTGCTGTCTGGTAATCCTGAAAGAGGGATACCACATGTGTGGTCCCTTCTCGAGGTTTCTTCATTTTCCTCATGTTGAGGTTTTTGAGTTTTTCCTTGCCCTCATGTTGTTTTCAGATCAGGGGATGGTGTAATAATAGTCTGAAATAATAGTCTGTGCAATAACCTGTGAAGCCCTTTGAGACTCTTTGTGATTAAGGGCTATACAAATAAAAATGACTTGACTTGACATTGCTCTGATCCTAGTTAAAAGTAATAACACATGGAGCAGGGGTCCGAAACCTATGGCTTATGAGCCATACAAGGCTCTTTTTTATGCAAAATGAATTGCCCCTGATCCTCCTGGAAGGGGGATTTCCTCTTCGGTGGCCACTTCTTAAGGTTTCTTATTTTCCTCATGCTGAGATTTTTCAGTTTTTCCATCCAAAATATATGAACTATCATACTAAGGTTAATTTTTTAAAAATATTAATAGGTTGAAAAATGTGTACTTCTTTTTACCTAGTAGTCTTCGCCATGTTTGTCTGGTATCTTGCTGCTGTGCTGTGTTAATTTGGCATTGTTTTTGTTGGCATTATAAAACAGAGCGCCATCTCGTGGTCAATTATGAAACAAGTACACGCTACGCTACTTACGACCATGCGACTTACGAAAAACTGTAGATACGAACATTTTTTTCGGGATGTTGAAAAGTATCCAGACATTACTGTAAGCTAGATTTTGTATCGTGTGCACCTTTTTCCGAGTAGAGGACAGTACTTTAGTGCTTCTTCCTGCCGCGTGGAGCTGTGAGAGCTCACCCTGCATCCACCCCGAAGAAGAAATCAGCTTCCTCTTCCTAGTTCGTGTGTAAATATTCTATACTGTAGCTCCAGCGCGCTAAGAACTTTGACATTTTTATTGTTTAATATCTTGTGAATCCATTCAATATGGTGGGTGTAAAGTATAAAGAAGAGGCAACCCGTTTCTTTTGAAACAAAAGTGGAATAAGAAAGCTTGATGCGGTTGAGAATATGGTTGGATCGCTTATTCAACCACTATGTAACACGCAGGAGGACATGTTGAAGCGCATCTTCCAAAAGTAAGTTTAACTCAACTTCATTTACCTTTATAGACCACAAGCGCAGGTGGACGGCCGTTGCTTGCTTATAGCACAAGAGGGTGTCGCCATATGCAGGCAATACACAAAGAGGTAAGTATTAGTTTCAGGAGCGAGCAGCAGCAAGTCAACTGCAGGAGAGAGAGTGGGAAAGGTGAGATGGCACAACATTCATTTGGACAGGTAACTTAAAATTAGTTTTATCTGGTTATATCAGTATCAGAAATATTTTATTAACACTCCACTTATTGAAACATGAATATTTTGTTTGTTTGTTTGTACATGATTCAATTGTTTGTTTGTTTGTAAATGATTCAAATTGAATCTTTTCTTCCGGCGCCGTCACGAATGGCAGCCACTCCAGCAGCTCCCGTGTTATTTTCGATTGTTCTCGATTGTTCTCAGCTCAGGGATGCTGCTGGAAATGTGAATTTCCCTTCGGGGATGAACAAAGTATCTATCTATCTATCTATCTATTATTTCATGAGATGTTTATTTTGTTAGTACAAAACAATACAGGTTACTTATACAAGCCCTAAATATACTTATATAAACCTTAAACATACAAAATATAGCACTGAAGCGACTTACGAACAAATTCAATAATACGAACGATCGTCCGGAAGCTATCTCGTTCGTAAGTAGGGCCTCGTCTGTACTCACAAGAAAAAATGGAACAGAAAGTGCACTTTTCTTTTTTTAAAAATCTCATATTTTCTCCCCCAAAATCATGCAGCCCTAACTCAGTTAAAAGAAATCAACATCACAAGATTCGTTTTCATTTTCCCGATTGAAAGATGAGGAAAAACACACGGTTAATCTTTTGCAAAAGCCAACAAAAACCAAAGAAAAGCCCCCCCATCACATGCTGATGTCACACCCATGCAGGAAATCTTCCATTTTTCACGGACAGCTGGCAATACAGACACTAATCCATTATCGCCTGTCCGCAATTGCATTTTACGCGCTCTTTCCGCACAACCTTAAAATAAAACAACCTTTGAAATGCATGGACACATTTTCCGGCAACCCCCTCGGCAAAACTCTTCTTTTTGAGTGGAAATACCTGACCAGTCACCGCCAAGCAAGAACGGACGCGAACGTTCCCGTTTTCGTCCCACAGATAAACGACAAAACAGCCCCTGGTGTCAAAACGTCTTATGAAGCATCATAAACAATTCTTCAAGGTCTGGGTCAGGCGTTCGCCACTCAAATTGTTTGTGACCAGCTGTCAAAGCGATAGCGCCACCGCCAAGAAAAATCGGAAAAGCGCGCTGAAAAACATTCTTTGCATTCCTTCGGCAACAATAGATAGATAGATATAGATAGATACTTTATTTTTCCCCGTTGGGAAATTCACACTTCCAGCAGTATCCTTGTGTTGAAAAGTAAAATACAGTGGAACCTCGGTTTTCGAACAAATCGGAGTTCGACCAAAAATTTCAAGAAATTCTTGCTTCGCTGTTTGGTCAAAAATTCGGAGTTCGAACGCCGGTAATGCCTGAGTGCGTACGCTAGGGTGCGATGCTGAGCGGGGTGTAGATCGTGTAGATGGCCCCCACCCCTCGTGACCAACTGTTATCACCTGCGCACTTGCCTCGTTTTGCTTTCGCTTTTAATATCGGTGAACGGAGTGTTTTAGCCCCTAACTATGCCTCCGAAGAAGGTCGGTGCAAGCAGGACAGGTGAAAAAAGAAAAGTTGTTCGTACAACTATTGCCTTTAAGAAAGACATAATAGCTAACTATGAAAGAGGTGTGTGAGTTTCCGATATTGCTAGGGAATACAGCATGCACCTTCTGCTGACCAAAAACTGCGCTTTTCAAGTCCATGAAGACCGCCCAAAGCGCTTTACAATGTGCTTCACACTTACCCATTCACACCCACCCATTCACACCCACACACCAATGGGCCTAGTCAGCCATGCAAGGCGCCAACCTGCTTATTGGGGGCATTAGGGATTCAGTGTCTTGCCCAAGGACACTTTAACATATAACACGGAAGAGCCGGGAATCGAACCCAGGACCTTTTTTCGATTTTTCGATGTAATAGTTCTTATATTGTTTAGTTGTGTAAACTGGAGTGCAAGTGAAATTTTGTTGTAGCAATACAATGATAATAAAGGTGATTCTGAAATTGAGGGCATAGTGTACAAAAAAATCTATTAATAGAAAAAATTCTGTAAAAAAAACAAAACAAAAAGAAAACATATTCTCAGCCAAAATATTTAATTGGAGTAAATTTAATTTGTGTTGTAGAAAAAAAAACTAAAATAAGTGTTTCACAGAACTTCATTTGAATTGAGTAGTTTTCAGATAAACAAAAGACTTCCCTCATATTGAACAAAAACCAATACCCCAAATTGGATCATTTTCTCAACAGATAGGTTCCTTCTAAACTAAAACTAATACATAAAATAAACAAAAACAAAAAAAAGTATGTGAATTTGTGTAATACAACTCAAAAAAGTCCTCAACTGTATCACCTTGGATAGAAAAAAACAAAAGGTTGGGTTGATTCGAACAAAGCAACCCAAGTAATGGATAACAGCCCCCCACCCCCGCAAATATTACTGCTTTACGCATGAGAACTTTTTTTAAAAAAAACATTCACTGTTAATTTTTCAGATTTATAGGAAGACAAAATATCGTGACTTGAGACTAGTATTTTAGACTATGGCTGCTTTATTTTGAAGAGAGAATCTTTGAGAGTGGTTTATCCAGCATTAACATTTTGGTAAAAGTGTGACACTTCTGCTTTGAAATAAGTATTTCTTATTCGATTATTTTTATTCTGAAGACGGATTTTCTAGTGTGCGCCATAACATCGACCTCCATTTAATGTCAAAAGGCTGGTCTATTGGGTAATGGATCAGGCTATTTGTTTTAACAGTTACTAATCTAAAGAACCACTCCCAGAGTTGGGTTTTTATGAATTTGTGTTAGCAGTCTTATTTTGAAGCGGACTTCCATTTGCTTTTGAGGTTTACGACCAGTAAGGAGGTGCTAATGTGAACGTTTCGATCCCGGATAAATTCCAGTTGTCAGCGCTCTGTAATCCCTGAAGCAGACTCGACATTGAACGCACCGTTTAGGAGTATGTGACGTATTCAGAGCAGGGGCTGGGAACTTTTTTGACCCGAGCCGTTGGGGGAGCCGCGCAATATGCATATTTTCTCTCTCTCTCTCTCTGCATCTCTCTCTTAACCTGTAACACTGACGATGTCTTCTTTCTCTTTCTCTCAATCGCTCTTTCCTTATCTCTCTCTCTCTCTCTCGCTCTCTCTATCTCTGAATTTCTCTCTCTCTGCCTCTCTCTCTCTGAACCTATTAACACTGTTGTCTCCATTCTCTTTCTCTCAATCGCTCTTTGCTTCTCTTTCTCTCTCTCTCTCTCTCTCTCTCTCTCTCTCTCTCTCTCTCTGAACCTATAACACCGATGAAGTCTTCTTTCTCTCAATCGCTCTTTCCTTAACTCTCTCTCTCTCTTGCTCTCTCGATCTCTGAATTTCTCTCTCTCTCTGAACCTATTACACTTCTTTCTCTTTATCTCAATCGCTCTTTCCTTATCTCTCTCTCTCTCGCTTGCTCTCTCTATCTCTGCATCGCTCTCTCTCTCTCTATTTCTGCATCTCTCTCTCTCTATACAAATAAATGGCACTTGACTGAGGTTTTGAGTTTTTCCATGCGCGGATACAGTTGCAGATCAAGGGATGTTGTAATGGTGGTCTGTGCAGCCATTTGAAGCTTTTTTTGATTAAGGGTTATACAAATAAATAGGACTTGACTGAGGTTTTTGAGTTTGTCCTTGCCCTCATGTAGGTTCCAGATCAGGGGTTATTGTAATGGTGGTCTTTGCAGCTTTTTGACACTGTGGAATTAAGGGCTATACAAATAAATAGGACTTGACTGAGGTTTTTGAGTTTGTCCTTGCCCTCATGTAGGTTCCAGATCAGGGGTTATTGTAATGGTGGTCTTTGCAGCTTTTTGACACTGTGGAATTAAGGGCTATACAAATAAATGGCACTTGACTGAGGTTTTGAGTTTTTCCATGCGCGGATACAGTTGCAGATCAAGGGATGTTGTAATGGTGGTCTGTTCAGCCAGTTGAGACTTTTTGTGATTAAGAGAAATGTAAATAAATGGGACTTGACTGAGGTTTTTGAGTTTGTCCTTGCCCTCATGTAGGTTCCAGATCAGGGGTTATTGTAATGGTGGTCTTTGCAGCTTTTTGACACTGTGGAATTAAGGGCTATACAAATAAATGGCACTTGACTGAGGTTTTGAGTTTTTCCATGCGCGGATACAGTTGCAGATCAAGGGATGTTGTAATGGTGGTCTGTTCAGCCAGTTGAGACTTTTTGTGATTAAGAGAAATGTAAATAAATGGGACTTGACTGAGGTTTTTGAGTTTGTCCTTGCCCTCATGTAGGTTCCAGATCAGGGGTTATTGCAATGGTGGTCTATGCAGCCTTTTGACACTTTTTGGAATTAAGGTCTATACAAAAAAACATAACTCGATGACCCGCCTCCTAGCGATTCACGTTTTTGAGGACCATTAGCATGTCCCAGCGTCCCTCTAACCAGCTTCTATTTTCATCCTCTCTCTATGCTAATTGCTGAGCCCTCAAATCCAGTCGGGTCTGTCCACGGCGCCACGACTAGCCAGTCAGTCTAACCCCCTTCCCCCCTTCGAACTCCCTAGCCAGCAGCACTCAGAGCCAAGGTCCAGGAATTAGCGCCAGCACCCGTCCAGACAACAGATCAATGGGCCCGCTCCTGTATTGATAGGGCCACTTGGGCTCCAGAAGTGGCTGCTAATCCCTGCAGTTTATCAGCCCCGCCGGCTGCCCGGACCCTTCGTCTGCCGCCGCCGAGGCGCTCGCAAACGCTTTCTTGTAAACATCAGGAGCAATGTTCCCTGTAATTTTCCTTACGGGTCTGAGCGTTCACACAAAGTCGGTGAGCAACGCTTGAAACAACAGTGAGCAACCATAATTCCAAGTGTGGCAAGATAATTAATTATCAAACATGTCCAAAATTTGACATTTTGCTGAATTTCCGGCAATGCAAAATGATTTTTATCTTTTGAATGAATTGGCTCATGTACTATTGCAAAGGTTGTACGGCCTGCAAACATCGTTTGTTTTTACAATTCTTTCACAAGATATCCATTTCTTTTTTTCCTGGTATCTTTTGACGCATAATACTAACATTTTGGGGAGTTTATTTAGTCGGTTGCAAAATACAGAACTGTACTTAGTCACATTTTTTAGTGGAAGTACAATGTTGGCAACATGATTCACTTGATATCATTGGAAATTATTTAAATGCAACACAAACTTTTTCTTTTTTTTCCGTGTTTTTTTTTTACTTTTTTTTTTTTAATTCCTTTAAAAAAAGCCTCATTGTGTTTATTTTTTCTGAGCTGATACTTTTTTTCTTTTTGTTCTCTATTTACTTTTTTCCGACGTTTCGGTCTTTTCTTTTTTTTGGGCTTTTTTCTAAATGTTTCCTTCTTTTTTTCTCTTCCTTGTGTTTCTTTTTTTTTTTTTAAAGCTTTTCACTACTTTTTCATTTTGGTATTTTTTTCTTTTTTGTTCTATCCCCCCCTTCTTTTAAGTCATTTTGTGCATAGTTTTACATAATATTTGGTCATGTTGCGATTAAAGAAGCAAAAACAACCTGAAGAGCCGTTCAGGACCCGGAAGAGCCGGTTCCTTTTAGTGAGCCGAGCCGAAGAAGCCGGTTCTCGACAAACTCTACTAACTTTACTCAACTTCGTTCTATTTCGACTCGACTTCAAAATACCGCATTTAGGACACAACGTCAGGGGAACCCGTGTATTTTTACCTTCATGTACTGTAACTTTGACTTAAGTCGCTTCTTAATTAGTCATTTTGAGCCCTGATTTTTGTGCCCTGGCTCGATTTTCTTGTGCGCTGAGAATGTGCGAGCAGTTAGACGGAATACTGATCAGGAGTCCTTTTCAGGTCGACACCCCCGCCTCTCTCATGGCATTGGCCTTCTCCCTCAAAAGTGGCGTCGAGCGCATTAGCTCGGGTGTTAGCGCTGCGGCTATACAGTCGCCTTGTTTGAGTTCACCTCGGCTGTAACTGTATCCAGTGTACTGCATGTTGAAAGGAGGAGGAGGGAAGCACGCTGGCTGGTAGACAGAAAGTCTGACCGGAGTGTGTCCCATTGATTGTAATGGGCATTTTTAGGGGGCCTAATGATGGGAATCTATTCACGCCTCACTTGTCACGCCTTATTAAGGCGAAGTAACAATGAGTCTATTCACACTGGCTCCGGTTACCTCACTCAACCCTCTGCTCCGAGGAAGCTTTTGCTCGTTTTGACCACGAACGCATCGTGGGGCTGGAGACTGAGGGAGCTCGGAGTGGGTCGTCAATCAAAAATGTCATGTTTCTTTAAATTTTCGAGCTTCGTTTTTTTCATGTGCACAGAAATTGTGTTTGTATTAAACATATTCAGTAATCCCTTGCTGTATCGCCATTTTCTTTGCGGATTTCCATTGTGTATTCTAATTGGCTAATGTCAAGTCTTGCTTATTTGTATAGCACTTAATATCAAGAAGTCTCAAAGGGCTGTACAGACAAAAGACTAATATGACAGCCAGGGCTGGGTAGGATTACTTTCAATTACTTTTGGATTACTCCAATACCAAATATGCTAATACAAGACAAAATAAAGTAAATATGAATACAATGATGACTCACAACACGTGGTAAGCTTTCTCTCCTGGCTGTGATCTCCGGCAAAACTAACATAAAATGCCACAAAAACAAAATGAAAATAAATCCAAACAGCTTGCTAACCCTAACCCTAGCATATTTAGTATTGGAGTAATCATTTCATTGAAAGTAATCAAGTTAAAGTAACCCTACCCAACCCTGTCCAGAACTACTGCTCAATAGAATTACAGTAATATTACACAAATACTATTATACAATTACTACAAAAATACTTCTGCAGAAGTAATACAAAAATAAAACAACAGTAATACTACAAAAATACTACATAAATACTACAAAAATTTGTTTATGGAAATACTTAATAAATACTTCTGCAGAAATACTACAAATGTACAACTACAGTCATACTATAATACAAATGTATTACTACAGAAATATCACAGGAAAAATACTACAGATATATTACAGAAATTCTACTGTGGAAATACCACAAAAATAATACTCCAGAACCAGGGTTGGGTAGGGTTACTTGAACTGGATTACTTTCAATTACTTTTGGATTACTCCAATACCAAATATGCTAATAAAAGACAAAAGAAACTAAATATGAATCAAATGATGACTCACAACACGTGGTAAGCTTTCTCTCCTGGCTTTGATCTCTTTGATCTCCGGCAAAACTAACATGAAATGCGACAGAAACAAAATGAAAAGAAAACCAATCAGCTTGAAACATCATTTTTGCCGTTCCATGTGTTCCGTTACTCCCCAAGCCTGCACAAAATGTAGTCATTTTCCTCGTATTTAGTTTCTTTTGTCTTTTATTAGCATATTTGGTATTGGAGTCATCCAAAAGTCATTGAAAGTAATCCAGTTAAAGTAACCCTACCCAACCCTGATGACAGCATCCCCTAAAACTAAATCACAAGACAAAATAAAATATAGAGAACAACAAAATGTCCAGTTTCCAGCTTCCTGACATCATTAGGAAGCTATAAAACACCTTCATTACAGCCACCTCGCCCCTTTTCTGCCTGTGTCTACCAGTGCGTCACTGACATTGTCGTTTAAGTAGTATCAGTACGTAAATCTGTTTGATAAACCTACATGGCATAGTCCCAAATCTTATCTTTGAATATCATCAAAGGCGCCGCCGCGAGCGGCAGGCTCTCCAGCAGCTGTGTTATTTCGCTCTTTTTGTGATTTGTTTTTATTGTTTGATTCTATCTTCGGTGTTTTTCGTCCGGTTTGACAACTTCACTTTGGATTACTTTCTATCCTATGGTTATGGGTTTTAACGCACGGAGATGCGTTTATTCGAGGAATCAACTCATTGGCTTAAAAATTCCTCTGCCGGCGTGATTCCCCATTTACCGGATGAGGTGAGGGGGCCCTATCGTGGCTGCAGAGCCGGAGCTAAGGTGAAGGCTAACTGGCTAGCAGCGTTATAATCCTTCGGTATTTTTCATAATCATGGGAAATCTGGACTCTCTACCAACAAGACCGACAAACTGGCGGTGCTGGTGAAAAACATCAAAGCGTACAGGGAGTGCAGTTTGCCGTGTTTTACGGAAACGTGGCTCACGTCTAGCATCCCGGACGCTAACGTGGAGCTACCCGGCTTCAGCGCTGTTAGGGCAGACAGAGACACAAAAGCCTGCGGGAAACAGAGAGGAGGTGGACTCGCTATCTACGTGAACACGAGGCGGAGTAACCCTGGGCACATAGATTTCCATCTGCCGTAGGGACGTCGAACTACAAACACAGCACCCCGAGGCCATCCTGTTAATCTCTGGGGACTTCAATCACGTGGCTCTGCTTTCTTTATTATTTTATTTTTCAACACAAGGATACTGCTGGAAGTGTGAATTTGCCTACGGGGATGAATAAAGTATTCATCTATCTATCTATCTCTTATTGACTTTCGAGTTCTTCTAGAAGCTGTTATGTCAACAGAATGCTCTGGACCAACAAACACATCAAAAGGAAGAGGAAGATGAGTTCCATCGCCCACAAACTTAGACTTCGCCACATCCTAAATAAAGGAATGTAAAAGCATTTTACGCCTCATTTTTATTCCCAATAACCACCAGATGATGGCGACAAAAACTAAAAAAGTGGATAATGTCATAAATCACAAGTGCAATATACCAGCATTTATTTTTCATGAAAATCGGTATTACCGTTTCAGAGCCTGTAGGCACATACATGTATACACAAACACACACTGAACACTTACATAAATCAGGAATTTTAAAGTAGTTTATATTAGATGGATTAGTAGATTAGTTCAATGGCCAAATTCAACCGTTTTTAACGCACTTTCAAAGCCAATTTTTCCAATTCTTTCAGTACCTTGAAAAGGAAGAAATCCAGCACCAATCAAAAGAACATTTATTTTTGTTGCCTTTGATGACTAGAATAAAGTCGCTATCTTGCTGTTAGCACATACTGTGCTGTTTTGAGCTAATGCTATCTATGATCTACAATCTTTCATTGTGCCTTAACAATGCACGCGCAGCCTGGCTATGTCACACTTGTTTACAAACACGGAAAGGAATCTATAGGTGTTGGCTAATATTTGAGTTCAATACAAACGACAGAAAAAAATATGAAAGTACTGTATGTATCAAAAAGATAGATGAGAACGAACTTTTCTTGCTAAAAATAAGCTGTGACCCCAGCCTCACGCAGACCCCTAGCTCTGACTGCCCCCAGGGAGAGGGGCTAAAAAGATGGTTTTCTAAACAGAGCTGTCCTCTAGGGTGCGACCAGTAGGGGACGGTGATGCTTCACATGACAACGCCATAATAACAAGCCACCGGAGCAGGCGTGTTAGCTTAATTTTTAAAGCCTTTCTCCATTTTTCCTCATGTATTGCATGGTCTATAGCAGGGGTAGGGAACTTATGGCTTGGGAGCCATATATGGCTCTTTTCATGAGTACATATGGCTCCGAAATAAAACGTTACTATTGCACATCTCTCGTTGGCGTTCCAAAGTCAAGCGATTTCATCCCGATTTTAGTCCATATAAATCCGAACCAACTTAATGCAGAAGTTCGATAAGAAACCATTTAAACTGATAAATAAAAACGCTGGCAAACGACTTTGATTGGGTGAGCAGTACAGGTGGGCGGATCCCTGCACAAAGCGCAAGGCTTATTCAGTGACGCGGCCAATTTATGTAATTTTTCTAACGGCCGCCACCGGCGCTCGAGTGTTGCTAACATTAACCCTGTCAAAGCTATATTATTACTATTATTACTATTAAAGCTTTGAAAAGTCTCTCGGTGTACCGTCTTTCTTTGTAAATATGTGTAACCCATGTATAATATGTATTTGCAACTGTATATTTTTGTAATGTATTTATTTTAGACACTTATTCGGATATGTTTTGCGGGTGTACGAAAAATGAAGGGCGGAACAAGCGCGGGGTGCCGAGTTTAAGTCGGGACCGCTAAAGGTGAGGGACAGACAAGGAAAGAAGAGGGGGTAAAAAGTTGGTTGCGTGAGTAAATGTGTTCATCTGATATATTTTTCCCACCCTTACCTTTGTAAATATACACTTTTTTCCTTGGATTACTTTCATCAGGACCCGGACTCTGCAGGTCTGCATCAAACCTTAAGTACCGGTATCATTTTCCGTTCATTTCGCCATCTGTGATTTTTGGACTGTGGACCTTAATGAAGGACATTTAGTTTCAATCGCGGGACTTGAAGTCTGGTTTGGGTTAATTTTGTGTTTGTGTTACATGTTTAAATGTGGGCGCATGCGGCTTATACACAGGTGCGGCTTGTGTATGTACAAAATCGGTTTTCCTCTGAAAATGCGGTGGGTGCGGCTTATAATCAGGTGCGCTCTATAGTCCGGAATTTACGGTAGATGAATTACATAGTATTTATTAAGTTAACCAATACAAACCGACGAGAAAACTTGCTCAAGAAAGCCCAAGCTCATAAACTAAGTACATACTAAGTGGTTTGGAAGGCCTTCAATGGCAATTTGGCCTTTATTGACATGACAAGAGTCCATTAAAGGCCGGTAGCCACATCTGATGCCCGTGTGTGTTTTGTCGGGACGAGCAAGGTCACGGAGAACGGCTTTCCTGTAAGGCCGGGCCATATATCAGGTGTGCAACGACGCCCGCAGATAATCGGCGCCCTACCCTCTCTAGCGTTTGTGTACACATGCTTTTAGCAGGCCACTTAACAGCTGGGATTTAAGTCTGCACCGAGATAATTGCCGGCTGAATGCAGACGGCATTCGCTCAAAGGATCCGCAGACACCTTTTGTCAACTTTTACCTTTTGTCTCGGTGTAGAATGGACGGGGGGAGAATGTCGTCATTACCTTTCGCAGGGAGGGCTGTTTTGTTGTTGGTGGATGCCGTCTGAAGAGGAGGAGTGTCTGTCAATATTGATCTGCAGAGTCTGGCAGCAAGGAAGCACTGGGATGGCTCGGACGGGTTCGCCTCGGGAGTTTCGGTTCTTTTGTCGGGCCTGTGTGTAACGGGTGTAGAAATAACTTTTGTTTTATTTAAATTCCTGCTGAAATATGTTTATAGTTTTTGGTAAATGTCCTGCAATGATGAGTCCAACAGTGCCATCTGCTGGTATGGGGTGGGGTTTGGTTTTGGCTTCTGACATGTGACCGGGAGGCAGGGTTTGTTGGCAGTCTTACTAGAGAGAACTGCAATGGTAAGACACATCTTTTCGTGCTCCACAAAATAAGTTAATTTTAAACATTATAACCCCAGCTGACAAATCTCTCAACATGCACAGTAATGTGATTGATATTGTCAAGCTGTTTAGGTTTATTTTCGTTTTGTTTCTGTTTTACTAAATTATGAATTCCCCTTGTAGAGATCAAAGAGATCAAAGCCAGCAGAAAAGCTAATGCTGTGACTTATCCATTTGCAGGTAACTTGTACCCGTTTTTATACTTATTATTGTTTTTATTTCTATTTTCTCATATACATTAAAAAAGGATGATGTTGGTTAAAATTCAGACGAAAGAAAAATATGTTGAATCCATTGTAAACTTAAAAAAAATCCACTATACGATCTCTTGTTAAAAGTATCTTGTTAAAATGTAAAGATGTAAAAATGTATTGTGATATTCTAAAATGTATTTTATGTAAAGTGAAAAGAAAGCTCTTTGATATGCTTTGTTGGCAGTCTTACCAGAGAGAACTGCAATGAGATCAAAGAGATCAAAGCCAGCAGAAAAGCTAATGTTGTGACTTATCCATTCGCAGAAACTGTAATAATAAAAACATCATCATCCAGTCCAGCGTGAATGTGGATCTTTGGTGGGACAAGTACACCGCGGTTACATGTAGAGACGACAGGTTGGGTAGAGAAATTCAAGCGCTTTTTAAGGAGTTTCAAAGCCATTTTTTCCAGTTTCTACAGTACCATTAAAAGGTTCATGTATGTGATTTTTCAATTTGTTTGTTTTTTTAGATCTTGAGTAAATCTCCAATATATTTGTGGATTTGAGACAAATCTCTCTGCATATAGGTGCTGGGTGGATATGTAGCTGACATTTTCAGTTGCAGGAAGTTCTTCCTATTACAATTTACCACTAGGAAACGTTACCTTATTTTTTTTTGCATGTACGATAATATATGCCCATAATTGATCTGAATCATTGCACTAATACACTTTTCATAGTGCCCAGTTGGGGTGTAGCGTGCATCAGTTCCCGTAGTTGGTTTTCTTAAATGTTTTTCTTTTTTACTATGTCTTATTTTTCTAGGCATTTTTTGTATGTTTTTTATCTTTTTATTTTACATTTTTTACCTTTTCTATTGTTTTAATTTATTTGATTTTTCTGTTTTGTTATTGAATATTTTACTTTTTAAAATTTTAATTAATCACTGTTTTTACTATTTATTTTTGATACTTTTTCTCCATCCAAATTTCAAAGTATTACTTTACATATTGTCGTCGTCATTTTCTTTCTGTTTTCCTTTTGTCCTTTTTCTTAGATTCCCCACAATGCAATTTTTTCTATAACTCAAACATATTGCCGCTGATATTTTTTTCTTTTTTAATTGGTTTTATTATTATCATTATTTTGATTTTTTTTTTTCAATCCCCATTCGCAAAATACAACCCTACTGTGATATCGTTTTTGAATACTTGTTTAAACTATTTTTTACAAACCTTTTATTTATTATTAACTTCTCCTTTAATCAATGCATCTGTTTGCCCTCTTTTTATGTTTCTTTTTCTTTTTTATTTTGTTTAATCGATCAATAAAACTTTAGAGTATAAACTACATATCGTTGCTGCACAACCCAAGAATTTAACTTTTTCCTTATTTTTTTTCTTTTTAATGAGGTATTCTTCACTGCACATTTTGCACAGGATTTCGTTGTTAAAAATCAATAAAACAAATTAAATAAATGTGTGTTAAATTTACAATCCTCTACACCGACTGATCTTGATTTTATTTCAGGGGCCATATAAACCAGTCAAATAAAATACGTTTTGAGTCAGATCATGTTTATTTGTGCCCTCAAAAGTCTCAAAGGGGCTGCAGAGACCATAGACCATTGCAAACTACAGACTATTATGACACCATCCCCTGACCTAAAACCTACATGAGGGCAAGGAAAAACTCAAGTCATGATTATTTGTGCCCTCAAAAGTCTCAAAGGGGCTGCACAGACCATAGACCATTGCAAACTACAGACTATTATGACACCATCCCCTGACCTAAAACCTACATGAGGGCAAGGAAAAACTCAAGTGATGATTATTTGTGACGTCCTTAATCACAAAGAGTCTCAAAGGGCTGCACACATCACAGACTATTGCAAACCACAGACGATTATGACACCATCCCCTGATCTAAAACCTACATGAGGGCAAGGAAAAACTCAAAAACCTCAGCATGAGGAGAATGAACAGACAGTACACAGATATCATCAACATAAAAATCAACCGAATCGAATCCTTCCTCCACCCAATCGTATCGCCCTCGAATCGTGATGCTACTCTAGAAAGTACGTGCAAAAACCGAGTCGGCGGCAACGCCGCGCATTAGCGTGGACTTCTCGACCCGTCCCTTATTCAACGGCATGACCGTGAAGTTTAATGATGCCTTCGGGGGCCTTTTTTGTGCCACGCTATAATCTCTTATTGGCAGCCAGTCACTTTTCTTTCCTGGTCGTGGCCCCGAAGGAGGCGAGAGGGTGAAATGGCGGTCAGGACCCGACGAGCAACCTCGTACAATCACAAGATCGGCATTTGTTCAGACCTTAACAGTCAGATGACACAGCGGGTGAACGCGCAGCGACTATAACCGAATACTGTGGTCAGAGTTCGTACACTTCTTTTAATGGCCAAATTCAAGCACTTTTCAAGCACTAACAAGGCAAACGTTTCGATTGTTCCAGTACCTTAAAGAAATACAGCGCAGACAAAAAGACTTTAATGACTGAAATAAAGTTGCTATCTTTAAGCTAGCGCATACTTTATGCTATTTTAAGCCGTTCCTATCTATGATCTTTTTTTCACAATGACTGCTATAAAAGGACATGAATTCTGCCATCCTGATTCAACAATACCAGGGTTGGGTAGGGTTACTTGAACTTGATTACTTTCAATGACTTTTGGATGACTCCAATACCAAATATGCTAATAAAAGACAAAAGAAACTAAATATGAATAAAATTACTACATTTTGTGCAGGCTTGGGGAGTAACAGAATACATGGAAGGGCAAAAATGATGTTGGCAAGCTGTTTGGATTGATTTTCATTCTGTTTCTGTCGCATTTTATGTTCGTTTTGCCGGAGATCAAAGAGATCAAAGCCAGGAGAGAAAACTTACCATGTGTTGAGTGTCATAATTTAATTCATATTTAGTTTCTTTTGTCTTTTACACAACCCTTAACAATAAATGTGCAGCTTAGCTACGTCACACTACGGAAAGGGCCCTATAGGTTGCTGGGTAATAACAGAGTTCAATACAATAGACGAAAAAAAACAATAAATATTAATATCAGTATAAGAAGAAAAATGAGACAAATTTGGACTCATTTTAATGATAATGAGTGCTCCGAAACAGTGCATTTAATCTTTCAAATGACTGCTGATCTTTTGCTTTTTGTTTGGATTATTTAATTTATATATTTTTGCGTATTTTTCAGAAGATCTGTGTCAAAATTGGTTAAAGTAGCATCATAAATAGGTATTTTGGGGCATTTAATCATGTATTTATAGCCCTAAAGACTTTAGAAGAATAGAAGAAGAAGAAGAAGAATGTGTTTAGTTAAAATTGTTTTGTATTTTACGCATTTTTTAGATATTTGAATATTTCAATTTATCGTTTGGGAGTCGAAAGAACCAGCTCTTCTCAGTGAGCGGAGCTAAAAAAAGACAGCTTTCTAAATAGAGCTGTCCTTGAGGGTGCGACCAGGGCAGGCATGTCGGCGTCATTTTCTCACTTTTCTTTTCATTATTTATTGTGTGGTCTATAGAGTCAGACTGCCAAAAAACATGAAAAAGGCAACAATTCCAAGCACTTCACCAAAAGTTCAAGCATTTTCACGACCATGATAACACAACATCAAAATACAAGTATTATCAAGGATTTCAAACATCCGTACAAACTCTGATACTATGTGGTTAAAATTAGAGGACTTTTTTTACAACTACAAGCAACTTTCTGACTTGTTTTTTTCAAGGTTACAATTTTTAATGAAAATGTTGTAATTTTATTGATGTTTTTAATGTATTTTATTATCATATTTAATCTTGGAGTAATAAAAAAGTGATGGAAAATAATCAAACTAAATTACTGCAACGTTATGGCATTCTGAATATGTTACTATGGGATCACATTTTTAAAGTAGAGGTGTAAGATTTGGCATAAAATATTCAGCCTGAACAGACCCGAGTCGTGGGTATAGAAACCCGAACCCGACCGTACCCGACGAATTAACTTTAAGTTGTAAATTTGCCAAAGTAAACACGAAGGTTTACTCCGGCTGTGCGTACTTCAGCGCCACTTGTGTGTTAAGGCGAAACCACGCAGCTTGGGGTTTACCTGGGTCAGAATCCCTCAAATCAAGTGTGCCCTGCAAGTGCAGAGCCAAAAAGAACAAATGTGAAACTGGACCAAATGGCACCGAATAAAAATAAAATTCTGCAGATTATAAGATGCAAATAGTAAACTATTTGGCATAAAAACGGAAAGAAATTGTAAAGCTTGTAAGCTATTGGCAAGAAGCAGAAATTAAATCTGAGGTGAGGGAAGAGGAGGGAGGAAGCCGCGCGTCTTTTACCCTAACACTGAGGAGGAAGATTTCTTTGGATTTGGTGATTTGGAGTTAAACTGATTTTTATCCAAATAAATACTTGAGTAAAATTTTGTGCATGCTGTGTAGATCCTCCATGAAGGATAAAAAAAAATAATAATAATAACGAGTGAGAAGCCTGACCGGTCTGACTTAATGATTGATATGTTAAGCCCGAAATTCGGGCCCAGGCCGAAGATCTTACCTCTACTCCCAACCAGTGTCCCCTCTAAGCTGCGCGCGTGCGCAATTGCGCACTGCTCGCACATTCTCAGCGCACAAGAAAATCTAGCCGGCGCACAAAAATGTTGGCTCAAAATTACAAATTAAGAATAATAATAATAATAATTTCCTTTGTATTGTCATTCTTTGTAACAATGTACACAGAACGAAATGTCGATACACCTGACCCGTTGTAGCGAGTCGATGCAGCCGCAGCCAACAGAGGGCGCCGCCATTATACCAATTAGGTATGTCTCGGCCGAGGCGCGAACCAGCGACCTCCCAGTCTCAAAGCGGGCACACTACCATCTAGGCTACTGGCTAAAGTCAAAGTTACAGTGCATGAAGGTAAAAATACACGGGTTCCCCCGACGTTGTGTCCTAAATGCGGTATTTTGAAGTCGAGTCGAAGGGGAACGAGGTTGAGTAAAGTTAGTAGAGTTTGTCGGGGAACCGACTTCTTCGGCTCGGCTCACTAAAAGAAACCGGCTCCTTTCGGGTCCTAAACGGCTCTTCGGGTTGTTTTTGCTTCTTTAATCCCAACATGACCAAATATTATGTAAAATGATGCACAAAATGACTTAAAGGAAGGGGGGAATAGAACAAAAAAGAAAAAAATACCAAAATGAAAAAGTAGTGAAAAGATGAGAAAAAAAGAAACAAAAGGAAGGGAAAAAACAAGGAAAAATTTTGAAAAAAGACAGAAAAAAAGAAAATAAAAGAAATGTAGGAAAAAAGTAAATAGAGAACAAAAAAGAAAAAGGTAACAGCTCGGAAAAAATAAACACAATGAGATTTTTTTTAAAGGAATTTTTTAAAAAGTTGGAAAAAAGAAGAAAAAGTTTGTGTTGCATTCAAATAATTTCCAATGATATCAAGTGAATCTTGTTGCCAACATTGTACTTCCACTAAAAATTATGATTAAGTACAGTTCTGTATCAAAAATGTTAATATTATGCGACAAAATATATCAGGAAATAAAAAGAAATGGATATCTTGTGAAAGAATTGTAAGAACAAACGACGTTTGTAGGCCGTACAACCTTTGCAATAATTTTGCATTGTCGGAAACTCAGCAAAAGGTAACTTGATGTCAAGTTTTGGACATGTTTGATAATCAATTATCTTGCCACACTTGGGATTACGGTTGCTCACTGTTGTTTCAAGCGCTGCTCACCGACTTTGTGTGAACGCTCAGACCCGTAAGGAAAATTACAGGGAACATTGCTCCCAACCCAGCGCAAGCCTCGGGAACAGTCAGATGGGGCCGCCCGAGAATTATTTTCGTGCTTTAATACGCACGGCGGTCCAACAAAAGGATGGTTTCAAGAAGCTCAATCGTCACTTTGTTTGTCTGTGATAACTAGAATGCCAAGATATTGTTTATGAGTTCCATGACACTGAAATATAGCCATTGCGGAAAGTACATATCAATGTGTCCATTATGAGAAAATCCACTATACAAGTGCTCCAATGCCTAAATGAGCTAAAGAGAATATTGAACTTTTTTACTCACTGCTGCCACCTCTGGCTGGCAGTCTCTGTCATGCTCAGGCTACACGAATTTCATAATAATAATAATAATAATTTCCTTTGTATTGTCATTCTTTGTAACAGTGTACACAGAACGAAATGTCGATACACCTGACCCGTTGTAGCGAGCCGATGCAGCCGCAGCCAACAGAGGGCGCCGCCATTATACCAATTAGGTATGTCTCGGCCGAGGCGCGAGCCAGCGACCTCCCAGTCTCAAAGCGGGCACACTACCATCTAGGCTACTGAGCTGGTGTGGGTAGGGTTACTTTAACTGGATTACTTTCAATGACTTTTGGATTACTCCAATACCAAATATGCTAATAAAAGACAAAAGAAAGTAAATATGAATACAATTACTACATTTTGTGCAGGCTTGGGGAGTTACGGAATACATGGAACGGAAAAAAATGATGTTGGCAAGCTGTTTGGATTTCCTTTTATTTTGTTTCTGTCGCATTTGATGTTCGTTTTGCCAGAGATCAAAGAGATCAAAGCCAGGAGAGAAAGCTTACCACGTGTTGTGAGTCATCATTTTATTCATATTTAGTTTACTTGGTATTGGAGTCATCCAAAAGTCATTGAAAGTAATCCAGTTAAAGTAACCCTACCCAACCCTGGTTCTGGAGTATTATTTTTGTGGTATTTCCACAGAAGAATTTCTGTAATATATCTGTAGTATTTTTCTTGTGATATTTCTGTAGTAATACATTTGTATTATAGTATGGTATATTTGTAATATTTCTGCAGAAGTATTTATGAAGCATTTCCATAAACAAATTTTTGTAGTATTTATGTAGTATTTTTGTAGTATTACTGTTGTTTTGTTTTTGTATTACTTCTGCAGTAATTTTTGTAGTAATTGTATAATAGTATTTGTGTAATATTACTGTAGTTCTATTGAGCAGTAGTTCTGGACAGGGTCGGGTATGGTTACTTTAACTGGATTACTTTCAATGAATTTTGGATTACTCCAATACCAAATATGCTAATAAAAGACAAAAGAAACTAAATATGAATAAAATGACTAAATTTTGCACAGGCTTGTGGAGAAACGGAATACATGGAACCGCAAAAAGGATGTTGGCAAGCTGTTTGGATTGATTTTCATTTTGTTTCTGTCGCATTTTATGTTCGTTTTGCCGAAGATCAAAGAGATCAAAGCCAGGAGAGAAAGCTTACCATGTGTTGTGAGTCATCATTTTATTCATATTTAGTTTTTTTTTTGTCTTTTATTAGCATATTTGGTATTGGAGTAATCCAAAAGTCATTGAAAGTAATCCAGTTCAAGTAACCCTACCCAACCCTGCTGTCAATATATTCAGGATCATATAGGATTAATATTGGATCGAAGGAGAGTGAATCGACTGCCCCTCCCAAAAAAAAAAATTCCAATTGAAACTGGAATATTTCAGGAAAAACGTAGGCTAATACTAGCTAGTGTGTAAACATCCATTTCCTTGGGCACTGATGCTAGCTTCTTCGCGTTACAGAAAAAAGTCCTCTTCCTCATCAAAGACCACATCACTAACATTATCTTCAAAGGAGATAACATCTCTTTTCTAAACACAATGTCAAAATATTTGTACAAATAAAGTCTCCCATAATCCGCAAGCGAGCACCAGCCGCGACGACGTCAACATCGGCTGACATTTCTTGCGTAAAAGGCATGGCCGGCCTCGAGGAGGACTGGGTGAATGACGCCTTTGAGCGGCCCGGTTTCCGGATCCACACAAAGGCATCTTTTTGGGTGGCTCGGCATCATGGGAACCGCTGACAAGCAGCACGTTGAGAGGCGTTGAAATTTTTCTCACAATGACGGCTTATCTGGTTTGGTGAGAACCGTTCCCGGTTCCGGGTGGAGACAAACTACTTGGATAGAGTATTTGGTGCTCGTTCAGTGTTTGTCAACTGGTGGGCCGGGACCCAACAGCGAGTCGCGGACCCGTTTTCAGTCGGCCACAAGCTTTTGTTTTGGCAAAATAATAATAGGAAATAAACTACCGTAAATTCCGGACTACAGAGCACACCTGATTGTAAGCCGCACCCACCACATTTTAAGAGGAAAACCGATTTTGTACTTACACAAGCCGCACCTGTATATAGGCCGCAAGCACCCACATTAAAAAAAAAACTAACACGAACACAAAATTGACCCAGACCCGACTTTGAGTCCCGCGATTGTAACTGAATATCCTTCATTAAAGTACACAGTCCAAAAATCACAGCCGGCAAAATGAACGGAAAATGATACCGGTACTTAAGGTTTGATGCAGACCGGCAGAGTCCGGGTCCCGTTGAAAGTCATCCAAAGAAAAAAGTGTATATTTCCAAAGGTAAGAGTGGGAAAAATATATATCCATTATTGTCCGCCGTGTCCACAAACACTCAGCTTTACCGGTCCCCACTTCCCGTCAGCCCGCGTTTGTTATGCCCCTTCTTTTTAATTCGCCCGTCCAAAACATATCAGAATAAGTGTCCAAAATAAATACAATTATCTACATTACAAATATATATATATAGGGCAGCACGGCGGCATAGTTCTGAGGTCGTGGGAACCTCCTGAGTGGGTTCAAATCCAGCTCCCGGACTTACTGTGCGGAGTTTGTATGTTCTCCCCGTGCTTACGTGGGTTTCCTCCGGGCACTCCGGTTTCCTCCCACATTCCAAAAACATGCATTTCAGGTGAATTGGCTGGTCCAAATTGTCCCTAGGTGTGCCTGAGCGAGTGAGTTGTCTGTCCCTGTGTGCCCTGCGATTGGCTGGCAACCAGTCTAGGGTGTCCCCTGCCCACTACCCAATGATTGCTGGGATGGGCTCCAGCCTCCCCGCGACCCTACTGAGGAGAAGCGGTGCAGCTGATGAGATGATATATATATATATATATATATATATATATATAATATATAGATAGATAGCAACTGTAAGAAACATATCGACAAACAGTCCTTCCTTATTCCTTAAAGGTCGACCGATTAACAGGCGGGCCGATTACCGGGACCGATATTAAAGAATTTGACGAATATCAGTATCGGCATTTTTTATTTATTTGACGTGCCAATTGTTTGGGCTCAGATGAAGCTGAGCCTCTCTCTCCCTCTCCCTATGTCAGACGCTACCCACACTATGCCTTCTGATTGGATAAACAACAGGGGGCAGAGCCACTGAAGCAAGAAGAAGAATGTTAGAGCGGAGTAAAGCTCTGGTCCTGACATGCATGTGAGTCAAGACTGATGCTAAATTTAAGTTTTTTTAAAAAGTCCTTGCCGTGGTATAAAAGCGTGTGTGTGATTAAGAGATAGCAAAAAAAGTGTAATTAAATTGTTTGAGGGAAGAACGTAGACTGATCTATTAGCTCTTATCATAACATTAGTGTGTCAATTAAGCATCTGTGTTTGTGATTGAGATAGAACATAGAAATCACGCTAAAGTGGGAGGCTGAGCGATTAGCTGTCACCATAACATTAGTTTGTCAATCTGGATCTAAAACTGGATTGCCAACACTTTTCAATTTGCGAGCTTTGTTAAAATGTTGATCAACTTATTGATTTGATTTAATTTAACTCATGTTCGTTATATTGACATTTTTTATCATCTTTTGTAAAAAAAAAAATCAGGGAGCTACTTGAGTTTTGATGTACTATTATACAAGTTTCTGCTTAGCCTAATTATATGTACAACTCTTGGTTTAAGTGAAAGATTAGTCATGTAGGTTGTGATACTATTCTAATTTATTGACTGTAAAAGGTTTCAGAGAAGGGCAGTACGGCGGCG
The DNA here is from genome assembly GCF_059441175.1 of Urocampus carinirostris. Classification (NCBI taxonomy): domain Eukaryota; kingdom Metazoa; phylum Chordata; class Actinopteri; order Syngnathiformes; family Syngnathidae; genus Urocampus; species Urocampus carinirostris. The sequence goes on from NC_142364.1 coordinate 6,210,047, forward strand.
CAGTGGTTGGCGCGTGTGCGGCACAGTTCTGAGGTCACGAGATCGAACCTCCTGTGTGGAGTTTGCATGTTCTACCCGTGCTTGCGTGGGTTTCCTCCCACACTCTCCCACATTGGCAGGTCCAAATTGTCCCTAAGTATGAATGACCGTGCGAATTGTCTGTCCCTGTGTGGCCTGCGACTGGCTGACAACCGGTTCAGGGTGTCCCCTGCCCACTGCCCGGGGATAGCTGGGATGGGCTCCAGCACCCCCGCGACCCTACTGAGGATAAGCGGTGCAGCTGATGAGATGTCTGTGCTTCGACACTGGAACACTTTATTTTATTTTTCTCTCTCTCGTGTCCCAAAATGTCACGCCTTGGAGATCACATGGATCCATATTTAGTTGCCTCGCCTCACACTGGCTCAGTTCAATCTTTGAAGTGGCGGAAAAAAAACAAGAAAAACCTCATTGCCGTGCAGTGAGCGCATTCGCAGCTGTCCTAGCGAAGATAGCGGCGCCACGTCTCGGCCGGCCAACGGAACGGCGCCTTCGCCCGTTTCCTCTCCCGACAACTTCTGTTTTTTGTCACCGTCAAAGCTGCCGGACGGCATCCCTCCATCGTTTTCCGCGCATCCATCCACACGATGTACCTGAATCTTCTCCGTCACTCAATCCCGCATTCCCGAATCCATCACAAGTATGATTTATAGCATAAAGAGTTGGCAGTGGCGGGGGGCTGATCACTCAGGAGACTTCCTCTGATGAAAATCCAATACCAGCCACTTTTTGGGGGTGTCACTAGCATTCTGGCGATATCTTTTAACAGAAAAACCATAAGTCAATTTCTATTGGTTGATTCTGTTCCTAATATTGGACACCTGCGAAGGATGCCAGATCATTATGATGTCGTTTGCAGTTCCTTTAAAATGCAAAGACCGAGCAGAGGTAGAAAAGCGTCTGTGTGTGGTTAAGAGAAAAGAAAATGGAGTTAAATTGTTCAGGGGGAGACTGATATATTAGCTCTTATCATAACATTGGATTGTCAATTAAGCATATGTGTTTGCGATTGAGAGCGAGCATAAAAAGCTTGTTCCCTGTCCATTCTGAGGTCATGGGATCAAATCCAGGTACCAGCCTTCCTGTGCGGAGTTTGCATGTTCTCCCCGTGCTTGCGTGGGTTTCCTCCCACGTTCCAAAAACATGCATGTCAGGTGAATTGGCCGGTCCAAATTGTCCTTAGGTGTGAATGGGCAAGTGAGTTGTCTGTCTCTGTGTGCCCTGCAAATGGCTGGCGACCAGTTCAGGGTGTCTTCTACCCACTGCCCCAAGATAGCTGGGATGGGCTCCAGCACCCCCGAGACCCTACTGAAGATAAGCGGTGCAGATAACGGAATGGAAAAAATGGAATTTCCCCCAAAATTGTGACTTCCAAGTTTTTTTCCTATTTTATTCGCCATTGTATTAATTATTTATTATTCAAAGTGTTCATTGTCATATTCAGAGTAAAGAGCCACAATTATCTTCACAATTAAATTCTTACTTTGTCCACACAGTTGCCAGCGTAATAAAACTAAGATATACATGTATACAAAAAAAGATAAAAAATACAAGAGATAGGGAGAGGGAGAGAGAGGCTCAGCTTCATCTGAGCCTAAACAATTGGCACGTCAAATAAATAAAAAAATGCCGATACCGATATTTGTCAAGAGTTAAGGCAACAGGATAAAAATAAGATACAACACAGTTGAAAGTGACTGTAGTGCAAGAATAAGAATTTTTGGCTGGTGCGACTTATACTCAGGAGCGTTCTACAGTCTGAAAATTACGGTATATATAGTACCGCTGTTACTCATGACCAATGTTCCCTGTAATTTTCCACGGGTCTGAACGTTCACACAAAGTCGGTGATCAACGCTTGAAACAACAGTGAGCAACGGCAATCCCAAGTGTGGCAACTAAATCATTATCAAACATGTCCAAAACTTGATATTTTGCGGAGTTTCCGGCAATGCAAAATGATTTTTCTCTTTTAAATGAATTGACTCATGTACTATTGCAAAAGTTGTACGGCCTACAAACGTCATTTGTTTTTACAACAATTCTTTCACAAGATTTTCCTTTTTTTATTTTCCTGGTATCTTTTGACGCATGATACTAACATTTTTGGGGGCTTATTTAGTCGGTTGCACGATACAGAACTGTATTTAATTACATTTTTTAGTGGAAGTACAATGTTGGCAACAAGATTCACTTGATATCATTGGAAATTATTTGAATGCAACTCAAATTTTTTCTTGTTTCCCCTGTTTTTTTTTTCTTGTTTTTTTTAATTCTTAATAAATCTCATTGTGTTTATTTTTTCCTAGCTGTTACTTTTTTTCTTTTTGTTCTCTATTTACTTTTTGTCCTTTATTTCTTTCTTTTCTTTTTTTCTGGCTTTTTTCAGAATTTTTCCTTCTTTTTTCTCTTCCTTTTGTTTCTTTTTTCTCAGATTTTCACTACTTTTTCATTTTGGTATTGTTTTCTTTTTTGTTCTATTTACCCCTCCTTCTTTAAATCATTTTGTGCACAATTTTACATAATATTTGGTCGTGTAGGGATTAAAGAAGCAAAAACAATCGGAATAGCCGTTTGGGACCCGAAAGAGCCGGTTCTCTTTAATGAGCCGAGCCGAAGAAGCCAATTCTCGAAAAACTCTACTGACTTTACTTTTCAACTTTGTTCGACATTGACTTCGATTTACTGCATTTATAACACAGCGTCAGGGGACCCCGTGTATTTTTACCTTCATGCACTGTAACTTTGACTTAATTCGCTTCCTAATTGGCAATTTCGAGCCCTGATTTTGTGAGCTGGCTAGATTTTCTTGTGCGCTGAGAATGTGCAGGCAGTGCGCGATTGCGCACACACGCAGCTTAGTGGGAACATTGCTCATGATTTAAATAATCCATTTGAGATTCACCGCCAACAACTAGATGCTCATTGTCTTGCCAGAGACCCCCGGGGTTCGAAAAGCCCTAAACCTGTTCCGCATTTCTGGTTCTCGAGCAGACGATCGGGGTTATCTTGACGGTTGACCCCTCGGCGAGAAAGCCAGGAAGGGGGTGCGCCTCGGCAACAGATACCCGCAACGAAGGTGCGCCGCCGCCATCCTGAAGCTCGACAGGGCGACGGATAAGCGGTGAGACGAGCTCTGACAGCTCGCGGCTTCAAACGCCACGGGGCGCCTCATACATTCTTTATCCTCTGCCAAGAATGACGAAGTGCTTTGGTCCCTTCCATGAGAGGAGGGAAATGATGAGAGTTAAGGCAAATATGGATATTCATAAAAGTATATTGGAAGAAAATAATCGTGCTGATGAAAACATTTTGTTGGACTGCTTTGGAAAAGGATAAGTAATAACAATGATTATATTAGGAAACTATTCAATTTAGATTTTCACATGTATTTGACAGGGTGGAGTCAAAGAGCCTCATGGCATGAGGAAGAAATTATCTCCTCAGTCTTTATTTATTTAGCTAACAATGCACAGCAGAATAAATTCAACCTACAATAAATAATATATATTATAGATATCTATCTATCTATATATATCTATATATATCTATATATATAGATATATATATATACATACATACAAACACACACACAAACATATAAATATATGACAAAATTCAAGGTTAATTTATCATTTTCTCTAGTAATATTTGAAGAAAACATCAAGTGTGACGTACTTTATGTATTTTCCACACATATATCTGCAATTCACATATGCAATTTTTAATCTTGCATGTACATTTCTGATTTTTAGATCTTGAGTAAATCGTGAATATAATAATGGAACACGAGTATTTTTTTTTAAAGACAAATTCCTTCATATATATTTTTGGGATAAAAATGACGGTAATATGTAGCTTAAATTTTTAGTGGCTTCAAAATAAAAAAAACCCGAAGAGCCGTTTGGGACCAGAAAGAGCCGGTTCTTTTTAGTGAGCCGAGCCTGAGAAGCCGGTTCTCGAAAAACTCTACTGACTTTACTCAACTTCGTTCTACTTCGACATTGACTTCAAAATGCCGCATTTAGAACACAGCGTCAGGGCAACCCGTGTACTTTTACCTACTTGCACCGTGACTTAATTTGCTTCCTAATTAGCAATTTCAAGCCCTGATTTTTGAGAGCTGGCTAGATTTTCTTGTGCGCGGAAAAGCTCTGGGTAGTGCGCAATTGCTTACACACGCAGCTTAGAGGGAACATTGCTCCAGACCCTATCAAATGTAGAGTAAAAAAGTACATTGTTTGCAATAGGAGTTGTGTGCACATGTGCGGTCCCTTCTCAAGGTTTCTTCATTTTCCTCATGTTGGGGTTTTTGAATTTTTCCTTGCCCTCATGTTGGTTCCAGATCAGGGGATGGTGTAATAATTGTCTGAAATAATAGTGCAATAACCTGTCAGCCCTTTGAGACTCTTTGTGATTAAGGGCTATAAAATAAAAATAACTTGACTTGACATGACTTAATAAGATGCGAATCAAACAACCGCAAAATGATCAACCCAGCAAAGCCAATGTACACAAATGGAGAGCAACCAATCTGTTGCTTTGGGCTCCATCGGATTTCAAATCACAGCCCACGATCATGCGTCCGAGCCACTTTGCAAGACGCCGAGATGCTTACGCGCTAACACGCTAACAGGGGCGCACAGGAACACCCCCCTCCCCTCCAAACAAGAACGGGCTCCGCTGGCCCAGAAAGCAAAACCCCCCTGGGCTACGTCTGAGACGCCGCTGGCTAAGTCGGCCTGACAGCTACATGCTTTCAAGGACGCCGGACCGGTGGGCGAAAAAGGCCTCCTCCGTTAGCCAAAACGGCGCGCATGGGAAAGAAAGAAACGGTGAAGGGTTCGCCAGAAATAAGGGTTATGGACCCATGCGGGGGAAGCTGGAACCGGATACAGGGGTGCTCAAAACAAGGAGTGTATTTAATAAACCTGATTTCAAGCAGGTCAATTAATTTATCGTTAGCCTACTCTAATAATACTCTAAAAATCCACTATTAAAAACGATATGGACGGCTGTGAAGGACAGAGTGGCGTCTATTAAAATACTAAAAATGACCCTGCTGGCAGGAAATGGGTATTTTCTTTAAAGTTTTAAGATATTCTCACTTGTTTTTCTTGTAAATAAACACATTTATGCTTAAAATGAGCATAGTTATCTTTACTATCAAATAGGGGATTCAATAATTTGGCCCATCCTTAGGACCTACACAATGTTTTCATTTATCAATGAGTAACATCGTCGGACAGCATTTGGTTGGTTGGATTCGCTGGACCGGTGGGCGAAAAAGGCCTCGTCCGTTAGCCAAAACGGCGTGCATGGGAAAGAAAGAAACGGTGAAGAGTTCGCCAGAAATATTAAGCATCTTTTGGCACGTTTTAAGGGTTATGGACCCATGCGGGGGAAGCTGGAACTGGACGCCGGGGTGCTCAAAAAAAGGAATGTATTTAATAAACCTGATTTCAAGCAGATCAATTATCTATTGTTAGCCTACTTTACTTTCGTGGTGTTATGTTTGACCACATTTTGACTCGTAAAAAAAAATAAACAAATGTCATCTTCAAAGTGCTACATGTTAGAGCTAAGATTCATGGCCCGAGCCCGAACCCGAACCCGAACCCGAGGCAATTAAAAAATGTGAATAAAGTATCTATCTATCTATCTATCTAATTTCGGGCCGGGTCGGGCCTGAAATGTCAGTCATACGGTCGGGTCGGGACGGGTTCGGTCCTGCTTTTTTTTTTTGTTTTTGTTTTTTTTGTTTTTTTAAATTAATTAATAAATATAAATATATGTTCATTAAAAATATATACTTAAACTATGTATGGATACTAGACCAAGGAATACTTGTTATAAAATAAAAAATTTGGATAAAACGGAGAAGGAGCTGTAATTGCTTTTAACGGAGCCAGAGCATGCTCTGTGCACGTGACGTGACGTGAATGCTGACCTCTTAATAATCTTCCCCTCCGCAAATTCGCGTGATTTTGGCCTGGTATCCCCGATATGGAGTCGGACTAACAAGAAGTTAAGGATAAACTCAAGAGAGGAGAACTGACGAGGAAAACGCACTCTGGTAAGAGTTTTAATAAGCGTTTTATATAGAATACGATCGCTTTTGTCGGAAGTGTACATTGACGTTGGTGACATTTTCATCCGCGTTAAAAAACGCAATTTGCAGAATAAAATCACGCTTTATTGTTTAAATAAACGCGTTATATAGACTAGGATCTCCCAATTATTATAATTAGCTCGCTTTATTGTTTTAATAAGCGTTTTATATAGAATACGATCGGGGGGGGGGGGATTTGCATAGGAGTCGGAAAAGGGCACAACACGTCAACACCCCCTCAATGATAGTGCCGCGCTAAAATCTTAAGGACGTACTACTACTGCTGCTGTGGATTATGGCCCAATGATCAAGTCGTCAAAATGACGGACGCCCTTAAATGTTTTCGCTACCTCAAAAAAAAAAAACCGTCAATGACAGATTGTCGCTTAATGTAACATCTGCAGTGCAGACACAGAAATATAAAAGATGTAAATGTTTATACAGTTTTATTTAACTTAGGCCTAGATGTTGTAACAAAAGGCAGAGTTTAATTTGTTATCATAAATCACCCCTCCTTATAAATAAAATATGTAATTTCTGGCCCCCTCGGGCCGGGCCAGCAAATCCAGTTAATTAGTCGGGCTCGGTCCGGGTCGGGTTTAATACCCCTCGGGCCTGCGTCGGGCTCGGGTGCTTTTTTTGGGCCCGATCTTACCTCTACTACATGTGCTCCAGCACAGCACTACGCAGGCAAAACATACAGAGATCAATCAACACAGCCCAAAAGATCATTGGCTGCTCCCTGCCCAGTCTGGAGGACATTGCGGCTTTGCAATGCCGTAGCAGAGCCATCAACTTTATAAAAGACACTTCCCATCCCTGGCAGCCACCTCTTTGACATTTTGCCCTCTGTTAGAAACTTCTCATTTTTTATCCCGATAGTATTTTTATCTCTTATCTCTTTAAAGTTTCCGCATTACATGATTACCCTGGAGTGCCGTGTCTAATCTCGATGCATACAGCGTTGATATCAATGACAATAAAATCAGTTCTATACAGTTCTATCAATTCTATTCATAGCAACACGAGTATTGTTGAGTACAGAGTATTTTAAATTACTTTTAATGATTTTTCTTATTATGTTTATAATGTTCTAAGTATATATATATTTTTTTTTTTTTATTATTATTTATTTATTTTTTTCCCCCGCTGAGTGGAGCAGTGAACCTAGAGGAAACAAGATAGTAAACATGGTTAAAAAAATCTACTTAACATTAAGAAAATTCTTTATATTTCTTATATTTATTTTTAATTGTATTGTTTTGTAATTATGAGCTAATATTTAAAATAATCGAATTTAATTGACTATTATTAGTAGTAGTATTATATTAATCAATTGGAAGTAGTACAAGTGCAGCAATCAATGAGGAAAACATATTGACGAAAAACATTTTTTAGTCTTAAGTTTGGGTTATATATTTGAAAAATACTAAAAATATTTGATGATAAAACGAGAAAAATACAATGAGTATTTTTCATACTTTACACTTGTTTTTTAAAAATTATTATTTTTTTAATATTTCACAGGGTTAGGATGCAACCAAGTCATAAATAAAAGTACACCTAAAAGTATGTTCTACACAGAGAGAAGCAAAAGAAAGACAATTATAACAATACTTTTTTTTCCATTATATTTTTTCCATTTTTAATTCAATGACTTTCACAGTATACAGTATACGATTTAAAATTTAAAATGAGAAAATAATTCAGCGGAGTACTTAAAAAAAATGGATTAACCGCATCACTTACTTTTATTTAAAGATAGAAAAATAACACCAAATATCTACAAAGAGAAGTATTATTTCATTGAACAAATTTCTATGGTGTATTTTGCAGTATAAAGGTTCAGCCATTGATTAAAAAAAACACAAAAAAATGTCCATTTAAACCCGATCCGAGTACTTTTCCGGCAAGTACGCGTCAACCCCCACCGGCACGGTAAGAACATGAAAAAACAAGGAATCAAGTTTGAGCTCCCGAAGGAACAGGTGTCAGGCGTCAAATACGCCAGACAGATTAAGAGAAGTTTGCCGGGGATTGGCGGTAAATACGCAGATTTGCAGATTATACACATTAAACGGGAAATTTACACTTTAATCCTACCTAGGAGGATATACGAGCCCTGCGATTACTGACAGATATTTCTTTGGCCCGTGTATTTAAAGACACGGTACCTTCGATGTTAAATAATCCACTATTAAAAACGATATGGCCGGCTGTGAAGGACACAGTGGCGTCTATAAAAAAACTAGAAATGACCCTGCTGGCAGAAAATGGTATTTTCTTGATAGTTCTAAGATATTCTCACTTGTTTTTTTCGTTATTATTATCAAATAGGGAATTCATTCATTTGGCCCATCCTTAGGACCTACCCAATGTTTTCATTTATCAATGAGAAACAGACAGACATCATTTGGTTGGTTGGATTCGCTAACCATGAGAGTCAAAGGGGCGCTATTTCCTGTGGTGTGTCATGGGCAAGCGCAGCCTGGTGGCGCCCATCATGTTATATTTCTTTATGGTTGTTTTTAAAGAGATTAGCCTCATCAACGTAGTTTTCAGATGGTATGTCTTAAGTCCTAAATGTGATATCTAGTATTACTGTATTTGTATAGTGTAGTATTTTTGTAGTATTACTTGTTGTGGTATTATTGTAGTATTTCTGGAGTACTATTGCTGTAGCATTTCCATAGCAGAATTTATGCAATATAAAGTATTTTTGTTGGAATATTTCTGCTTCACAGTATGACTGTCGTGGTATTTTTGTAGTATTTCTGCAGAAGTGTTTATTAAGCATTTCCATAAGCGTATTTTTGTCATATTTATGTAGTATTTTTGTAGTATTACTGTCATTTTATTTTTGTATTACTTCTGCAGAGGTATTTGCTGAGTCATTGAATAATAGTATTTTATAGTATATAGTATAATAGTATATTTGTGTAGTATTACTGTAGTTCTAGTGTAGTAGTAGTTCCACAGGAGAATTTCTGTAATATATCTGTAATATTTTCTTGTGATATTTCTGTAGTAATACATTTGTATTATAGTATGACTGTAGTGGTATATTTGTAGTATTTCTGCAGAAGTCTTTATTAAGTATTTCCATAAACAAATTTTTATAGTGTTAGTACTTTATTAGTATTACTGTCGTTTTATTTTTGTATTACTTCTGCAAAAGTATTTTTGCAATAACTGTATAATAGTATTTGTGTGGTATTACTGTAGTTGTATTGTAGTAATATATTTGTATTATAGTATGACTGTAGTGGTATTTTTGTAGTATTTCTGCAGAAGTATTTATTAAGGATTTCAGTAAACGCATTTTTGTCGTATTACTGTAGTTTTATTTTTGTATTACTTCTGCAGAAGTATTTTTGTAGTGATTGTATAATAGTATTTGTGTAGTATTACTGTAGTTCCATTGTAGTATTGCTGTAGTAGTTCTGGAGTATCATTTTTGTGGTATTTCCACAGTAGAATTTCTGTAATATGTCTGTAGTATTTTTCTTGTGATATTTCTGTAGTAATATATTTGTATTATAGTATGACTGTCGTGGTATTTTTGTAGTATTTCTGTAGAAGTATTTATTAAGCATTTCCATAAGCGTATTTTTGTAGTGTTTATGTAGTATTTTTGTAGTATTTCTGCCATTTTATTTTTGTATTACTTCTGCAGAAGTATTTTTTGTAGTCATTGAATAATAGTATTTGTGTAGTATTACTGCAATTATATTGTAGTGTTGTTGTAGTAGTTGTGGAGTATTATTTTTGTGGTATTTCCACAGTAGAATTTTTGTAATATATCTGTAATATTCTTATATATATCTGTAGTCTTGTGATATTTCTGTAGAAATACATTTGTATTATAGTATGACTATAATACTATATTAGTAGTATTTCTGCAGTATTTCCATAGGAGTATTTTTTCTAGTATGTATGTAATATTTTTGTAGTATTACTGTTGTTTTATTTTTGTAGTGTTTCTGCAGAAGTTTTTTGTAGTAATTTGCAAGTACTATTTTTCTAGTATTTATATAATACTTTTCAAGTATTTCCATATTTCCAGTATTTTGTATTATTACTGTAGTATTTCTGTAGTAGTATTTCTGTCGTCATATTTTTGTATTATAGTATCACTGTAGTAGCGTTTTTGTAAATGTTTCCATGTATGTTTTTGCTTTTCAGAATGAAATCAAAATATTAGTTTCCTGTTTTTAAGCAATACATTGGATATTTAGTTTTTGGAGTAATTTTGTAGTATTTTTGTTGAATTCATGTAAAAGTACTTTTTACTGCAGACACAAAAAGGGACACTGGGGGCAAATTTGGCACCAAAATACATTTTTCATTAATAGTACCTCATTCATTATAGTATATATATATTTATTATAATTTGACCTTGTTCGTTTGGCAGGCCAGGTAAAAAAAAAATAAACTTGGAGGGCCGGATGTGGCCCTCAGGCCGGAGTTTGACCAACTCTGAGATAGTACATTGTTTTACTTTGTTGTTTTTGTTTTCTAAATCATATAGTTTCTATTTTAAAAGCAGGCTCAATTAACTTTGAAGAAAAACAATAATAGTATTCTCTATCATTCATTCAACTATAATAGTTTTTGATATATAATTGTATTTAGAGACAATACTTTGTAGTAAAACGTCTTTTAAGTAAAAACAACTCTTTCTTCAAGAAGTAGTAAACAGTAAGAAAAAAAATTATACATAGGAATGAATCAAGATGATATCAGGGACCGAAGAATACCTAGGGTTTTGTCAAATCTGTAAAGAAGAATTGCAGGTCATCCAATGCAATCATGGGCCTCTTGGTTGATTCTCCGATTAGTTCTCTCTTTGTTTAGGCCCAAAGTTTAGAGGAACGGCCAGGTCTTCATAGATTTACAGCAAATATTTGCACTCTCCATCTTAACTCCATTGCTTGCACAGAGTTCTGGGTGTTTTGTAACTGTTGCAAAATCTTGTAGTATCATATTTCTGCTTTAGATTTTATTCCAGACCTGCCTGTTTGGATATAGCTTTCTGTTCAGGCGCATTTAAAGTAAGACGGAACGACACACAGTTGCACTCGGTCATGGTTAGTCAGTTAGGTTGACGTTGGATCATTCGGAAGTCATGAAATGAAATAATCTGCATTTATATAGCGCTTTTCAAGTCAAGACTTCCCAAAGCGCTTTACAGTGTGCTTCACATTTCCCAATAGCGGCCGTGCAGCCATGTAAGGCGCTAACCTGCTTATTGGGGGTATTAGGGGTTCAGTGTCTTACCCAAGGACACTTCGACATGTAACACGGAGGAGCCGGGATTCGAACTGCGATCTCTTGATCCCAAGACGAGCGCTCCTCCTCCTGAGCCACTGCCGCCCCTTCATCAGGGAACTTCTGGAGTCAGAGAGAACAGGGGGCTAATCGTTTTGCAACACCTACTTTTCGGGGTTTTTTTCATTGTGAATATAATATACAATGTGGAAATAGGTTGTTTCTACTTCAAATTGCGACTCACATGGTGTTTCCTAGAAAGTAGTTTCAGTTTTTTTAGCCTCCATCTTGAAGCCTGATAGGTGGCAGTATGACGTTGATGAAATAATTTCAATATACAAACGCCTCATTGTCTTTTTCTTCATCTTTCTTCCATTTCCTTTACTCTTTCTGCCGACCCGACTCCCCGTTCGTTAGCTAATTGCATCTACGCGCACTTGATCAGTAATAACCATGTCATTGGGCTAATCGGCGTCGGCTTTATCGAGAGCGCCCTGTCGGAGAAGGTCAATATCAACATATTACCCGGCGAGCGACACAAAGTCACAAAGAGACGGGCGAGTCAGCAGCACCTGCCACTCTTTGACCCGACACACAACGCCGACCGGCGCAAACACACATGACGGAATACACAAAGACACCGGCGTGCGCACTGGTGCCGCACCCCCCCTTTTCCGCCCCGTTCCCGCTTAATCAAATCAAGTGCGATGGCTAGCTCGATTAATAAAGCCAGCTATTGACTTCTAATTGGCGCCGCTCTGCTCTGCTAATTTCCTGGGACCCAGTTACGCTAATGCGGTTTGCCTGATGGACTACTTGGCTCCCGAGAGGCGGGGTTTTCGAGACCGGGAGTGTCAAACTCGTTCGGGGCCACATGGTAAGGAAAAAAAGAAGGAAAAAAAGGAAGAAAGAAAGATAAGAAAAAAAGAGAAGAAGAAAAGAATTAGAAATGAAAGGGAGAAAGAGAAAAAGGACAGAAAGAAAGGAATAGAGTAAAAGAGAGAGAGAGAAATAGATGGAAAAGAGAGAGAGAGGGGGGAAAAAGAAAAAGAGAAATACAGAGAATACATAAAGATGAAGAGAAAATGAGAGTGAGAAAGAAACAAAGAGAGAGACCAATAAAGAGGTCAGAGAATGAGGCAGATACATAGAAACACAGAGAGAGAGAGAGAGAGAAAACAGAAAGAAATTGAGAGATCAAATCAGTTCACGAAAAAGAGGAAGATAGAAGGAAAAGAAACAGAAAGGAGAGAAAAACAAAGAAACAAGGACTGAAACAAACAAAAAGAGAGTGAGAAAGAGAGAAATAAATAAAAAGAGTGCAAAAGAGAGAGAATGTGAAAAACAAAAATAAAGAATGAGATAGAGGGAGAGAGAAAGAGAGATAAAGTGAGATAAAAGGAGAGAAAGAAAGAGAAAAAAGAGTAAGAGAAAAAGAGAGCTAGAGAGACATAATACGAGAAAAATGAGAAAGAAAAGTTATAAGAAAAAGAAAAATAGATCAAAGTAGAGGAGAAAAACAAGATAGTCAGAATGAGAGAGAGGAAAAGAAAGAAAGAAGGAGAAATAAAGAGAAAGAGAGAAGAAAAATGAGAAAGAAAGAAATGGAGACACAAAGAGAGACAGAGCGAGATAAAAAGAAAGAGCGCTTTCACCGGCGCCGTGTAACACTAGCCACCTGCGCTCGCCATAATGAATTCCTAGCAAAGCACTCGGAGCCGCGCTCGGGCCCCCGCACACTTTTGTGGGCCCTAAACGCATTAGTGCTGCGAGCTGACCGCAAATATCTGCCCACACCTAAAACATTGATTATTTTTGTAAAAACACGAATGTGATACTCTACAAAGTTTTGGCGCCCGTTAGTACACACGATTTTACTAGCGTACTAGCGTGCAACGATTGATCGGGTAATAAAGATGGCTGAACACGATCGCAAAACATCGGATGCAACGAAACAACAAAAAGTCGAAAAACAATATAAGGTAAGTTTCTTTGAGACAACTGGTCAAGTAGACGTATGCTAACTTTCCATCCTTCATCTTCGACTTATTCGGCAGCAGCCTCAGTTAGGAAGACCAGAACTCCCTATCTCCGGCCACTCCATCCAACTCATCCGACAGGATTCCAACGCGTTTCCAGGCCGCCCTAAAGATGTAGTCACTCCATTGTGTACTGGGTCGACCCCAAGGACTCCTGCAGGTGGGCCATGCCCGGAATACCTCCTGAGGGAAGGCTCCAGGAGGCATCCTTCACCTCAGCCTTTCAACCAAAGGAGCAGGAGCTCTCCAGAATCCCTCCCAGATGGCCCAGCTGTTCACCCTATCTCCAAGGGAGAGCCCAGCCACCCTGCTACGGATATTTATTTCAACTGCCTGTATTCAGGATCTTGTTCTTTTGGTCATGAAGGATTTTATAAATTCGACTATAAAGGATTTTATACGATCGAATACAGATTACATTTAATGCAAAAGATATTCACTGGCTGGGCTGTGGTGCGATGTCAGGGCAACCTAGTAGAAAACGTTGTTTACAGGAGCGGCGGGAACGGGACGTAAGGCTGGGAAGCCTTCTCCTGAAGTCCTTTAACTCTCTTCTTATTGGCCATCTTCTCCCCGCACAATGGCGCGCCGACTCCTCCCATGGGCGCGCCAATGAAGCCGAACGTGGGTTTAACAATCTCATAGACAAGCATCTTGTTCTCAAAACAACGCCTGCCGTCCTCCGTCGGAGTCCTGTTATCAAAATTCCCTAGTCAAAATATTCTGCATTTGGAACAGCCTGACCTGTAATTGAAGCCCAGTCAGTGAATATCTTGCACTAAACTCAATAAATGTAACTTGTATTCAATCGTGTAAAATCCTTTATAGTCAAATGTATAAAACCCTTCAATACCTGCCTGACAACACAACCGTTGCTACCTTAATCCACCACCAAATGGACAAAACAAGAGTAACACACGTACACTTTGCCTCCTGTGGGCGCTATTGCAGACACCGTGTCTGTTATGTTTGAGACACATATTTCCTTCTTAAGGGTTAAGGGATTAAGTAAGATTGACTGACGGATCTGACTGTTTTGTTGACTTTAGCGCAGCACCATCTAATGGATGCAACTTACAGTGCAGAAAATACAGTAGATAGAACGAATAAATGAATGAAAACTTTATTCGAACATCAAAATAAAAACAGAACAAAAACAATAACTCAACAACAACAAAATTGTTACATAATATGCTTGAAAAGGGGTAGTAAAGAAGCCTATGCTTATATTCCCTACCCCTTCATCTTCCCTCTTAAATACACCAATGATATATCAACAATAGTAATAATATTAATAATAACAGTTATGATATAGTAATAGTAACAATAACAACAAGGTTTACTATAGTTGTAAACGCAGTATTTCCAATCTCTAGTATCACTCATACCCCATTTTCTTCATCTCTGTATTCCGCCAGTAATGTTTATTTGTATTTAAATTTGAACAAGTGAATAGTTGGACATTGTTAGATCTCGTCTTGTAAATTGTTCCAAAGTTTGACTCCCCACACAGACACACACATACTTTTCCTGGTGGTTCTCACCTTTGGGATTATGAATTTACTACAGCCCCTCAAGTTATAATTTCCCTCTTTCCGAGTGAATAATTTTTGGATGTTTTCTGGCACTATGTTTTTGTTGACCTTAAATAGCAGTTGTGCTTGTGAAAATTGTTACTAAATCATCCAATTTCAGTAATTTGGACTGCAGGAATAAAATATGAGTATGATCTCGATAACCTACCCTGTTTATGGTTCTAATTGCACATTTTGGGAGGATAAAAAGGGGCTGTAGTCAACTTTTGTCATTATTGCCCCAGACTTCTACACAATATGTTATGGCAGAGCTAGAGAACAATATAATAAATACAATGCATTATAGTTTAAAATGAATGTGCCTTTATTAATGATTGAAATGCTTTTAGATACTTTAGTTTGTATGTGTCTGATGTGTGTTTTCTAGCTTAATTTATTGTCTATTATGACCCCTAAAAACTTAATTTCTGATACAGCGTCTATTGCAGCACCATCCATTTTTACATCTAAATCTTGATTTGCCTTGCGATTACCAAAGAATATGACTTTTATTTAAATTTAAAGATAATTTATTTACATCCATCCATACCTTGAGGTTAATTAATTCACGATTAATACAGGTTACCAAATCAATATAGTTATCATTTGACTAGAAAATGTTAGTGTCGTCTGCAAATATTACTATTTTCAATAGTTTTGAAACATTAAAAATATCGTTAATATAGAAATTAAATAACTTTGGACCCAGGATAGAACCCTGTGGTACGCCACAACAGATGTTACTCAATATAGTTATCATTTGAATAGAAATTGTGAGTGTCGTCTGCAAATATTACTATTTTCAATAGTTTTGAAACATTAAAAATATTGTTCATATAGAAATTAAATAACTTTGGACCCAGGGTAGAACCCTGTGGTACTCCACAACACAAGTCCAAGTATTCAGATGACAACTCTCCCATTTTTACATATTGCGTCCTCCCCGTCAAATAACTTTGAATCCATTGCAAAGCCACGCCCCTGATGCCATATCTTTTCCAGTTTTTTAATAGTATATATTTAATAGTATATTATTTTTTAAGTCAATAATTCGATTAATTATTAGTATGAAACTGAGTTATTCATAACCCGACACTTTATATTACAAAAACCCACAAATTTTAGGTTTACCGAAGCTAACTGAAAACGTGTTTGTGTACAAATGTGCGGAAAGAAATGTATGTCCAGAACCGTCATCCCTCACTTCCTCCTTTGCGATAATCCCGCAGATCTTCGGCCAAGATTCCGTTTTCTCGTGAAGGATATTTCCATCAAGACATGCCACCAGATAATCCGGTGAATTTAGCACTATCTGCGTCTTACTCCTTCCTTAATCTCCTATATTTGCAATCTGCGTCTGTACGACAGTAATTCTTCTGGCGGCGAGCTAACAATCCCTTCGCAACACATCCTGTAATCCGGGGTTGACACGGATTCCCCGGGGTCCAGGCACCTGTTCGCCTACACCTCGCCTTTCACTCGCACGATTTTTGTTTTTAGATGATCACCGATTATTTTACTACGCATCGCCCCGGAATTCTTCCCTTTCCGAAAACCATCTCGGGACAATTAATGGACTAGTTAGAGTCTCTCGCCTCTTCTTTTGACCTGGATTGTGCCAAGTTTTCTTGATCCAGTGTTAAGATCAGGGATTAGGCAAGGGATTGGTGTGTTTATAATGCCCCCGGATTAGCAGTAATCTTATCTCCTCAGATTACTCCAGACTGGGGAATAACCGGGCGTTGAGCCAATTCAGACGTCTTGAAGTCTTAAGAAATGAAAATATCATATATTTTTCGGGGAACAAGACGACAAGGGAACCGGAGTGGTCATTTGGATCGAATGCTTTGAAGTAAATTAAACACTAAACGAAGACTAGATTCAAATTATGCATATAAAATGCTTAAATCCAATTAAAGATTGCTTACAAATGGTTTCATTTGATTATTTGATGTTTCCCCCCAAATCTAAGCAGATTTGGTTCACTCTAAAATGGATCAAGCGGGGGGCTGGATGTACGAATTTATGATTGGGGGAGACAAAATCCCGGTGTATTCCTTCGCATGATCGGAATCACATGATTTGATTGAATCCATCAAAAAGACTCAAACGGGAATCCAGAAAGATAAATCCATTCCTTAGCATCCGTCCAATTTGGGAAAACACACAATGACACACACACACACACAAAATAAATACTTCTGTAGTTTGAACCTTATGAGATTCTGTAGCTTCTACACTAAATGGCTATGGATAATTTCTAATGTAAGAAAGCGATTTAGAGATTGGCTGGCTAGCTAAAAGTTTGCACCACAAGTGTACAGGGTTGGGTAGGGTTACTTTAACTTGATCACTTTCAATTACTTTTGGATGACTCCAATACCAAATATGCTAATAAAAGACAAAAGAAAGTAAATATGAATAAAATGATGACTCACAACACGTGGTAAGCTTTCTCTCCTGGCTTTGATCTCCGGCAAAACTAACATCAAATGCGACAGAAACAAAATGAAAACAAATCCAAACAGCTTGCCAACATCATTTTTGCCGTTCCATGTATTCCGTTACTCCCCAAGCCTGCACAAAATGTAGTCATTTTATTCATATTTAGTTTCTTTTGTCTTTTATTAGCAAATTTGTATTTGGAGTAATCCAAAAGTAATTGAAAGTAATCCAGTTAAAGTAACCCTACCCAACCCTGCCCGTTACTCCGGTCGACCGCATAAAATCCCGGCTGAAGACGACGGACCGGCTTTTTATTGCAGGCATCAACAACTCGCTCTACAAGTGTAAAAACACTGGTAGCACAGCATTTCGCAGCACAGCTCACACACTCTCACACCGCATGCCAAAACCAAAAGCCACCGGGTCCCGCCTCGCGGTCGCCACGGCGACCGGCCCACGAGACGGGCCGCCTCGAGCCGGCCTCGCGTCACCGGCAAGGCCTCGTCCCGGACCGAATCCCCGGAGCGGGCCGGTCTGGCTGAAACCACCGAAAAGCCCCCGTCTGCATTGAAGTGGTCAGACGCCGACTTCAGAGGAAAGCTAAATATAAAGGATGAGGTCGTGCAATCAAAGCCTTTAGTGTGTCTTTCATTTGCCAAAAGTGCCCTGCGGGGGGAGCGCCGGCCGCTTGCAGAGAAACAAAACAAAAGCTTTGAGTTTCACTAGCAAATTCATCATTTTGGAGGAAAGTGTTGATGAAATGCAGAAAAATAATCTCTTATCCCCACTCCGGCTAACCCGATCTCACTTCCTGGTGTCCGGGTAATGATTGTTAATGATGCCAACTGATAGGGCGGGACGGAAGTATGTATGGGGGCGGGGGGTTATAGTTACAATGTTCCCTGTAATTTTCCAAGGGGTCTGAGCGTTCACACAAAATCGGTGAGCAACGCTTGAAACAACAGTGAGCAACGGCAATCCCAAGTGTGGCAACTAAATCATTATCAAACATGTCCAAAACTTGACATTAGGTTACATTTTGCGTAGTTTCCGGCAAAGGAAAATTATTTTTCTCTTTTGAATGAATTGACTCATGTACTATTGCAAAGGTTGTACGGCCTCCAAACGTCGTTTGTACTTACAATTCTTTCACAAGATATCCGTTTCTTTTTCTTTCCTGATATATTTTGGCGCATAATATTAACATTTTGGGGGACTTATTGAGTCGGTTGTAAGATACAGAACTGTACTTCATCACATTTTTTAGTGGAAGTACAACAACAAGATTCACTTGATATGAAATTATTTGAATGCAACACAAGCTTTTTCTTCTTTTTTCCGTGTTTTTTTCCACTTGTTTTTTTTTAAATTCCTTTAAAAAAAAATCTCATTGTGTTTATTTTTTTCCGAGCTGTTATTTTTTTCTTTTTGTTCTCTGTTTACTTTTTTCCTACATTTCTTTCTTTTCTTTTTTCTGTCTTTTTTCTAAATGTTTCCTTTTTTTTATCTTCCTTTTTTTTTCCTCAGCTTTTCACTACTTTTTCATTTTGGTATTTTTTTCTTTTTTGTTCTATTTCCCCCTTCTTTTAAGTCATTTTGTGCATAATTTTACATATTATATGGTCATGTTGGGATTAAAGAAGCAAAAACAACCCAAAGAGCTGTTTAGGACCCGAAAGAGCCGAGCCGAAGAAGCCGGTTCCCCGACAAACTCTACTAACTTTACTCAACTTCGTTCCACTTCGACTTGACTTCAAAATACCGCCTTTAGGACACAACGACAGGGAAACCCGTGTATTTTTACCTTCATGCACTGTAACTTTGACTTGAGTCGCTTCTCATTTAGTAATTTTGAGCCCTCATTTTTGTGCGCTGGCTAGATTTTCTTGCGCGCTGAGAATGTGCGAGCAGTGTGCAATTGCACAGCTTAGAGGGAACACTGATCCCCACTCCAGCTAACCCGATCTCACTTCCTGGTGCCCGGGTAATGATTGTTAATGATGCCATCTGATAGGGCGGGAAGGAAGTATGTATGGGGGGGTTATAGTACCTCACAATTGTTGTGTGTGGGGGGGAGAGGGGCAATTTATTTTGAGGGGGTAGGAAATATGTTGGACAATGAACTCCACTGTCTCTTTATTTGGTCCTCCTGCTCCTCCATCTTAAATCCCTCGTCCCTTTATAACACAGAAAAAGCGGAAAAGGCCAATTTGGGAACGTTTATTCTTCTTTGTCTCCCGGTAAATATTTGAGTGTATTTCATGCAACACGGTTGGCTTGGCCCGCTTCCCACCAGATATTTTGTACAGAAATACACGAGGAAACCAAGATATTTTGGGGGGGTGTAAACAGTTGTCAAATTCAGGAAATAGCGTAAAAAAATACAAGGACCCCCTGCTAGTTCGTGCTTCAGTTATCAGTGGTTCACTCCTTTGCGTATTTTAAATTGAATTGATTCTAGCTTTTGTCATTGAGAACCAGGTCCATATGCACATCCATACTTCTACACCCCACTTCAACCTCAGTCACATCAATCTGGAAGATATCTCTTTCCACTCCGCCAGTTTTTCCTCTGCTTTCTCACTCACAAGCACAGCCACTCCTTCTCTAGCATGTCCACCCGTACCTCCAGACCTTCTACCATGCATACCTCCAAGCTGTAATTCACCCTTTCCTTTTATCTTTGTTTCACTCAAGGCTAACACATCAACCTTCCTTTTAGGCATCATCCTTCCAATCTCTTCCACTCATTCGCTTTACTTCCACATCCTCTCACATTTAGTGACCCTATAACTAGGGTTTGCGAGTCCCTTCGGTCTCCCGCCCCCCTTTCTTTGCCTTGCTGTCTCTTAAGGAGTAGAGATAGAGAGGAGAGGATCCCCGGTCCCCTCGTTCCCTCCACTTTAGTCGCCTCTTACGACACGCAGCGGACCACGGTGGGAGAATTCTCACACCTCTCACGAGGAGTGGGCTCCTCACCACACAGAATAAACACCCCTCTTGAGGGATATGACCAAGGTAGATAGTCATTGATATCATTGTATCGTGCATTGTGTGCTGTTAGACAGCAGGCTCTGAGACAGATTAGGGAGGGCGCTCTGTGTTGGGTGGGTGTGACTGTCTGAAAGCGCGACTGTTATAGGCTGGTGTTTGCTGTCAGTCAAACAGTTGGGGTCGGCATGCGCAGTCAATGTCTCCGGATCAAAACAAACTAGGAAGCATTACGAACGCGACCTACTAGCCTTTCGTTACATTGAAATGGAATCAGACTCTGAGGAAAGTCAGAAGAGCGCAACAAAACTATGATCATTGTGCTTTGTGGATTATTATCGGGTTCCAGAAGCCACTCGGGCGACGTCTGGTGGAAGGCATGAGTGGTGCTGCTGGTCCGGGCAACTGCTGACAGCCAGGCTAGCGACTATTGCGGACCCTGTATCTTGCCAACGCCAGGTCCTTTAGAAATTAAGCGGATGACCTGGAGCAACATCTTGGACTGTCTTATTTTAACCATTGCGGAGAACAGTGTTCATTCGAGGACATCCGATGCTAACGCGTAGCTT